>NW_028274814.1:141329345-141648165 GCF_037043125.1 Eumetopias jubatus | reverse complement strand
CTTCCGTGGTCTGTCCTTAGCAAGGCTGGAATCCCCAGCATGTCCACCACAACCGGCCCTTTTGCTCAAGCTCCATCCAGTCTTGCGCTGGCCCTGGCTGGAGCTCTGCTTGGGCTGGCTCAAGCCTCGTGGGTGCCTAGTCTGGGTGGGAAAGAGCCAGGAGCCCGGGGATTTGCTGGTAACTGAGCAGCAGGGAGCAGACAGCCCAGAGTTCCTCCTATCCCTGGATGACCCCTATGCCCCTCCTGGCCCCTCTAGCCGCCGAGAACCAGGGTCTATGCAGGAGCCCCACCCTCTCCATCTCTGTCCCTATACACCCTGTGGGCAGCATCCTCCTCTTCCCGAGCCCCTGGCTAACGGTCTCAGTGCTGGTCAGGACCTCAGACAGTGTCCCTCCCTCTCTGGGAGCCAGAAGGCTGGGGTGGGGGGAATGGTTACCTGTCCTCACGTGCGGTCTCTCTCTGCCCTGCTCTCCTGTAAGGCTCTCAGGGCTGGACACCTCCTTCTCTAGGTCCCTAGAGGCTTGCCCTCTCCACCGACACCTGGCCTCTCTCAGCAAATCACCTGGACTTATTCTTGCAACGAGATCACCAATCAAGGGTGGGCAGGGTTCAGGTCCTACAGGAGAGTGGAGCTCACTGCAGAGGGGGTCAGCGATGGACCACCGGACCTCGGGGGTGTCCTTAGCCCAGACAGTGGAGCCAGGCCTGCCGTGGACATGAATCTATTCTAAAGCTGCCCACAGCCTCCCTGGACCAGGTGCTGGCCACGGCTGCCCCTCCCTGGAAGAAGGGTCTGCTGGGCACCATTCCCCCTCCACGTAACCTCTGTTCTTGGGTAACATGCTCACATTTGTCATAGGAAGAAAGTGGGTCTCCTGTCACGAGCGGTCCCAGACCAGATCTTCCTCAGGAATGAGGCTGGGTCTTTCAAATGCAAACGTAGCTTCTGATGGATTGAAAATGAGCAGATGGCTGCTGCGCCCCAAAGTTGAGCACCCTGAGGAGAGTCGCTGTAGTGGGAGGGAGCGCCAGTGTCCGATAGAACAGGGTGGGTAGACGGCGCTCAGTACACTTCCCAGCAAGGGAGCACGAGAACTGCCCGGGATGGTGAGGTCTGCTTCGGTTTCCTCACCTGGGAGTAAGGGTGATGGCGCCCCTCAGTTATGGGGGCTTGAGGTCGAAATGCATGATGCACCACGTCATGGACACCATAGCGCTATTTTGGGGGAGATCTGCGAGCCCAGGAGCAGAACTTCCGCTGGAGTTGCTGTTTCCATTGAGAGTTGGGACCCACCCCCTCACGGAAGAAGCAGCGGCCAAGCCTTTCCTGGAGGCGCACCTGAGGCACAGTGCCGACCACCCAGTTAGGCCAGATGCCTTTTCTCCATGCTCACCTTACATGCCTCCCCTTCCCTCCCCGACCCTCGGCTCCCTGGGGCACAGCATGTCTGCCCTCCCTGTCTGGTGACCTCCCTTCCAGCCCAATCCGACATCGTCTGGGGGCCTCCTGGGGTATAGCGCCCTGAGGAACATCTCTCTATCCCATCACCCAACCCAGACCCTGGCAGTTAGCGCCAGTGCAGGTGGGAGCTCCTGCTGGCCTAGAGGCTCCAGGGGATCACGTGCCCAGCCCCAGCCCAGAGGCAGCAGGAGTTTGCTGGGGGTGTGAGGGAACAGCGTGTCCAGGTGTGTGGGGGGCAGGTGTGTGTGGGGGGGTGGAGAAGACCACTGGGGTCGGAGCCGCTATGGGGGGGGTCTTTCTCCAGTCCTGCCCTGGAGCCTTGGGACACTCAGGGTAGGTGACCCTCGTCTGTGGTGTCCTGGTACCTGGATGCACTTGTGTCCGGGAACTACCTACCTTTACCTTATCGAGGCCCAGGGAGACAGAAGACACACAAAAGGAATCCAAATGTAGGTATTCGGTGTTTCTGAATATGAATGTAAGTAAATGAAACAGAACACATTTACTTTAAGATGTAATGGAAGGCTCAGCAAAATACTAGAAAGCCAACTTCGGCGGTTCATCAAAAGGATTACGCACCGCAACCAAGTGGGAATTATTCCTGGAATGCAGGGATGGTTGGGTATCTGAAAATCCTTCAGCATCATACAACATGTTAACAGAATGAAGGAAAGGTTAAACACAGGATCATCTCAATGTATGCAAAAAAAGCATCTCACAACACTCAACCCCTTTTCCTGATAAAACTAAAAATAGAAGGAAACCATCTCAACGGGGTTTATACACAAGGACCCCGAAGCTAACATCACACTCAGCGGTGACAGACGGAGAGCTTTCCCCCTGAGATCAGGAATGAGGCAAGGACCCCCATTTCCACCACTTCTGTTCAACTCAGCACTGCAAGTCCCAGCCAGAGCAACCAGGGAAAAAAAGGCATTCAAACTGGAAAAGAAGAAGGAAGATTATCTCTATTTGCAGGTGACATGACATCATGTGTAGAAAACCCTAAAGATTCCACAAAAAAACTTTGTTAGAATTCATAAATTCAGCAGGGTTGCAGGGCAAGAAAACAACACACAAAAACCAGTTGCATTTCTATACACTAATAATGAACAATCCAGAAGGAAGTTAGCAGTTCCACTTAGTAGAGTGTCAGAAAGAATAAAATACTTAGGAATTAACCAAGGAGGTGAAAGACCTAAGCAGTGAAAGCCGCATACACAGCACAGAGAAGTTTAAGACCTAAGTTAGTGGCATCTGCGTTCATGCACTGGGGGCTCGGTACTGTTATGATGTCAGTATGAGCTACAGTTCGGTGAAATCCCTATGAAAATCCCAGGCACAGTTTTTTTCAGAAATGGAAAAACCCATCCTAAAGCAACAGTCTTGAAAAAGAAGAACAAAGATGGAGGACTCGCATTTCCCGATTTCAAAACTTACTACGAGGGGCGCCTGGGTGTCTCAGTCGGTTGATCGCCCGACTCTTGATCTCAGCTCCGGTTGTGAGTTTGAGCCCCGAGTTGGGCTCCCCGCTGGGCATGGAGTCTGCTTAAAAAAACAACAACTTATTACAAAAAGTTACAGTAATCAAACCGTGTGGTGCTGGCATGAAGACAGAGTGTAGACCGGTGGACTAGAATCAAAATCCCAGAAACAAACTCTCAGGTATGGTCCAGTAATTTTTGCCAAGACCATTCGATGGGGGAAAGGACAGTCTTTCAACAGATGGTCCCAGGGAAACTGAGTCTCACAGGCAGAGGAATGAAGCTGGACCCTCACATAACACCATACACGAAAATCAACTCAGCGTGGACTGAAACCTAAATGTCAGAGCTAAAACTGTAAAACTCTGTGAGGAAAACGTAGGGGAAAGTTTCATGACACCGGGTTGGCAATGATTTCTTGGATATGACACAAAAGGCAACAAAACGGAAAATAGATACGCTGGACTTTGTAAAAAATTAAATACGCAATGTTCTTTTTGCGCATCAAAGGACGCGATCAACAGTGTGAACAGGCAACCCACAGAATGGGAGAAAACATTTGCAAGTCACATATCTGACGAGGGTTTAATATCCAGAATATATAAAGAACTCCTATAAGTCAACAACAACCAAACAAGCTGATTTAAAAAGGGTGAAATATTTGAATGGATATTTCTCCATACAAGACGTAAAGGAGAGCTCAGCATCACTAATTATTAGGGGAAAGCAGATCAAAGCCACATGAGCACCTTGTCACACCCACCCCCATGGCTTCTGTGAACCCCAGGCTGTAACAAGGGCTGGTGACGGTGTGAGGAGTGAAGCCCTTGCCCATGGCCGGCAGGAATGCCCAATGGTGCAGTCACAGTGCAAAACAGCACCACAGCTCCTCAAAACACTGAACGCAGAATTACTGTATGATCCGGATACGTGGGCATATGCCCCAGGGAACTGAATGCAGGGGCTCGGATGAATGTTAGCAGACTACTGTTCAGAGCAGCTTTATTTGCGATAGCCAACGGGTGGAAACAGTCCAAATACTCAACAACAAATGGTTGGATAAACAAAACGTAAGTACACACATGGAGTACTACTCAGCCTTAAAGAGTAAGGACCGCCTGACACCTTCTGCAGCAGGGTGAGCCTTGAGGATGCTGCTGAGTGAGACGACCTGTCAAAGAAGGACGAGTACCTGGAGGCGTCAGGTTCACAGAGACAGAAGGTAGAATGGGACGGCCCCGGGGCGGGGGAGGCACCTGGAGGGTTGGCATGCCATGGAGACAAGGTGTCAGCTTGGGGAGAAGCAGACCTTCTGGGGATGGTTGGGGGCGATGGTTGCACAACATCGTGAAGGTGCTTGATGCCCCTGATCTGTGCACACTTAATGGTTAAAATGGTGAATTTTACATGGTGTATATTTTACCACAATAAAGAGCATATAATGGAAGGAAAATGTTAGTTGAATCAAAACACTGGAAGAACCCAAGATGATGAACATCAGTCAGCACGACCGCAAACTCTGGCCATGTGGGGCGGAGGAGCAGGGAGTTGGGCAGGAAGGGCGCGGCGGGCGCCTGGTCTTGGAGGAGCCGCGGTGGCTGCTGGGGGCAGCTGATGGCGGAACCTGGGCAGGTGTTCTCAGTGAGCAGAGACGCGAAGAATGTCCTCCGACCAGTGCCCGTGGGTGACTATACAGCTGTGTGGCGTTAAGAACATGCAGTCCCAAAGTACTCCAAACTTTTAATATGTTTGTGTAATTACCACTCCCCTACCATGGTTTGGTGGGATTTTAAAGGAGCCTTGGTGAAGGAATAGCACATTTCAGCTACTTCTTTAAGTCCACTTTAAACAATCCATTAATTTCAAGGGCAATGTAAACTTCTTAATGGAAATTAACACCTACTATATGATGCTACTCTTAAAAAATTAGTCCTACCCATTCAGGTGTTCCTTCTTCTGGGACACAAGCTTGCAGAGATGTCTGGAGCGGTTCACTCTGTGTGAGCAGAGATTCTAAGTGTTCATTCTTCCTTTTTATTTTGTATTGCCTTAATTTTTTTATAATGAGCATGCGCTATTTTAAAGATCTAGGTAACCTATTTTTGAAATTACCTATCTGGCTGATACCCAGATCAGAAAATAAATTGCACAAACAGAAAAAAAAAAAAGTAGGGTCTAATCTCATTGAAAGCATAGATGTACTAGTAAATCCAATCTAGCAGGATATTGTAACATTTAATACTTGTAAATCACTTGATCATATTGCTATGACATACTAAGCGAACATACAGAAACAGGTTCATGGATCATTCAGTACAACTTCAACTCCCAGCACTGATGAGTGAGAATCCATTTGCCAGACACGGGAAGTTCTTTAGTTTGATAGAAGGCGTGTGCTGCGCCTGAGCAGATGTCAGGCGCAGACGCACCCCCGTGGAGGCCTAGCGCCTTACAGTGGTGTTTCTAGAATAAAATTCTATACTAAAAATGACACAGCACTGGCGTTCAGTAAGGAGGATACTGGGTTCCTGCAGCCGAGACCCTGGTAGGACCCCTGCCCCGGCCCCCCCTGCCTCCCTGGAGCAGCACCTTGCCTTGTCCTGGTCGGAAATTTTTCGGACCTGAGGTCTTCTGATGCTCTTGAAAATTGAGGACCCCAAGCAGCTTTTGTTTATGTGGCTTATACCTTTCAATATTTGCTATATCAGAGATTAAAGCTGAGTTTTAAAAATAGCCATTTATTAATTCATTTCAAAAGAATTGTCAACCCCGTTACATTTTAACACAGGTGGCATATTTTTATGAAAACAACTGTATTTTCAGAAACAAATAATTGAGACGAGTGCTATTAGTTTATGTGTCTGCCCCTGGAGTCTCCCGCACTCGGACCCTCAGGGCGTGTTTCTGGATTGAAGAACATGAAGAAGAAGGAAAACATGTTGGAGCAGACTTCTCAGGTAACCCGTCACTGCATCCAGACCTGATGACTGGTGCTTTCCTGGAGGTCGGATGTCTGGCAGGAGCTGAAGCCACGTCCCCGCCACGTCCCTGCCCTGCCCATCCTTCACACTAGATGGGTCTTCCACTCGAGCGTGATTTTGGAGTGTGGTGTGTTGGCTGTTTGGAAGATATTGCCCCACTGAGTTAGTAGATCTTCCAAATGTTGGCACATTTCATTAAACCGCTTGGAGGAGCCACATTGGTTTGAGCCCATCTATTTTGTCAGGAAGGTCTTAAAATATTGAGAAGCTGTCAAGCTCACAGTGGCAGCTCCAAGCTTCCCAAAATTCCAACTTTTGCTCGAAAGCTCAAATTTTATCATTGGCAACAAATCTGTCAGTAGTTTACCTTGACGTGACAAGCCTCACTTTGTCCTTTTTGAGAAAACGTCTGCCAAACACCCACATCCGAACCATCAGAGTCTGTGTCACTCACGTGTCAGGTGCCTCCTGTTCAAGGTGGACGCAGCACGTTCCTTGGAGGCCGCCGCCGGCCTGCAAGCAGAAGGAGGCTTGCCATGGGCCTCCTGCTGGTCAGCGGAAACTGGCAAGTACAGAGGAGTCGTTTTTCTTCCTCATCGAGCACTGATGTGGCAGCGGTATTTCCAGTGGCCCCACGGGCGCTGCCGATGGACGATGCGCTGACCGCGGTCCCGAGCGTGCTGACGGAGGATGTGCTACTTCAGGTGGCAGGAAGCAGATGTGATCACACCAGTGGGGTGTACACAGGTCTCAATGGGCCTGAAGCGTGCATTTTCCGGGACCCAGGACAGACGGCGAGCGAACTCCCAGCTGTCCATCCGGGCCCTGATCAGTGGATGCAGAAATGTGCATTCTGGTATGAAATGTGAGGGTCACGATAATAAAATCTGGAAGTAAAATAGATATCCAAAAAGAGGAGAAAATTTTAAGCACCGTTTCTAAGTAGATTGTGGAACATCTGTAAGATAATACTTTCCACCCAAATTAAACATGTATGCGGTCAGAGTTTTATTGACATGGGGACATAAATGCTCACAGTACAGTGCAGGTGAAAAACTTATGGTCAAGATGACACACACACACACACACACAGTCTCAGTCATAAGTGAAAACATAAGTGCGTGGGTGTCACAACCAGATACTGCAAGGAAAGACACTGGTATGAATTTTTCTGGTGGGAATCCTTCCGTACTCTTGAGAGCTGTTTCTCTGTCTGTCCACAGGTGTTTGGTTTCAGGGACCAGAGCATGGACACTCCCTGTCCTGGTGCATCTTCCTCCACTGCGGGCCAGTGGGAGACTGAGTGGTGCTTCCTGGGCCTCCGCACCTGCCCAGGATGACAGTGGCCCTGCCCGTAGGCCAGCTGGGGGGTGAGGTGAGCTGGTCCACCTGACACAGTGGCAGCCCTGGCCATTCTCTGCCCTCTGTTCAAATTTTGCTTATGCAGGGAGCCTGGGTGGCTCAGTCAGTGACGTGTCTGCCTTCAGCTCGGGTCATGATCTCAGGGTCCCGGGATCGAGCCTCAAGTCGGGCTCTCTGCTCAGCGGGGAGTCTGCTTCTCCCTCTTCTGCTCCCCCTGCTTGTGCTCTCCCTCCCTCTCTCTCTCTCAAATAAATAAGTAAAATCTTAAAAAAATTTTTGTTTAGGGCGCCTGGGTGGCTCAGTCGTTAAGCGTCTGCCTTCGGCTCAGGTCGTGATCTCAGTGTCCTGGGATCGAGCCCCGCATCGGGCTCCCTGCTCAGCGGGAAGCCTGCTTCTCCCTCTCCCGCTCCCCCTGCTTGTGTTCCCTCTCTCGCTGTGTCTCTCTGTCAAATAAATAAATAAAATCTAAAAAAATTTTTTTGCTTATGATGTTTTGATTTTGTAAGATAATCCCTCACATTTTAATAAAGTAAGAAAGTCAATCATGTTTTATTATTTATTCCATCACTTCCACATTGAGTGGTCTCTAGCCATGGTAGGGTCATTTACATTTTTCCAGCTTTTTTGTTTCAATTAATTAATTAATTTTTAAAGATTTTATTTATTTGAGAGGGAGAGACAGCGCGCGCGTGCGAGAGAGAGTGTGCACGAGCAGGGAGAGGGGCGTGGGAGAGGGAGAAGCAGACGCCCAACCAACGGAGCCACCCAGGTGTCCCTTTTTTGTTTTATTTTAAAACACTCAACTTTAACAGGCTTTTTTGGTGTCTGAACAATAGGAGGCTAGGCTGTAACTTTTTTTATAACTCCCAAAGAAGGTCCCATTCTGAGGCTCCGGGACATGAGCTATGTTTAAAAACTACTCCACCCACCGCTCCGCCCGCCCGGGGCTGCGGCCAGAGTCGCCTGCGAGGTCGGGACCCCAGGGCACGGACCCCGCACGCGGGGGCAGGGGCAGAGACTGGAAAGTGTGGGCCCACTTTACCATCTCCCTAAAGTGGCATAACATTGACAGGCTCTCCGTTTATCCCCCCTCTGGGACGCGAGTGGATCATATCCTATGTTGGTATTTTGCGACCGGCTGATTTCCCGACCAGTCCTCACTGAGGAGAATGACCACCAGAAGGGATTTAAAAAGACGTATCAATCAGGCATGCACCCCCCACGAAGACTGGGCTTTTTCAGGCTTTCTTTTGTTTTTAATTGTGGTAAAATATACGTAACATGAAATTTACCCACTTAACCGTTTCTCAGTGCAGAGTTCAGTGGCTGAGATGGTTTGTTTCTGGCTGTGAATCCCCTGCAGTTCACACTGCAGCCATCTGCAGAATCCTCCGGACGGAATGGCTGCCTTTGTCCTGTGCCCTTTGCTTCCTGTCTTCTCTGGCCGGGGGGCCTGGGTCAGGCCCTGGACAAGGAGGTCGGCCGCGGTTGGTGTGGGGTGCTGATTACCCCCAGGAGAGGAGTGAGCCCGGGGCCCCACCAAGCAGGGCCGTGTGTCCGACCCGGGCACTAGGGAGGGCTCACTGCCGGTCTGTCCCCTGTTGGAAGGACGCTGGCAGCAGGGGCCCATGAGGCCAGTCCCCTGGAAGCTCACTTGGCCAGAGGTCACGGGTGGAAAACCTCGGAGGCCTGGAATGTGGAATTAATGCTCTGCGACTCTCAGTGACTACAGGAGATTCTCCTGGGGGTCAGCGTGGTTGCTGGCCACAATGGACAAGCTCCCGTAGGTGAAGGTTTTCCCACAACTGATCCAGGCAGCTTCTCAAAGTAGTTTCATGCTTCAAACGGGAAAAACCAAAAGCACTTTGGTTCCTCCTTCCTGGGAAGCACCTGACGGGAAGGTGGTGGGTATTTACCTCCCTGGACGTGGCTTCTCGTTGAAGTGTGTTCTTCTCATGCTTGTCTCAAGGTTACAGACACAAAATAAACCTGTTCATTGACATTTAGTAGACAGGCGGTCAACTATGAAGTTTGGGCGTGTTCCTGCAATGGCGCTCTTGAGAAACAAAGCTGCGGTCATGGTTCGTTGAGGGGTGAGGCGCTGAAGGGGTGACTCACGAAACGTGATAGAGGAGAGCCTGTGGCCGGCTGGCCACGTCCGATTGTGGGAACTGAAGTGTGGGATCCCGTTGGCCTGGTGGCGACAAGGACCCCTCACTCTCTCCAACGCTGAGACTGTGCACGTTGGACGTGGGGCTTCGGGGGATCACCTGGCACACAGCAAGGCCAAGGCCGAACATCGCGCCTCCTGTGGGGAGAGGCGGCAACGGATCCATTTGTTGAAGGCACGAGGCAGATAGAGGATGTTTATGAAGTAGCGGTATTCGTTTCCAGCAGGTTGCATCCCCGTTCACAAGTTTGGCTTGAGATGACTTGGAACCATCCACTTTCCAGGCTGTGGGGCGTGCTCAACCAGCCATCATGTGCTGCTGCGGCCTCAGGTGCGAGCGGGCGCTGGAGGTGGAGGGCTGGGCGGCTGGGGGGCTGACATGTGCTCTGGGGGTAGGAGGGGCAGGTGGGCAGGGAGAAGGGGCAGTGATGGGTCCCTTGATTTGCAGGCGGGTCACGGAGCTCTGGAGCTCACCGCAGCCACATGCCGATGTCCCTGGTGGGGACACATTCTTTGTGCCATTACTGTGCTGCTGCCCCAAAAGACATGGAGCCCATCTCCCCACTCTTTAGTCTGGGCCACCGATGGTCATGGGGTGATGGTGTGCCCATCCCAAGGCCAGGCCTCAGGAGGCCTCGTGCGTGTGTATCATGGACTCCCCGTGAAGCCAGTGGGGCTAAGCTGCTGTGTGATGAGCGCACATAGGGGCCCCAGTCCTACACCAGCCCACAGCCCGCTGACCCCCAAATGTGGGAGACAGCCCGGCCAAGGTCAGCAGAACCGTGCTTCCCAACTCACAGCTGACCTCAGACTCATGAGCAATAGTACACGTTTGCCATTTCAGGCCACTGAGTCAGGAATCTTTGTTCCACAGCAGTAGCTCACCGATACCACCACAGACAGGAATGCAGTGCTGGCTAGTAACAAAATACGGATTTGTTTATTTTTTAAAGATTTTATTTTTAAGCAATATCTACACCCGACATGGGGCTCGGACTCATGACCCCCCAGATCAAGAGTCGCACGCTCTTCCCAAGGAGCCAGCCAGGTGCCCTGATAACAGAATATTTTAAAAGCTCACCAGGAAGAAGGAAGGAAGAGAAGGGGAGCGTGGTTGTGGGGGTTGTGGGCTGGCCTCCTGGTTTACGCTCATTACTCTTTGCCTGACATTGGCTCTGCAGGTGTAGACTTGCAGGGCTCAGAAGTGAGCAGAAACTTCTCTGGTGCTTGAATATCAGCAAATTCCTTTCACGTAATGACGGCGGATGGGCAGAGAGGAAACTGCAATTTGGAAATTTAATTATATCTCTGGAAGAAATGTATGCTTCTTAGAATGATTTTATTTAAAAAGCCTCAAAAAATAGAACTTATTTTTTCCCATCTTCTGATTAAATCAAGCCAAATAAAAGGAACCAGTGAACTCTTATTGACACCCTCTGGGGAGTTTTCATTTGCAGTATCTGTAAATCCTGAAATCTCAATTTGTGTCAAATAGGCTCCTACAGGTAGAGTTCTGGGTTCCAGCGATAGCATGTCACATTTTGTTCCATTTAAATAAATTACTTACTCGATCACTGCAGCATTATTCCATCTTCTAACCAAATTGCCAATCTGACGGGTTCCAGCCTGCGTGCCTGACGGGGAGGGCATGGCGTGCTTCCTGGGGCCGGCGGCGCGGCAGGGGCCTGAGATCTCGGCAGTGCTGGCGGCCCCGCCCCCAGAATGAAATGAGGCTGTAGACAAAGCGGTGATGAGGGTGCATCGGCCCCGGCCTCGCGACGGGTGCTCCTCTGCTCGGTGAGGGCGCTCCGCTGCTTCTTTGCCTCACCCCAGGTTTGCATTAGAGCTTCTGAAGTGATGAACAGGGACAGAATCTGACGGCTGGGTGGGCCAGAGCTAAGTGGCGTCCCATCCTGGGGCCCTGGGGCACCCGAGGCTGCTGACTTACATGTGTGTGCATCCATGTGCACTGCGTGCAGTGTACACGTGTGTAAGTCATGTGCGTGTTCTGCTGTGTGCACACACGTGTGTTGTATGTCAGTGTGTGTGCACGCACGTGTCTCTGTGTATCTGCACAGTAGCGTCGTGTTTGTGTGTTGGCATGCGTGAGTGTGAGGTACGCGTCTAGGTGTCCATGCGTGCGTGCAGTGCACGTGTCTACTGTGACCACTGTGTGAACCTGGGCATCAGTGGTGCCGTATCCCACCCACTGACTCCTGCCCTCCTGACCCTGGTGGCCTTTCCCAGCCCCCACCGTCATCCTGGCTGCAGGGCCCCATCTGTCTCCATGCTCCACGAGGCCACTGCTACCCTGGGCGTGGATGCCCCTGGGGACCCGCCTGGGGATGGGGGTCACATCCTTGAGCCTGGGCCCCGGGGCTGGAGACCAGGCCCTGGAGGAACGGAACCACAGACGGCAGGCCTGCCCAGCCGGCAGCGCACCCCTCTCCTCCACTGTCCCTGCGCGCAGCTGCCTGGTCTCTAACCAACCGGAGAAATGCAGACAGAGCAGGGGCAGAGGGGCTCGGTGGCCCCCAGGCTCGTGGCTGCAGCAGGGGAGGGCACCAAATTATGTCAGGGAGAGAAGGGTGACCGGGGCTCGCGGGCGAGACGCACCAGAGCGCAATGTGCGGGCAGCAGGTCAGGGCGAGAGGGCCGGTGACTCTGGGGTGGCTTGGGGGTGGAGGGGGCCACGTGGTGAGGGGACATCACACCGTATCATGGGCAGCTGCCCCGCAGACCCGCCGCCCCGCCGCCCCGCCGCCCCGCCGCCCCGCCGCCCCGCCGCCCCGCACAGACACAGAGGCGCCCTCACCCTGAAGCCTGAAGCTCACCCCCTGACTTTGCAGGTCCCGAGATCCTTTTGCCTTCCTGAGCCTCTTCATCAATTTCTTAAGGTTCTTTGAGGAAAAGGATTATGGTTTTCACGTCACATCTGAGAATCGTTGCCAAATTAAAAACCAGCTTTTGGTTTTATTGATTTTCTCTATTGTTCTTCTTTTCTCTCTTTCATTGATTTCCTCTCCCGTGTTCATGTTTTCTTTCCTCCTAGACGTTTAATCCAGGATGCTCGCCTTCCCCTACTTCCTGGAGGAGAAAGCTGGGGCGTCCCCTGGGGGGTTTCTGTCCCCGAGCCGGGGGCACCTGCGTAGCAACTGCGTCCCACCGAGCTCCAGGCGTCCGTCCCTTTGCAGCGTCCCCAACAGCGACTTAGGACGCTGCCACCTGGGCTTCCACGTCCGTGAGGATGTTCCAGGTCACCTGCTACTGAGCTCTGCTTTCATCTCGCTCCCGGGCTGGTCTGTGTCCTAGTGATTGGGCGGGCTCTCTGCGTATGGCCCAGAACATTCCATGCTCTAGGAGTGCTATTTCGGTTAAGTTGCTCGATTGTGTTGTTCAAGTGTTCTAGGACTTGATGGCTTTTTGGTTTACTTGTCCTCTCAATTACTGTGAGTGGGGTGTCGAAATTGATCATAATTGAGAATTTATCTATTTATGTTCCAAATTGTATCAGTTTTTGTCTCGGGTGCTTTAAAGTTCTGTTAAGTGCACAGGATGGACGAAGTGATCTCTATTGCTGCAAAATGACCCTCTTTGTTCTATGGCAGCCACGTGCCCACTTTGTAGGGGACCGAGCCTTGTGGGGGGTGAGGGTCCCCCAAGGTCATGCAGGGACTGGAGGCAGAGCCCATTCTAATAGGAGGTGTCTTGCGTGTAGCTCCTCACGCTCTTGTGGGAACGAGCACCCCACAAGACCCCAGTCCGCCCAGGGTAAGGCCTGTGCTGATGGGGTGGAGGCCCAGCCCTACACAGCGAACAGCCCAGACTTGCGGGTGTGGCCGCATCTGTGACGGAATTCTAGTCGTGCTGACACTTCTAGTCACACGAGGGCAGGGAAGGACAGGCCTGGGGTGCGTGCGTAGACGGGTTGGAGACGGTCACTGGCTAACTGACCATTCAGTCCGCGCACAGACCTGCACCTAACGAGCACCTGCCGCAGGCCTGACGAGGCGGCACCAAACCCCTCAGCCTCTGACAAACAGACTTGGGGGCGGCCTGAGGTGCCCCTTCCGTGATCTGAGCTTCAGTGTCTGTCGGAAGGCGGAGGCCCTGCTGTTTCTCACAAGACCGCTGTAAAGTTTCCGAGAAGCTGTGTGTGAAGGTGACATGGGCATGGCTGCACAGTGAGCTCTGATTTCTTGTCACTCACAGCTGGCTAAACGGGTGAACTCAAAGAAGCCGGGCCGGGAGCCTCCGTGTGTCACGAGCGGGGACGTCACAGAGGCATGTCCTGGTCTTGGAGGGACTGGACCAAGGAGCTTTGTGTTCAGAGAGGCTGGCCAGCAGGGCCATCTCCCACTACCTGGTCCCAGCAGCCAGGCCTGGGCTCTGTGTCCCCTTCCGTGTCCCCCTCTGTGTCCACCAGGAGCACATTTGTGTTCTCGTGTCGGATCGCCTCAGGGGGGTGTCTGGGGCTGGAGTGGCTCTCAGCCCACCACAGGGCCAGGAGCCCACCGTGGTGGCTCTTGTGCATTTGGCGCTAACCGTGTGCCAGGCCTTGGACAGTTATTTCGATTCACCCTCAAGGAAGCTGGAGCTTAGTGAGGTTCCATGACTTGCCAGAAATCCATGGCTGGTCAGGATTTAGACCCGGACGCATCTGATTCCAAAGTCCCTGCTCTTCACGTCTATGCCAAGTGGCCCTGTGAGCCGAGGGTGCCGGGGTTTGGGCCGGGGGCTGCTGGAAGCAGGCAGCCAGGCGGACGTGGTCGGGGCACACGGTCAGAGCCACGCTCGGCATCTGTCCCTCTGGGGACCTCACCCTCCACCCTGCGTGGCCCTCAGGGGCTATTTCAACACTTGCCCTCCCCTGATGAGCCAGACTGAGCTTCAGAGCGGCCCTCCCTCAGGCCACAGGGCTGGCCCGGGAAGCCTTGTGGGATCTGAGCTGGATACCAATCCTTTTCCGCGGACAGACTCTGGTCAGAGGCCACAAGGACATGGATGTGGCCCCAGCAGGGGGCTCCTCCCTGGTCTGTGGAGAAGCCTCTCAGAAGTGGAGATGGGGGAGACTGAGGCAGCAGCTCTGGAGCCCTGGCGTGTCCTCTGGACCGGGACAGCCGGCGCCAGGGCACCCTCACGGGAGTGTGACCGGGCTTCTGTGCTGCTTCCGAGACCCTGGCGAGTGCATGCCACCCTCATCAGTGGAAGGAAATCAGGGCTGGGAGCTGGCCTGGGGGCAGGGGGGGCTCGGAAGTGACAGACCCAGGCTGGCCAGCCCCGACTCCGACCAGGAGTGAGGGGCTGCTCGAGGCCAAGGCCGCTGAACTGCCTGCCCGCTCCAGCCTCCAAGCAGGGGTCGCCTTGGCCTCAGAACCCTCCCTGTCCTGGCGGGGAGGGGGGGCGGATGCTCTCGGGGAGCGGCATGCGGCACAGCTAGGAAACGGCTGCGAAGTGGGGGGGTGCCCTGGGCTGGCGGCTGGGCCAGCGCTTGGCGAGGGGGCTCTTGTGCTGACGCAGAACCGTGCGGTCTCTGTCAGAGTCTTCCCTCGTGCCGCCTGCCCCTCCTGCAGACCCTTCCTCTCCTGAGCCACCTGGGAGATCCCTCAGAAACACTCTTCTGCTGCCTGACCGGGCAGTGGGCTTCGGGGGGGCCCCCGGGGGCACAGCACGGTGTTGGGGGCAGGCCTGGGAAGGTGATGTTTGTAGGGCCCTGGGTCTGACACAGGAGCGCCCCTGTGAGGGATCCTGGGTGGGATTTCGGGATTGTTTTCCTCCAGTCCTTCTCTGGGTGTCGGTGGGCGGGAGTCTCTGCATTGGAGTGAATCACCAGGGAATTCGGGGGAGTGTCCAACAGCCCAGGTCAGAGACCCTCTGAACAGCAAACACAGGCCTGTGCCACCTCCCGACTCCCTGTCCCGCACGGGTCCTGGTGTGTGGGGTCCTTGCTCTGTCGCGCCCTCTGAGATGGGCAAGGATGCTCTTCGAGAAGCTGAGAGCCACGCTCCTGGGCCGTGGGGTACATGCTTTGGGACTGAACCATTTCCTGGCAGGGGAGCCCAGAGGTGAGGGGGCTTGGTCCCCCTCCCATGGCACCAAATAGCTTTTAGTAACACAGGGCATTCTGTTCACTGAGCCCCACGTCTCTGCCTGTCTGCAGTCTCCTCAGCCGTTGCAAACCCTGGCGGCGGCTCTGAGCCGTGTCTCGCAGAGACGGGAGGGGGAGGCAGGGAGGCTGCCTGAGTCTGAAATGGGATGTCAGGGACCTGGGCCTCTGCAGGGCCTGATAAGTGGGATTTATCCTCAGGAGTGTAATGAGAGTTGACACCTATTTCTGACAAGACTGTGTCGTAGATCGCCCGGGGCAGGATAGCATCGCCATCCGAGCAGGCAGAGATCTATTTGCCGAAGGTGAAAATGTCATTTAAACTGTTGATACCTTTCAGATTGTCTTGGCAAGAGGCCACAAGTAGTTGCAGTCTCCTCCAAACAGATACCGTCGTGTTGACGCTCTGCCTTCCTTCCCGGTAGTTTATAGTCTGTATGAGGGAATTTGATTTCATGTGATAAAGATGCATAATCAAATATTGCTGCAAGGCTCCAGCCCTTAGTTTAGACGTTCTTCACACACGCTGCCACTGCAGAGCTGCTGGCCCAGAGACTTAACTTCAGGTTCCGAGAACCCACCCCTGGTGTGTGCAGCTCTGGGAGGCGAAGGAGAGCGCCCGTGGAGAGCCAGGTACCCCCGCGGGCAGGGGCATCTCTGTGAGGACTGGGGACCGCGGCCGTTGCTGTAGGGTCACGCAGAGGCCCATCTCTGCCACAGGGCCTGGCCATCCCGCGGGCTCTCCCTTGCGGTGGTGCCGGGTGGTCTGTGGAGCTGGGATGCGACCCATGGCGGGTTTGGGGACCCAGGGGCCACCCCTCCTGGGAACAGACCCCGGTCCCCCTTGCTGGAGAGCTTTGAGGACACCCCAGATCGTGTCATGCAGAGTCTATTCCCGTCTGTATGCCCAGAAGCTGATGGGCATTTAAAAACAACCACACCGTGGACCCAGGTGACTCCTCACTGTCAGTGAGCTCTGGGCGGTGGGGGTGTCCTTGAGTTGTCCCTGCTCTCCTGGGATTTGCTTGTTGAGCAGGCCGAGCTGCTTGCTCTGCGGACGTCCCCACATGGTGGGTTTTGCTGGTGCCCCTTTGTCACGTGAAGCCCTGGCGTCCAGCGCCAAGCGGCACCCTGCTGTCAGGATGTGCACCGTGGGGCCCTGGGGCTGGCCAGAATTCTCCATCAGGAGACGCTTTTCCTCATCTCCCTGGTTATGTCACGACAGACTTTGTATGGGGGAGTCGGGGAAATGCGAGTCTTCCCTCCATCCGTCAGTTTTCGGATGATGGTTGGGGCTCAAACGCACGGGGCTACGATTCAAGCTCACGGGTCTAACACATTTATGGGTCAGTGCACTCTGTCCTTTCTCCTCCCCATACGCACATGTCTCCTCCTCGGCCAGCACGAGTCAGTTTGGTGTGACCCCGGCTGCCTTTGACAGCTTCTTTTCTCTCTGCTACGAAGACAATGAAGGCACGTGGCGTCCGTGTCCTGCCCCAGGCCTGGAATCAGCCGTTCTCCTGGGGTCTTCCCACGCAGAGCTGGAGGAGGGGACCAGCCTCTCCCACCTGCCCTGCGAAGCCCAGAGACATGGAGCTGCAGGAAACTGTGTTTCCACCACACGAGCCTGGAATTGTCCCCCCCAGGATCCTGCACGGGTCTGCGGGAGGATGGAGCGCTGTCAGACGTAGAAAGTTAGCCACATCCGTCGGTTCACGTTTTCTAGCAGCCACCCTGAAAAGTAAAAAGAAACAGATAATGTTCATTTCAACTGTGCATTTTGGTTAGCCCAATATATGCAGGGACCATCCCAGTGAGTAACTGGTCTGGGTGACCAGCCCCCTGCTTCACATTCTTCTTCCCTCTGGAGGCTTTGGCATCTGGTGTGTGTTCATGGCACATCTCTGTTTGTCTCTATGGGGAGAGTAGAGAGTAGAGACATTCTCTGGGGGAGTCTGCTTCTCCCTCTGCCCCAGCCCCCCTCATGCTTGTGCTCTCTCTCTTTCAAATAAATAAATAAATAAATAAATAAATAAATAAATAAATAAAATCTTTAAAAAAATAAAAACATAAATTCACATACTCATGTTCCAAACATTGACTTTTTGCAGAAACTGAACTGAGTACACAAAATGCTTTTCCCTTAAGAGTCACATCCATATTGATAAGAACTGGCATCTTTATCAGAAGAATCGATTTCACTCTGAGGCAAATGCCCATCAGCTTCAAACGTGTCTGAGTCAAGTCCAGCATCAATGAATCTGCTCACAGTTTCAGCCCTTTGGCGGCCCTGGCCGTGTTTCAAGTGCTCAGTGGCTGTAGAGGCTCGCGGCCGTGTCCGGGACAGGATTCGCTGCCTGATGGGTGCCCTGTGACTTGACAGGTCTGGCTCAGGTGGCCTTGGGGAGCTCCCGTGAGACTCAGAGAACGTACCTGCCCAGCTCCCTTCTTCCTCTGGTCATTTCCACACCCGTCCGCCACACCCACCAGGTTCCACCTCTTTCTCCAGATCTGTGGCCGGTCCCCTGACACCGGCACTGTCTTCACGGTGGGACTGGAGGGGTGTTTGCTCTTCTGGGAAACTTCCTTTGTTAACCCTCTCCAGCTCAGCAGCAATGTGGCGAATTACAGGGACCAATTCCCACATGCGAAACCAACTTTGCCTTCCGGACTGATCCACTGAGCCTCTTCTTCCACAGGCTGCTGGGTCTGGCTGGCTCATACCTTGTTTTGAGGTTTCCATTTAAGTAAGAATGGTCTGTAATTAGGACTTTTAAAATAATATCTGGATCATATTTAAGTATCAAAGACATGCTGCCTCTATAAATGAATTGGGAAGCTTTCACCCTTTATTCTCTGGAGGAGTTCCTGTAAGATCAACATTATTTCTTCCCTAAATATTTAGCATAATTCACTGGTGAAGCCCCCGGGAAAACATTTTTTTGAGGAAAGGCTTTAAATTGTGGATTCAATATGTTTAATATGTATATATAGGACCACTTACATTTTCTTTTTCTTCTTATGTCAGCTTTGGTGAGTTACCTAGGATGTTTTCTATTGCAAGTGAATTCTCAAATTCGTTGATGTGGCACCTTTAAAACAATAGGTTTGTAGCCAGAGAAATGGCCCTGGTCTTGGTCGGAGGTGTGCTGGTAAGGGCCCGAGGTGTGACCAGTGTTTCTTCTTGAGATCTGTTGTCCTCAGTTCCTTATTGGCTGTTTATGATTCTGACTCCTGGGTGGGTTCCGGCTGCCTGACCTCTGCCTAGTACCTGATTAGAGGAGGGGTAGCCTCACTGCCTGGCCTCATCAGTGGAGAGAAGGTGGCTCTGAGTGAGGGCAGCCTGTGACCCTCTGGGAGCCTGTCCATCAAAGCCAGACAGAAAACCGTATGGATGTGGGGTCTGCCCAGCCCCTTCCTGGCTTCCCTCGGGAGGTGGCGGCAGCAGGAGTGAGCACAGATCGAGGACAATGGCAGGAGGACCCCATGTTCGCTGAGATGGGCCATCCTCAGGGGTACATGGGGCTCTTCTGGGGGCAAGCACCCTTCTATCCACCAAGCACAATCCAGCCCCTCTAGTTCCAGTGGCGGGTGGTGGGGGTAAGTCCTTCTCTCCAAAACCCCCCAAGGAGGAAAGGGAATGCATGTGGTCTGGACTGGAGGCCATGTCCCAGGGGAGACAACTTCCCTCCTCAGAGAAAGCTCAGGCGCAGAGTCTGGGCCCTGGAAGTAGGGTGGGGTGCGGATGGTGGTGCTGCCCCCACGGAGGGCTGGCTGGGGGAATGCTTGCCTGGTGGTGTCTGACGCTTCCTCCAGGATGCTATCCCCTGCCCCAGGCCCTCCTGGACAACAGCAATGATGGACTAGTCCATTCAGTGTGGACCCAGGCACCCTCTGCTGGGCCAAGCCTGAGTCTAGGCCCTGGGGACCCAGGATTGGATGCATAGATGGGGTCCCTGCCTCCTTGTGGGGAGAGAGTCAGTGAGCAAGTAAACAGACTCATGTGACCTCCACATCCAGTGGCCACTCCGCTTTGGAGGTCTGCCTGTTTTGTTAGGGTTTATTCATTTAACAGAGCCTGGCTGCAGCAGGCACTCAGGAAAACATTCGCTCATTCACTGGTGTTTACGGGACGCCCATAGGGGCTGTGCTGCCTCGGGGACGACCCGGAGCCCTCTGAGCCAGCGGGACCCAGGAGCCCTGGGAGCACAGATGGGAGCAGGAGGGGACGTCTCTGCTTGACTTCTTAAAAGTTCTCAAATCATGAAATCTTAGAGTGCTCATCAATACAAATGATTTCTTTGCTTCAGTTAAAAATATGTATAATACACCACTACATTATAAAAGTGATGTGTGTTTATTTAAAAGAATTTGAAAAGTACTTAAAATTAAGATTTTTTAAAGTCATCTGTAGGTCTACCAACCAAAGATAACTTCTGTTATACCTTGTTCAATTTCATCCTGATATTTTCCTCCAGCAACATTTTTTAATACATAGACTTGACTGTATCCTAAAGGCATTTTGTAGTTTTTAAGGTAACATTTTGTCGTTAGAATGTCCGTGGTATTTTACCCACCAGAGGACCTTGTGCGTATATTGCTGAGTGGATGGATACACACAATTTTGCTGGGTCCTGAAGCCATTCTGAATTTTCATTTCATAAATAATAGTGCAATAAATGTCTTTGAGCCCAAGAGTTGTCCCCTCCCCCATCATTTGGATTATCTATTTTAAAACGTGGATTAATGAGCATATGTATGTATCTGTTTTGTTAAATTGCGTTCCCGGAACGGCGCGGAGATCTGCGCCCCTGCCAGACACTATCCTGAGCCGCAACTCTGGGCACCTGCCCAGTTGTGGCGCATCATCTATGACCCTGGCATGCGGTTGATGCTTCTGCTAAACCTCTGTGAAGGTTTCTCCTTTCTCCACCTCACTCTGGCCTCCCTTCTGCTCTCTGTGAGGTGAGAGCAAGGTTTCCTCCACGAGCTCCGATGTTCTTTTCAGTCTCTCGGGCCACGGGTCCTTGAGAGCCCTGAGGCCCCCGTCCTCTGTGGCCCAGACCCTTCGAGAGCCGTCCCTGCCTTGCTGGGCCCTCTTTTCCGAACGTTTCAGCCGTCCTGGAATGTCCTCATTGTCAGTTAGCAAGTGGGAATTTGCTTGTTGCTTGAAATCAAGGCACCTGTGCTGCTTCCATGTGCCCCCGAGTCCCACGGCTCATCCATGACCCACAGCGGTGTGTGGGGATTGTGCCGTCCTTGATCACATGTTGATTGATTTATTGATAGGATAAGCACATAACTTATTGGCCAAGGGGGCCCCTTTTGAGAGTGAGGCCCCATTCCTTATTTTGGGGACACAGGGATAAACCGGGATGGAGTTCTCCATTTCTGGAGCATCTACTCTGTCCCAACCCTGCAGCGCACCAAGCTTTGGGGGAAGGATGCTAGGCTCGTCTTCAGCTCTGTGGATGAACGATTGGGGGTGACCAGATGGTGCCTTCCCTCAGCTTGGTAATGGGAGCCGGTGGGGGTGCCTCACCTGCAAGGATGTCCTGGATTTGGGATGGCAGCTCCATGTGCTCTGGATGGTAGCAGGAGGAAGGATGTGGGGCAAAGGGAGGAGGTCGTGGGGGCAAAGGGTGAGGCCCACCTGTGGTGTCTAGGTGCCACCCACAAGGCCTCTTTCCATCGCCAGTGGAAGGCCAGGGCGGGTCCTGGGCTCGGGTGCCTGACAGGTGCCCATCTCCCGGGCTCGCCCCTTTCCTCGGGGCCAAGTAGCGCATAGTCACGTCCACCTTGCACAGACCTGTGGCCACGGGTGCTCACCAAAGGCGGCAATGCCAGCCCCTTAGCAGGATGTCACTGGTTAAAATCAGTGGACACTAGAGGACTTCCCTCGAGGGTTCCCCTGCTGCTCCCGGCCTGTCTCCTGAGGGGTCCTGAAAAATTCAGAATTTTCTAGAAGTCCCTGATATGTGTGTTAAATTGTGTCTCGTATCCTCAAAAGAGCAGTCATGATTCTCTTCGTGCATCAACAAGTAAACCACGGAGTGGGAGAGGGTGGCTGGATGGGCGTGGGCGCCCGCGTGCGGAGCCCCATTATTGCGGCCATGGTTACATTATTTGTAGCCGGAGTCGTGACTTTAGTTCAGACTAAACAGGGGCTGTGTTTCTGGAGTCATGGTACCATCGATTTATCTGATGACAATTTACGTACGAGCAGAATCTAGATGAGCAGCCGTCCCTCACTCCGGGCCCAGCGGGGGCCACTGGAGGTACGGAGCCTGCCGGAGCCAGGGGCTGGACTCTGGCCGCCCCCCCTGAGCGAGGCCCAGGTGGGCAGGGGGCAGGGCCAGGCTCCTGCATTCCCCGGGTCTTAGCCTCACTGGCTGGCAGGCTTGGGGGCCACGGTTCCAGCGTGAGCATCCTGAGTCCACGTGGGCAGGGCCAGGCTGGCTGGCGTGACCCCCAACCTCTGGGTCACTTACGCCCATCCCCAAATGCTGTTTGGGTCCTCCAGCCCCTCAGGACCACAGGCCACAGAGACAGTGGGCCCTGCACGGGCCTGCAGACTTCCTGTGCTTGCCCTGGAGCGAGGGCCTGGGAGCAGGCTGTTTCTCCGCCTCTGGGAAGCCCTCCGGTCTCTCCACCTGCGTTGTGGGTGTTGTATTTGCTCCCAGCGAAAGGTGTGCTAGCAGTGGGGTGGGGAGCTCTTGCGTTTCATTATAAAATAACCCCCAGCTCTCTTTAGGTTGAAGATGGATGAGAAACAAGCCCCCCCACCCCATTCTGGTCCCCGTATCACCTCCCCACCCCGGAGGTTGTTGGATAGACGCAGTACCTGCTTTTCATGCCGCCGGCCCTGGCTGGGCGCTGGCAGACCCGGGTCCCTAAAGGCCCAGGGGGGCAAGGAGAGGAGGTGGGGGAGTGTTGTGACCCCCTTGGCCAGGTTCCTCGGGAGAGGGGGGTTCTGCGGTGGGGGGAGGGGATATTCTGCTTTTTGTTTGCTTTCGGCAGTAGAAGCTGGTGAGGGGAGCAAAGGAGGAAGAAATGCAGGTGGAATGACATCTCGCAGCCTGCAGCTGTCACAAACACCCCAACCTTCGTACTCGGCTGCTGACAAAACGCAGCCTTAGCCTCACATTAGCCCGACCTCCAGATTCTGAGTCTGTAACGTAGGAAAACGCCTTCGGAGACTTCCCGCGCGTCTCCACCCCCAACTTAGAGTGTATTATCTGTCCCCACCCCAACCCCAGCACAGCCCTTCCTGCCGCGGCTCTGGTCCCGCAAGATGTCCGCCTCAGAAGCCGTCCTTCTCAGAAGCGTGATGAGCACTGTCCTGTCAGTGAACCTGTGGGGAACTTGGAATATCTGCCCCCCGACTGAGGGTGGAAGGGGCTGCAGAGCATTTGGTTCGGGCCCTGCCGTCGCTGCCCTGCCCGCTGTCCACCGGCCTGCAGCTTGCTCACGGCAGCTTCGGGGCCGCAGCTCCCAGGACGACCCGCCGGGAGCGCCAAGCAGGGGACGCCGCCTCCTCCAAGTGCATAGCAGAGCCACGTGCGTGCGTGCGTGCGCCCATGTGCCGCACACGTGTCCGCTCGGGTCCTGGTCGGTAAGCGAGCGCGGGTGACTCATGAACCGCCTGGGTTCCTCCACAAGCCGGGGCACCATCCACGCTGCGGATGCCGGGCTGGGCTCAGGGTCCTGCTCTGGGGTATGAGGCAGAACCACGGGGCCACCAGGAGGGCCTTCAGCAAACCAGAGCACGATCCCAGCCCAGATGGAACCTCAAAACAGCTGAGCCCGAATTCCTGGTCAGCATGAGGCCATCCCCGGGGAGACCCTTCCCCCTGGGAGGGCGGCCTGCCCAAACAAAGCTTTCCTTGCTAATAAATTCCTTCTTCCTTGCCTTTCTCCCGCCTTTAAAAACGTTTCCTTTTCTGCCGCTCAGCGGGGCTCCACTCCACGGGCTGGAAAGGATGTTGCTGGCTTCATGAATTGTTTAATAAAACCAGATCTTCAAATGTACTCGGTTGAATTTTTTTTTTTTTATACCAGTGGTCTGGGAGACCCCAGCCCCCTCTGGACCATTCTCAGGATGTCCCGGTCCCTGCGGGCACCCTGGGCATCAGTCCGGAGGCCAGGAGGGAAAAGTGTGGGACTGGGAGTGGCTGTGGTCCCCGGGGACCTGGGGGCTTCCCGTGGCCCTTCTCTGCGGCTCCCCACAGGCCACTCCGTCCACCCGCTCCGTGGAGCTGTGATTGTGACCCCTGATTCCCAGACAGCTGTGCACAGCGAGGCTTCATGTGCCCGCCTGACCTCTGGCCTGCGGTCCTGGCCAGAAGAGCATGGACGTCCAGCCTGCAGTGCCCGCGAGCGGCCCCTCCCAGGTCCAGGTCCTGGCCGGGCTGTGGCTGTCCCAAACGGGCTGAGCACAGAGGGAAGTTGGGCCCCGAGGCCAGGTCCAGGGGCCTGAGCCAAGGTCTTCAGGTCTGGGGCTGGCCCAGCGACCCCTCCTGGCCTCCCTCTCCAGTCCCCAGGCTCATGCGTCCTGGCGGCATTGGCATCTCAAAGCCCTCCCTCTGGCTTTTCAAAAGCGCCTCCCTCCCACCTGCTAACCCCACCTGGGCTAATTCTCTTGGGATCTTTTTCTGCCCAGAAATCAATTTCTTCTTTAATTGTGCTCGCTAATGAAACATCTTCCGGAAGGCTGCCTCGGAGACCAGCCTGTTGGTGCTGAATTATTACAGCTTGCCCGAGTCTGGGAGAGAGCAATCCAGGCCCTGCTGGCTCCTCCCGGGCCGACTGCAGGATCGGCGGGAGGTCGGTGAGAGGGGGGCGCAGCTCTGAGGAAGGACCTGGAGTCCGTGGCCCTTGGGCGGTGGTGGACAGAGTCCCAGGGAGGCCCAGGGGCGGGCACGCGTGTGGGGGGGAGCAGAGGTGGCCAACGGGTCCCGGTAAGACTGTCTGGGCTGTGGGCAGAGCCTCCCTGCTCCTGACTGCAGGCCCGGGACCTGCCCCGAATGACCCCAGACCGCCAGAGTTGCCCCGGCCCCACCTAGTGGCCTTGTCACTTCGCCCGGCCTTGTGGCCTTTGTCGCCCTGTGAGGAGTGTCCTGCTCAACAGATGTGCCTGTTGCAGCCTGTCCTCACCTGCCACCTTCCTGCTGAATCCCCAGGCCCCGGGCTCTTCCTGGTGCACTGCCTGCCTTCCAGGATGCCCGCTGCACGTCAGCAGACTGCTGGCCACGCAAGTGGAGACCCACCCAGACGGAGGGGCCGCCTCTGGACGGTCAAGCCGACCCCAGAGACAGTGGGAGTCCTGGCCCTTCCCTATGGACACGGCCAGGGGAGCCCCACGACCTTGGCCGTCCCCTGCAGCCATGGGCCTGGTGAGCTCACGTGGTGCTGAGCGCCGCACTCCATCTGCATGACGCGGGCATCATACCACCCTCAGGGTGCCTCGAGTCCCTGGGGCGATGGCACATGGCCCGGCTCTGGGGGCTCAGGAATGGTGTGTTAGCCTTGCTGCTTTCCTGCAAGGTGAGGGGCTCTGACCTCCCAACGTCCACGGGGGCGGGGGGCGCGGCACGGGGAGGTCCAGTGGCCAGGGAGGGCTTGGCCTCCCACCGTGTGCGTGTCCCTGTGGGAGAGGAAGTGGGGCATCTGGGGAAGACAGCAGGGACAGCTTTCTCTTCCCCCGATCCTCTCAGCATCCCCATTTCCCCCTTGGCGGTGGCAGCTTGGGGCCTTCCAGCCCATGTCCATCGGGCCCCAAACAGGGCCCCCCTCCCCCGTACCCTAGTACCTTCCTGGGACCCTGTGGGGGCAGGGCTGCCGCCAGGCTCTGCACAGCTCCGGGAGCCAACATTTGGGGCAGGGATATGGACAATTTCATTATTTCCATGATGAAAGGAGATTGATTTTTTCGCAGCTTCCGGAGAGGCTTATAATTGAGTTTGTTGGCCCCATGCTTCCGACAGATGCTCGTTTAGAAACCTTTCCCAGTTTTTAGCTGTGTTTTTTCCTTTTTTTTCGGTGGGAATGGAGCTGGAGGCTTGTTTTAATCACATGTTGCGGATGAACAGCAGGGACTGTGCCCAGCTGGGGGGAACTGCTCTTCCTTTTCCCTGCTGCCCGTGCCCCCACCCTCTGACACCCACTCTTTGGCAACCAGAACCTCTTGCCCCACCATCAAAGGCAGGTGACCCAGCACCACGGACCCCAAGGCCTGCTAAACAGCAGAAGTCACCCCAGTGCCCCGAGGACACCCCACCCCAGGCAGGGAAACGACTGCAGGTGTTGGGGGCTCTCGCTCTGGCTGGAGGGGAGAAGGGTCAAGGCGAGAGGCCTTGAGGCTGAGGGTGACAGTCTCAGTGTCCCAATGACCCCACATACTCACCCGCACAGGCGAGGAGTCTGGGGCCGGCCCAGACCCACTGGTTCACGGGTGGGGATGCTGATGTGGGTTCTGGCTCAGCTCCCAGCCTCCTGGCACCAGGTCTTCTGCAAGTGGAGGAAGGAGCTGGGCAGATGTGGGGTGGCAGGCAGAGGGGCACAGGTGACCTGGTGGGGACTTTGGGGTCTGGTCGGCCCTCTGGGGCAGAGGCCTGGGAGGCACCCTGGGGGAGATGCCTGGAGCGCTGACCTCCAGGAGCCCACCTTGCCACCCCCTTCCTGGCATGCGGGATAACTCGGGTGCAGATGCCTCCTCCCCGCCCACCCCCAGGGTGACAGGACGCAGGGATCCTGGGAGACCAGGCACTGCCTGGGGGCAGGCTGACCCCTCCCCACCTGAGGCCTGGCCCTGCCTTTGCTGGTTCATGGGGATAGACCCACTTTGGCTCTGGCTCTTAGGCTGAGTGGGGGTGCCTGTGCTGCTAGTGAGCGAGGCAGTGGGGCAGAGGGGGTGCTGATCTCCTGCACACCCTTGATTCAGCAGCTCAGATGCCGCGGGGGGGGGGGGGTTCCACTTGGTGTTGCTGGGCAACAAGCCCCTCCCCTCGCCCCACACAGAGCTCCGCCCCCTCTCTTGCAAGCACAGAGATGCTGAGGGTCCCCAGGAACGCAAAGAGGAGACAAATGGATGGGAATCTCACCATCTAGACTAGACGTGAGGAAGGGGCTCCGAGCTGGGGGGGAGGAGCCGCTGAGGACTCAGGAGTAAGGCCCACGTGGGCACCACACAGGGAGCCAGGGACGTCTCAGAGGCCTCCCGCTCTATGAATAGGGGACTAGGAACCCACTGGCAAGCTGGGGTGGTGGCACAGCCGTCAGCCGACTGCCAGGCTTGGGGTGGGCTCAGGTGTCAGCTAAGAGGTGCCTGGGATGGAATGCGTGCTCAATTAAGCGTTTGTTGATAGAATGAACTTAGAAACCGTGGCTGAATCACGCATGTGTGTGAGGTGGGATTTATATCCCTTGTCCTGTGGGAAGACCATTGAAGAAGTAAACATACAAATATTATCTAGATTTAGTAAAAATCCCATGTCCTGGCCAGGGGGATGTTTCCACAAGTTAGGGCACAAGAGGTTGCCATGGAGAAAAATCCACTGGGGATGAATTACTCAGAAGGCAGCAGGAGCTGATGACAGAAACCAGAGCAGGAGCGCCCAAAACAAGACGATGGAACATTCTAAGAGATCCTTTAAGGAGAAAAAATAAAGCAGGAACCACAAAGCAAATAGAACACTATGCGCAGAGGAGGTGGGTTGTTCACGGATGATGGAGAAGCAGATAGAGGTCATGGAAATCCAAATAGTCTCTGAATGTGAACTGGCAGGTTCATGTCAGCCAGACTCAGCTGATGAGAAAATTAGTGAGTTCAGAGGTAGATCTGAGAAGTCACTTCCTCACAAAGAAGAGACACAGGAAGGGGGACAGGACAAGCAAGTCCAGCCGCATCTGCTAAGATCCCAGAAGGAGGAGGACAGGAGGGTGGTACACAGGTTGTGCTTGGACAGGTAATAGGCTTAAGAGGGCTTCCAAGACCAAAGAAAGCATTATCTACTAAGCAAAATAAATAAAAGCAAATACACATCTTGATCATGTTGAAATGGTGTAACGCGAGAGGGATCTATGCATACATTTATATGAATAAAATAATATTGTATGGTTCTAACTATGTAAGTTACCCCCATTGTTCAGATTCAGGATCGAGGTTACAGGGTTGGGAGAGAGGGATGGGGAGTTACTGCCCCATGGCTGGAGCTTCAGTTTGGAGTCATGAAAAAGTTTAGGGATTAGTGGTAAATATTGCACAACATTGTGAATGTAATTAATGTCACTGAACTGCACATTTGAAATGGTAAATTTTATGTTACATCTACTCTACCACTTTAACAAAAGACCCAAAACCAAACCAAAACAAAACTCCACGAGGATTTTAATTTGAAGCCAGGGTGGAGAAATGTCAGGTCATATATGAAGATGAGGGCCCAACTCAAAGTGGCAGCTCCTGGAGGAGGGAGGCAGGGTTTGCGGGGGAACGAATGATGCCCAGTGAAAGAGCAACCTCATTTGTGGGGGTTCAGACCATCAGGGTAAGCCTCACAGGTTCTAATTCCCACATATACAGATACAGCTCCTACCTGACTCCTTTCTACCTTCTCCCCTACCCACAAGAACAGAAATGTGGATTATGGTACGACAATTAAAAAACACATGCCCGGGGCGCCTGGGTGGCTCAGTCAGTTAAACATCTGCCTTTGGCTCAGGTCATGGTCCCAGGGTCCTGGGGTCGAGTCCTGTGTCAGGCTCCCTGCGTCTCCCTCTGCCTCTGCCCCTGCTCACTGCTCGTTCATTCTCTCTCTCAAATAAATAAAATCTTAAAAAAAAACCCAACCAACCAAACACACCCATACACACACACAAATACATAAAAATATCACACTTTACCAGAGAGTAGAAACATTACTTCCAAAATAGAGACAACTAGATTGAAAATGACTTCTCATCAACATCAGTGATTGCTGAGGGGGCAGCGGATGTCCTCATCCAACTGAAAACCATTAAAATGCTGATACAGTGTATTTGCAAGATCTTTCCAACAGGTCACTGAACTACCAGGGAAGTAAGGAGTCCTCAGAGGCCAGAGGTGCAAGGACAGTGGACATCCCAGGGGGGTGAGGACTGCACTGAGCACAACTGGACTCTGGTGGACTCTGGTGGATGGACTGTAGGTCCTGATGAGGGAGAGAGAATTCGGGAGGGCATCTGTGATGGAAGTGTTTACCTGTGTGTGATTTTTTTTTAAAGTTTTTTTTTGTTTATTTGATAGAGAGAGACAAAGCGAGAGAAGGAACACAAGCAGGGGGAGTGGGAGAGGGAGAAGCAGGCTTCCCGCGGAGCAGGGAGCCCGATGCGGGGCTCGATCCCAGGACCCTGGGATCATGACCTGAGCCGAAGGCAGACGCTTAACGACTGAGCCACCCAGGCGCCCTATCTGTGATTTTTAACAGAGCTGGCATTGCAGGTCAATAGGGAAAGAAGAGGTTCTTCAATAATTGAAGCTGGAGAAAATTGGTTAAAATCGAGAAGAAGAAAGAAAAAGAATTCTTACTTCACTCCATATATAAAAATCAGTTCCAGGTGGATCAAGGGCTTAAGAGTAATATACACATTTATAAAACTTTCATAAGACAACATAAGAGAACATACTATGACCATGGACTAAGGAATAATTTCTTGAACAAAACCCCAGAAGTACAAACATAAGGAAGAAAATTGACAAATTCTGCTACATTAAAATTCACGGAGACAGCATAAATAGGTGGAACATAGAGGCTACCAGTGGAGAGAAGTTGTTGGCAATGCATTCAACTGACAAAAGATTAGTGTTCAGAATGTGTAACTAGCTCCTACAAGTCAATAAGAAACAGACAAATAAGATGAAAATGAAAAAAAATGAAAATAAAAAAATGAAAATGAAAATGAGTGAAGAATTTGGACCTTCAAGAGGAAAAGGACTGGCCAGTAGAGAAACTCCCAGTATTTAGCTGAGTGCAAGTTAAAACCATAACTAGAAACACTAGAGATATTTCCCCAACCTGTCCACAGTCTGAAAACGTCAAGCATTGGTGAGGATGTTGGGATGCTGGTCTGGGAATGGAAACTGGTTTGGTGACTTTGGAGAGCCCTTAAGTGGGATGAGCGCTGTTGGAGACATGCGTCCCTGAAAGTGGTTCTGGCATCTTCCCATCATGGTCCTCACAGAAAAGGACAGAGTGTGTACGTGTTGCACGGTGGAGGTCCCCCATGCCTGTCCCTGTGGATCATCACCTGGACACCTGGCGCACCTGTGGGAAGCCCTAGAGAGACTCCCACACTGGGGGTGTGTGTGTGTGTGTGGTGGTGGTGGGGGGCACGTGCAAGACAATGGCAATGTTTGAAATTTTGCAACCCAAGCCCTAGCCTGGTGGACTGGGTCAACCAGTCATGATACATTTGGACAGTGGGATACCGTGCAGCCACGAGAGTGAATGAACTGCAGACACATGCGTCAGCAGTAACGCTCCCCAGGCCCTCATGTTAGTGGAAAGTGGTGCGGCAAAGTGTGCCAGCAAGGTCCACTTACACCAAGCTGGGGGCCAGTCCAAGCAGCACATCACTCAGGGGTCCTTGCAGGTATGGAAAAATGACTTAAAAAACCAGGGGATGGGACAGGGTGTGTGGGCAGCTCAGTCGGTTGGGCATCTGATTCTTGGTTTTGGCTCGGGTCATGAGATCGAGCCCCACATCAGGCTCCATGCTCAGCAAGACATCTGTTTGGGATTCTCTCTCTCTCTCTCTCTTCCTCTGCCCCTCCCCCCGTGAGCATGCACACTCTCCTTCTAAAATAAATAAATAAACACAATCTTAAAAAAAACCAGAGGATGGGAAACACAAAATTCAAGATGGCATTTCACCCAGGGATGGAAGAAGATTGGGGAAGGCCACACAGGGGGCTTCAGAAATTGCTTTTTTTTTTTTTAAGGCTGGGTGGTAGATAGTCAGGTGTTCATTTATATTTACTATTTGTATCTTCCATATAATCCAAACAATCTTTATCTGTTGAGTAATAAAAGAATAATATGAACCTGACGCTCATATACCTTGTGTCAGTTAGCTGTTGCTGCATAACAAATCAGTCCCGGAACTTAGTGGCTTAAACAGCCATTTATTGGGCTCAGGACACACCGGCAGCTGTAGCTGGGCTCAGTGGGGTGGTTCTTCTGCTCTCAGCCAGATGTGCTCACGAGACGCTGGTCAGCGGTCAGTTGCCTGGGGGCTGGGCAGTCCCAAGCCAGCCCTGATTCATGGGGTGGGGGAGCAGAGCCCACCTCTCTCTGGGGACAGCTGCAAAGAATTACGACGCCTTGTCACTCTCCCACATGCCCAGAGCCTGCGGCAGGCAGGGGGCACCTGGGTCTCTCCACTTTTATGTCTTTCTGGGAAGGGAGCCTTGGCCTGCCTTGCCCACTGCTGGGTCCACGTGCGTCATCAGGCCCGAGGGGCATACTGGGGCCAGTTCCTCCCACAGGACCTCAGGGATGCCCTCTGAGTCTGCCCTTCTCTGAGCTCTCCGGGGCTGGTGCGGAAGCTGCTGCCATCGGCTCACCGTTAGGTCCTTGCCTTTGCAACTTCCCCTGGGGTCTGGCTGCCCTACTCATTCAGCTTCCAACTGCACAGCCTGGGGGACCCTTCCCTCTTCACCGTGTCCCCATATCCCATTCCAGTGGCCCCAGTTGAGAGGACCCTGGTTAACCTCCATGTTGGTCCTCCCAGCCTCCCTGGGGCAACTCTGTCTCTCCGTCTGTCTCCTTCTGTCTCTCCCTGCAGGGCTGTCTTGCCCATAGCCCCCAGGGTCTCAGAGAGCTGACTGTCCCTTGCTCCCCTGAGGGGTGATCAGCCTCCTGTGCAGTAGACACCCCAGAACAGCTTAAGGCAGAGGAGGAAGCTTTCTGTGGATTCCTAAGAACGAACTGATGTCCTTTTTGAGGGAAGAAATATTGATTGCTCGTATCTGCAATAATGAACCCCGGAAAATTACACAAATTACCCCTCAGATGGCAGCTTGACAAATGTCATCTCTAGAGGAGTCCACAGAAATGTCATTTGCCAAATTCATATTAGATATTCTCCCAAGACAGGTTTAAAATAACGTTAGGGGTAAAAGTCTAAATTGGACAGACAAAAGTGACAACATATGCTAGTTGGAATTATATATTTGTGAACTAATTCTTGTATAAAATTAGAATGGGAGACTTGGCTGCAAAGCCATACGTTTTCGTTGTTAGCAATTATCTTGTAACCAGTTTGAATCTATACTCAAAAACCTTATTTACATTTTTCTCACAGTGTGCTGTGTAAGGGAAATGGGCCCTTTAAGAAAACAACTCAATGAAGGTTTTCCTTTTTTGAAGAAACCCTGAAGCTGCTGGAACACTTTGAGATCCTGGGAGTCAGCCTGCAGGCGGCTGGGAGGAGCAGGGCAGTCCCTCCAGGGGGACAAGGAGCTGGAGGCCGCCCGCCACCCGCAGGGGAGGAGAGCGGAGAGGGGCTGCCGACCGGCCAGCCAGGGGCTCGCCTGCCCTCCGGCCACTCCTGTGGTTTCCGCGATCTCACGAGCAGCGCGAGGTCACACGCATGGTCTAACGGCCCCTGCTCGGAGAAGACCTCCTGTTCCCACCTTGGACAGCCTCCTGCCAGCCGACCCAAACGGCAGGAGAAGCAGATTAGGATCTTCTTCCCCCGGAACGTCCAACCTCGAGGGCTGAACGTCCAGCCTACAGAGCGACGCAGGGAGTCCCCGAGCCTCTGCCCTCTGACTTCCCACTCTCCATCCCAGCGGCACCACTGCCACTGGTCAGCGTGGGGCACGGGAGGGCACACGCCTGGTCGCCCAGCACCAGACGCCGGGGAGCCCGCGCGCGTGTCCCCTGGGGCGCGAGGGACCCGGGAGCCGAGGCCGGTGTCCTGAGGGCGCTCTGGGTCCCACTACGGTGCCATCGGGCTCCTGGAGCTGGGACCCCCGGACTCCAACACGCCGGCGTGGAAATCAAGGAGGACGGGCTGCGTTTTCACGGTTTCCATGACTAATACATTTGTGGAAATGCAACCGTTTGTCCCACCTTAAAACAGGTGTTCGTCTTTCCAGGTGACCCGAGGGTTTAGAGACGAAGTTCTGAGACCGGTGGACACTGCGATGGTGTGAAATGCTCTGATCCCGGCGCCCACAGGGTTCTGCCACGGCCTCGGGCTCGAGACGAGGGACCGGCCGCCCCCGCTCTCCCTCAGGCGCCTTTTGGACTTTGGCTCCTCAGCCTCTGGCTCCCGGCTCGGGACCTGGGGGGACAGTCCCCGACGGTTGACTCTCTGACCATCAGGTCCCTGTAGAAAGCAATTGCTTCGCGGGGATTGAAACAGCTTCTCCGGGACACGGAGCCCCCTCGACGCAGAGTCTGGGGATAAACTGCAGCTTCTCATGCCTTGTGTGCTGTTTCCAAAGATGTTACCTCATTAGTTACAGTTTTTAAGTTCCATATGCTGCTTCGATCCCCACAGGGAAGGACTCTGCTTGCATTCTAAAAGAGAATCCCAGTGGGGTAGTCCAAGCCCCACATCTGCTTGGGACGGTGATGTTTTCAAGCTCCAGTGCGGTTCAGCCCCCGCTTCTGCTGTAGGGCGGGGGTAGCCGCGGAGGGGGAGGGGCGGAGCCGCGGAGGTGGGGGCCGCTGGGGGAGGAGGCTGGGCTCTGCGGGCCCCGCGGTCTGGTCCAGCGGTATCTCTGCCCCTCTGGCTGTGTGACCCTGAGCAGGTCTCTTGACCTCTCGGTGCTCAGTTTCCTTCAATCACGTGATGACAACAGTGCCAACCTTGCGGGACGGAATGAGTTAGTACTGGTGAACGCTGGCTGGCCTGGGTGGGGGTGGAGCCTCAGCTGATGGCCACCCTCCCCATGACCTGCCGCTGTGAGCCCGCGGCCCTTCTGCTTCCTGTGTCAGTGTGAGGCACAGGAAATGCGGCCTGTGTGCGCTGGAGTGGGAGCTCTCGGGCCCAGGCCACGCATTTCTAAGGAAACCCGACAGCCTTGCAGTGGCCCACGTGCTGGGTAAGGCGGTGCCTCCACGTGCGATCGCGGCCGGCGGGAAGATCCCTCCCACATGCATGCAGACCAGACTGTCCCGGGAGTGGAGCGTGGGGCAAAGTGGCCGACCGCCTCCCACACCGGCCGGCTGCACTAGCAGCCCCTTTTCCACAGCCGAGAACGCTCGTCCCTTGGAATTTTCCTTCTGTTGCTGGGGGTGGTACATTCAAACAGTATGTGATGAGTTGGAGCCTCAGTGGGTCAGTATCTTGACTGCGGTGGTGCTGCTAAGAATCTGAAATGCGCTAAACTTCATACACAAACTAGTCAACTGTACTGTGTGTTAACGAAAAATGAAATTAACCCTTCAGCAAATGGTGCTGGGAAAACTGGACAATGACATGTGAAAGAATGAAACTGGACCACGTTCTTACACCACACACAAAGTAAACTCCAAATGGATGAATGACCTAAATGTGAGGGCTGAAACCTTAGAAATCTTAGAAAAGAACCGAGGCAGTAACTTTTCTGACATCAGCTGTAGCAACATCTTTCTAGATATGTCTTCGGAGGCAAGGAAAACAAAAGCAAAAATCAACTATTAGGACTTCATCCAAATAAAAAGCTTCTGCACAGCAAAGGAAACAATCAACAAAACTAAAAAGGAACATACTGAATGGGAGAAGGTATTTGCAAATCACACCTCTGATAAAGGGTTAGTATCCAAAATGTATAAAGAACTGATACAAATCAATACTAAAAAAACAAGTACTCTAATTAAAATTGGGCAGAAGACAAATAGACATTTCTCCCAAGAAGACATCCAGATATCAACAGACACATGAAAAGAGTTCAACATCACTCATCATCAGGGAAATGCAAATCAAAACCACAACGAGATACCACCTCACACCCGTCACACCGGCTAAAATCAACAGCATAAGAAACAACAAGTGTTGGCGAGGATGCGGAGAAAGAGGAACCCTTCTGCACTGCTGGTGGGAATGCAAACTGGTGCAGCCACCCTGGAAAACAGTGTGGAGGTCCCTCAAAAAGTTAAAAATAGAACTAGCCTGTGATCAAGTAATCACACTACTGGCTATTTACCCCCAAAATACAAAAACACTAATTCAAAAGATACATGTATCCTGTATCTTTATAGCAGCATCATTTATAATAGTCAAATTATGGAAGCAGCCCACGTGTCCATTGACAGATGAATGAATAAAGAAGAGATGGTATATATACGCAATGGAATATTACTCAGCCATCAAAAGGAATGAAATCTTGCCATTTGCAATGACATGGATGGAACTAGAGAGGATTATGGTAAAAGGAATAGTCAGAGAAAGACAAATACCATATGATTTCACTCACATGTGGAATTTAAGAAACAAAACAGCAAAGGAAAAATGAGCAAAGAAAAAGAGAGAGAGACAAACCAAGAAACAGAATCTTTATTCTACTCTAGAGAACACACTGATGGTTACCAGAGCGGGGGGAGGTGGGCGGGGGCTGGGTGAAATAGGTGGTGGGGATTAAGGGGGGTACTAATCATGATGAAAAAAATAAAATGGAAAAAAATGTATATATGCTTAAAAATGAAATTTAAAAGTAAATGGAAAAAGAAAAAAAAGAAATTTAAGCCTTAATGACACTGAATATTTTATGTGTCAAAATTTGAATGTACACTACCACCCAGAGGAGATGTTACAGCTTTAAGTATACTTACTCGAAAAGGAGAAAATTAATAAATAAGTAAGCCATTCAATTCAAGAGGTTTAAAAAAGAGCTGCAGAGAAAATCCAAGGAAACAAGAAAAAAATTAATAAAGAAAAGGGTAGGGGCACCCGGGTGGCTCAGTTGGTTAAGTGTCTGCCTTTGGCTCAGGTCATGATCCCAGGGTCCTGGGATCGAGCCCTGCATCGGGCTCCCTGCTCCGCGGGAAGCCTGCTTCTCCCTCTCCCCCTCCCCCTGCTTGTGTTCCCTCTCTTGCTTTCTCTCTCTCTGTCAAATAAATAAATAAAATCTTAAAAAAAAAATAAAGAAAAGTGTAGAACTCACTGAAATAAGGAACTTGACAACATATTCTTGGAACAATAATAGAGAAAAAACAAACCCAAAGCTATTTATGGAAAAACCAGTCAGTAGACTGATGCTGTCAAGGCCACAGAAAAAAAGAGAGAAAGTGTAAATAAAGTACAAAGTGAAATTAAGTGGAATTGCTAAAAGCTGAACAACAATTTAAAAACAGGGGTGCCTGTGAGGCTCAGTCAGTTGAGCAACTGACTCTGATTTCAGCTCAGGTTTTGATCTCAGTGTCGTGACTTTAAGCCTTGCGTTGGGCTCTGTGCTGGGCATGGAGGCTCCTTAAAAAAAAAATAATAATAAAAGAGTTTTAGGAACAATGCATGTTGATAAATTTAAAAAGCTAGAGGAAAACCATTTCTAGAAAAGAATGTACAAGTTTGGGCAAAAAGAAGTCAAAGAGTCATGGGTTGTAAGTGTTGAAATGGTAAGCAAAGACGTCTCCCTTCAGAAAGCTTCCAGTCTGTTATTCAATATGTTCTGAACGTTCTGACAATGTGATAGGGCAAGAGAAAGAAATAAAAGACAGATATGCTAGAAATAAAAATATAAAACTGTCATTATTTTCAGATGACATGATTGTCTACATAGAAAATCCCAAGAAATCTACAGAAACAAAACAAAACAAAAACCGAACTAGAACATATAAGTGAATTTTGCAAGGTGGCAGGATACAAGATGAACATACATGCTAGAAACAAACACGTGGAAACTGAAATTGAACACACAGAACCATTTATAAGTGATCCAAAGAAAATGAAATACTTAGGTATAAGTTAATGAAACATGTTCAGGATCTACATAGTAAAAATTACAAAATGCTGGTGTGAGAAATAAAAGAGACTGAAATGAATGCAGAGACATACCATGTCAATGGATGGAAAGGCTCACAAGGGAGAAGACGTCAATTGTTCTCCAAAATGATCTATAGGTTTAATGCAATTCTTCTCAAAATCTCAGCAAGGTTTTCTTTGTTGACATAGACAAGCTTATTCTAAACTTTATGTGGGAAGACTCGGTACCTAGAATAGCTAAAACAACCTTGGAAAAAGTGGGAAAAAGCATTGTACCACATTATATGGCTACAGTTACCAAGACAGTGGGTATCTGTTGAGGGACAGAGACATAGATCAGTGGGACAGAATGGAGAGCTCAGAAATAGACCCACATAAATACACCCAGTGGATTTTGACAACTGTGCAGAAGCCCTTCAATGGAGGGAGCATAGCTGCTCAACAGGTGGGTGTTGCACAACTTTGTGTCTACACATGACCTAACCATCACACCTTGTACAAAATTAACTCAAAATGGACCGTAGATTTAAATATAAAACATAAAACTTGTAGAAAAAAGATAGGAGAAAGTCTTTGGGCCCTGGGGCTGGACAGAGGGTTCCTGGACGTGACACAGATGCATGGTCCATAAAGACAAAACCTGATAAACTGGGTCTCATCACAGTGAGAAACCTCTGCTCTGCGCATGAGCCTGTGGAGAAGGATGGGAAGACAGGCCGCAGACTGGGAGAAACGGTTTGCAAACCACCTGTCTGATGAAGGACTGCAGAAGGAAACTAGAAAGACTCCCAAAACTCAACATTACAAACCATCCAAGCAGAACATGGGTGAAAGGCATGGACAGACACTCACTGAAATGGCTGCACAGAGGGCAAATAAGCACACGAAAAGATGCTCAGCATCCTTGGCCATTTGGAAAATGCAGTGGAAGCCAGAATGAGGTATCAACACACACCTATCAGAATGGCTAAAGTAAACAAAAACAGTAATAACGCCAAATGCGGGAGAGGGTGCAGAGAGAACAGATCGTCCACACACTGCTGATGGAAGCATACAGCGGTATAGCCCCTCTGTAAAAGACTATGGCAGCTTCTCATAAAACGGAACATGCAACTACCATCTGACCCAGCAACTGCCCTCATGGGCATTCGGCCCAGAGAGAGGAAACCTTACATTCACACGAAATCCGCACAAATGTCCATAACAGTTTTATTTCCAGTAGCTGACAAGTGGAGACACCCAAATGTCCTTCAGTGGGCACATAGTTAAACTGTGGATATGGTGGAATGTTCCTCAGCAACAAATAAGAATGACCTCTTGACACAGGCGACACTTTAGTTGGGTCTCAAGGGAATTATGTTGAGCAGAAAAGGCGATCTCAGATGACATACTGACGTGTTGTGTGATTCCACTTAGAAAGCATTCTAGAAATGACAAAACCAGATGGAGAACAGATCAGGCACTGCCGGGGGATGAAGGGAGCTGGGTGTATGGTGGTGCATACACAGACCTACACATGTGACAAAATTACATGGCCTGCCCGCCCCCAAGTGAGTACATATAAAACTTGGGAAACCTGAATGAAGTTAGTGGGTTGTATCAGTGTGGATTTCCTTGCAGGATATTTTACTGCAGTTATGCCAGAAGTCAGCCCAAAGGGTACACAGGATCTCTATTATTTCTTACAACTGCATGTGAATCTACAGTTACCTCAAAATGAAAAGTTAAAGAAGAAACCAAACCTAGATGGTTGGAGTACTGAGATCCACCAAACAGTCAAGGAACAGATAGTGCTAATCTCACACAGGTTGTTCAGAGCATATATAGGGCGCCTGGGTGGCTCAGTCAGTTAGGCAACTGCCTTCGGCTCAGGTCCTGATCCCAGGGTCCTGGGATGGAGTCCTGCATCGGGCTCCCTGCTCCGCGGGGAGTCTGCCTCTCCCTCTGCCTGCCACTCCCCCTGCTTGTGTTCCCTCTCTCTGACCGATCAATAAATAAAAATCTTTAAAAAAAGAACATATAGAAAGAGCCACACCTCACTCATTTTCTATGGCTAGTGTGATCTGGAGTAAATTACAAACAGATTAGGCTAATAAAAGAATAAACATTTATAGGCACATTTCACTGGTGAGCATAAACACAAAAATCCAAGAGATAATAGAAAATAATCCAGCACGGTGGAGCTGGGTTTGTCAGGAGCCCGACGATGCTCGGGGACCGCGTCAGGCACCGTGCAGCTCTGCACAACACAATGGGGCCCGCCATCTGCAGTTAACCACATTTAACAAGGACTCGCACTAATCCAGGATACCGCATTCAGAGATGTTGTGTATTTAATTGTTTTCCACAGAAAAGCACTGACAGAGCTAAAAGGCGACAGCATCTTTCACCTCCCTGGCCTGTGAACTTTCTAGGAAGCTCGGCTGTCTGGGCCCCACTCTCTGCTCGGAAGACAGCCTGGGGCTTTTTTATTCTCTGTCGTGGTGGTCTTGTCCGTGGACGGGACACAAGGCGACTTCTTGTGGAAACTGCCCTCAACACCCGCTGGGGATTCAGCAGATGGTGGCTGAGTTTGCTCAGGAGAGTGTCAGACCACAAAGAGGGCCCCCCGTGCCCTCTGAGGTCGCGGGGAGGCGAAGGGGCTGATCCAGGCCAGGGAGAGGCGGTGGCCCAGGACGGCCTTCAGGTTCATCCACTTGGACCCGCTGCCCGGCCCGGCCCGCTCCCTCCGCAGCTGCTCGATTCTGGTTCGGTCGGTGCAGATGGCGTGCAACTGGGTGGCGAACATGGCCGAGGCGAAGAGGAAGCCCTTCAGAGCCACCAGGAGGAGGAAGATGAGGGAGGCGCGCGGCGTCAGGGTGCTGTGCGAGTCCCACTCCCCGCGCGCGTAGCCGCGCAGGGCGGGCACGCCGAGCAGCAGCAACAGGTGCAGCGAGCCCAGCGCCGTGTAGAGCGTGAAGAGCAGGAAGTACTTCCGGTTGTCCTCGCCCACGCAGTTGTTGACCCAGGGGCAGTGGTGGTCCATCTTGCGGATGCAGCGTCGGCACACCATGCAGTGATGCGCGCGCGGTGGCTGGGCGCAGCCGCACAGGGGACAGCGGGGGCCGCGGGCCGCGGCGCCCAGGGGCACGGAGCCGGGGTCGGAGAGCATGGCCCGCGCATGCGCAGCCAGCGCCAGGAAGGCCAGCAGGTGGAAGAGCGCGCCGTGGGCCAGGCCGTAGGCCGCGTCCCGGGCCGGGAGCAGCTGCGCTCGGAGCAGCACGCCCGCGGCGCCCAGCACCAGCACCCACGTGCTGGCGGCGCACGCGATGCCCAGGACGTCGCACACGAACCACATGCGGCGCGTCCGCCCCGGGGCCCCGAGCGCGGGGACGCGGGCCGGCATCGCGGGCGCCGGGTCGGGCGGGGCGGGAGCCCGGCGCCTCTGTACGCGCGTCGTCCGCGCTGCGCCTGGCTGGCCCGGGGCCCCGGCCGGCGACCACTCAGTGTTCTAGAATGTACTGCACCCCGCAGTTTGTGAACGCAGAAAGGGAAGCTGCATGAGCCCCTTCCCAACAGGCGCCTTCCCCGCCCCCCGGGGAGGGGCTGGGCACTGGGCCTCCCAGGGGACGGGGGCCTGGCGGAAGATCTGGAAAACCGGGAGGACCCCGGCAGTGTGTGCTGTGTGTGTGTGTGTGTGTGGAGGGGCGACAGGTGCTTCTCTGCGCATTCACTCACTAATTCTCACAACTCGGACAGTAAAATCTTCTATGACCCATTTTCAGATGGGGAAACCGAGGCACAGGGAAATTAAATAAATGTCTGGTAAGTGACAGGTCAGGATTCCAGGCCTGCTGCTGGGGGCTGGGCCAGGCGCGGTCTCAGACAATGGTGGCAGGTGGCAGGCGTCTGCTCTCGGCCCTGCTCTGCCTCACACGCTGAGGGCTGAGGCGGGGGCAGGGGGCAGTGAGGGCAGAACAACGATGCTGGGATATGGAATGAAAAGAGCCAACACTCTGACACAACAGCTCTGGGGTTAGTCTAAGGAGCGGGTCCTGGATAAAGACAACGCACAAAGCCCAGCTCTTAGGTCTCCAAACACTGACTGCACAAGAGGGTGGGGGCGACGTGGCCTCAGAGCAGAGCGTGGGGACAGCGGCTGCTCTCTGTGAACCGTGATGACCATGCCACTGGCTGTGGCAGACTGCACTGCCAGGTTGCATTAATGGGAGCATAGCCTGTGGAATGGTGGAGGGGACAGCAGTCTGTGTGCGTCACCAGGAGGAGCATTCCCCTTGTGAGGGGCTTGCAGGGCAGGGTGGTCCGTGGGGAGCTGGGGAAGAGGGTGAGAAGGGCAGACCCGCTGGTCATCTCTGAAGGAGGCACGAGTGGGTTTATTAGCTGCAGCTCCAGGGGTGGAGTACGGCCAAGGTGGGGGGCACAGAGGGGGGCACCTGACCTCTGGGATGATTGTCTCTGGAGCACAAGCTGCTGGGCGGGAGGTGGGGTGGGGGTGTTCGTACAGCACTCAAGGGCCCAGCGCGTGCTGGGGGGCCTGCCTACCTGGCCAGGGAGAGGCTTATGTATCTGTTTGTTCGTTTTTAAATTAATAGATTTTCTTTCCTTTTTAAAAAAATATTTTATTTATTTGTCAGAGAAAGAGAGCACGAGCAGGGAGAGAAACAGGCCTCCTGCGGAGCGGGGAACCCGATGTGGGACTCGATCCCAGGACCGCGGGATCATGACCCGAGCTGAACGTAGACGCTCAGCATCTGAGCCACCCAGGTGCCCCAGATTTTATTTCTCAGAGCATTTTTAGGTTCACAGTCCAGCTGAGCAGAAGGTACAGGGATTTCCCATACACGCCCTGCCCCCCCAACCTCCTCTACTATCACCACCCCCACCGGTGGTGCGTTTGTTAGGATCAGTGAACCTACGTTGACACGTCACTGTCACGCAGACCACAGCTGGCCTTGAGGTCCACTCTTGTGCGGGGCGTTGTGTGGGTTTGGAGAACCGTGTAAGGGACGGACCCACCTTTATGGCGTCCCACAGAGTCACTTCACTGCCCTCCACACCCCTCCCCTGTCCCTCTCTCCTCCCCAGCTCCTGGCCCCCCGGCCCTTTTCCTGTCTCCGTAGTTCTGCCTTTTCCAGAATGTCCTCCGGTTGGAATCGTACAAACGTAGCCTTTGCTGATTGGCTTCCTTCACTCAGGGTTATGCATTCAAGGTTTGTCCAACCTTTTCATGGCTCGATGTTTGTTCCGTTTTGTAACTAAAAGCCCGACACTGGAAACCTGAAGCGAGGCCCTGAGCAATCCTGCCGTGGCTGATGTGAGGGCCGGTGGACCTGAGCTGGGAGTAGTGTTATAGGGAGGGACACTGAGGATGTCCTGGGAAGGTCGTGGGCCACTGCGGTGCTCGTGAGTTTCAGGGAGGGGAGGGGGAGGCCGGCAGAGACACCAGTGGGGAGAGGGAGCCGGGCCCGGGAAGGGGCACCTGAAGGCCCTAAGTCGCTGTTGAGCTGGTTGAGAGGATGTGGCGGCTGTGTGTTCAAACCAGCCCGCAGAGAGGCAGCCACACCAACTGGCCAGGGGTTGTTGGGTGGTGTCATCTGGAGCCCGTGTGTGGTTGGCGGGTGGGGTGGGTCGGCAGGGGCGGCTGGACCCTCCTGGGTATCATATCTCAGGCTGAACTTCCAGCAGCGGCCCGGCCATGACCAGCCTTGCCCCTTCCAGCCCAAACCCAGCTGCGTGCAGGATGCCACCGTCACACCGTGTGTGCCGAGCAGCCTCTGACCTTGGGTGTGTTTGGGGCCGGCACAGAGCGGGCCAGTTTCTCCTGGGCAGGGCTGTTCATCCGAGTCTCCATCAGTCTCTCTGCAGCATCCATGCAGCTTTGGACGACCTTCAATCTGGGGCCATAGTTATGTTGGGGATTCCATTTATGGGAGGCCCACCTCGGCGGGTCTGGGTGACAATGCCCTGTCTCTTGGGTCCCAAGCCTCTGCATGGTCACTTTCCCCACCAGCAGGCGTGGCAGCCTGGGGGCCCATTAAATGCCTTGCTCAGCACAAAGGTGACATTCCCCATGAAAACTCACGGCTCCAGCTCTGCCGGTCCTCTGTGGGGCCAGTGACTTTGGGAGGGAGGCTGTAGGTAAATTTGGTGTCTACCAACGGCCCAGGTGGCAGTGTCATGGCTGATCTTGGCACTCTCTTTCCATTAGCCATATGTCTGACCTCCCAAATTGCCAGGCCCCACATTATAGCACCCCAGTGTGCTGAGAACCATCAGCAAGGTTTTCAGTCCTGAGTTGTGAAGTCAACACAAACAGTTCATCCAAATGTCCCTCTGTCAGGTGGCTCCAAGCAGGACTCCAGGGACCTGGGCTACCGTGATGGGTAGAGATGCTACGGTGTGGGGCCCGGCTCCTGCCCTACGGCCACACCTCCTGACCCCTTCCCCATCCTAAGAACTGCCGCCCCCACTAGCAGAGCCTCCTGCCCCAGGTTCTGCCGTGAAGGAGGCCCCGTGGTTCCCTGCATTCCTCATGGATTTTGGTCTTAGAACAAGGTCGCCCCGTTTTGGAGATGTGGTAAATGCATTGTTTTTAAATGTTTGTTTCCCTTTGTGTGTCACCGAGTACGGAGCACGGGCTGTTTTCCGTGTGCCAACTCCGCATCCTGTGATCTTGCTAAGCCCCCTCGCTAAGGGGCCCGGGCTGGGGGGCTGGACCTGGAGTTCTCTGTGTGGACCCCCAGCGGGAGTGGCTCTGGGTGTGCACAGGTCGGTTGGGGCCAGGAGGTGGCCCCGCAGAAAGGAAAGTTAAGGAAGATTCAGGGGCTCTGAGTCATAGGGGCCCCAGGTAGCCTGGGGTCTGGGTCCAAGGAGCACCCGCAGGGTCCGTCCTTTCTGCTCTCTGCCCGAATGTCCCACTCGGGGGTGGGAGTGTCATGCAACACAGCTGTGGTCACACACCGCCTGGCTGGAAGGGTGGGCCGCCCACTAACGTCTTCTGTCCGAGCCTGCGGTGGGAGAGGAACCCCTGGCAGTAGGGGTGGGATGAAAGTCCCCTGTTCTGGGCACCGGGATCCTGCCAGCCCTGTTGCCCTGGCCTGGCCCCGTCAGGGTCGCACTTCAGCTCCTACTTCTCCCCAAGGCTGGAGGCCCTCCCTCGCTCCCACCGGACAGGGAGGAGCCGCTGTGCAGGGGGTCGTCCTGTGGTTCACTGAGCAGTTATCAGAGCTTCCCAGAGAGGCCACCCTAAGCGCCATCTTCAGGCAGGACGCTGAGGCACGGGATGGGGCGCTGGGTTTGGAGTAGGGTGTCCCCGTCAGAAGACCACATCCTGGTGGGCAGAGGGCTCCAGGAAGGGCTAGGAGATAGGGCCGTCGTCCGGGAGGAGAGAATGAGAATGGGCCTTTGTGCTGACCTCCGGCCTGTGGGCAGTGACCTCAGCTGCCCCGCGGATCCCCCCTCGGGGTCTGATCTCGTCGCCTGCGATCAGGGGCAGCCCCCGGCCCTCTCACTGGGGTGCACACCCCTGTTTCCGGGCCCGCATGGTCTCTGCTTCTCTGCCCTGACCCCTCGGAGTTGGCTCTGGGCCCTCGGGTGGCAGACACTGCTGCCTCCTGTGTTCAGCTCAGCTTTTCATCTGCCTCCCAAATTTGTTAGAGCTAATTGTTTCTGCTTTTCAGTAGATTCCCGCCCCCACTTTCTAGGTATATAACACCTGCAAATACTTCTAATTCTGCCTTCTGTTACATATTGTTGCTTTGACAAAAATCAATAAAATATTAAATAATGATGGTGAGAGTGGGCATTGTCAGCCCTGAGTTTAATAGGGATTTTTAATATTATAACTAAGAATGAATAACTGAAAAATATTTATCTTTAAAAGGGAATGCTCTTTTTTTTTTTTTTCTGAGTAGGCTCCATGTCCAGCCTGGAGCCCGACGCGGGGCCTGAACTCATGACCCTGAGATCAAGACCTGAGCTGAGATCAAGAGTCATGCTCACCCGACTGAGCCCCCCAGGTGCCCCGGGAAATGCTCTTTTATTCCAAGAATATTAAAAAAAATTTCTTCCTCTTTTCCCCATCAGGAAATGTTGATTTTTACCAAATGAGTTTTGTGACCTATTGAAAGTGTCACAATAACTCGTCAGACCTGCTCCCATTTTCCCGTCTGCTTTGAGGCCAGTCCGCCCCGGACGCGGCGCACAGGTCTGTGTGGCCCAGGCGTGCAGGCTGCGAACGTGTCGCTGAATTCCGGTCGCTGACGATGCAGTTACCTGCACATGACATCGGCTGTGGCGCACCTGCTTCTCTCTGTCAGGCTTTGGGGTTAGGGTCTTCCTCGCGCCCGACGGACTGGGCTGTGCTCCTATCTTTCCTGCTTCGGGATACCTCCTGCTTTAGGGTCTGAAGCTTTTCGAGCGCTCATCACCGAAGCTCTGGGCTCAGAGACGTTTTCCAAGGGGATCGTGGGTCATCTTCCTATCCTGTTATTTGCCCACTCAGGTTTTCCACATCTTGAGCCCCTTTTAGAACATTGCGCTTTCCCCAGCGAGTCACACGCCCCGTTGACATGTTCAAGCGTGCCGCCGAGCTGTGCAGCGGGCTCCGGGGGTCCTGTCACCACACATTAACGCATTTGTTCTTTTGCAACTAAACATGTTTTGTAACCTGGCCTGTTGTGTTTCCCGTTGGTTTCCAGAGGTTTGCCGGCTTTACCGGCTTTTCCCCGAGAACTGGCTGTTTCCTGAGGCTCTGGAGAGAAGAGTTCTGGTTGCCCCGCCGTCCGGGGGCGCCCGTCCTGCGATGTCTGGTGTCCGCGCAACTCCTGCCTGATTCCAGCATCGAAGCTGCCCCCCTCGCCCAACTGCCCCTCACGTTCCCACTCACAGAATTCCTCCTGTGTAGTTCTGGGAAGCTCACTATTTTAGGATTTTGATTTCCTTTGCAAGCGGAGACTTAGTCACGTGTGTGTTTTTAAACCTTGCGCATTTCTGCTCTGTCTCCTGGTGTTAGTTGTGTTGCCTGCAGATGCGCCGTTTCCGTCCCTTACAATTCTTCGTGGCTTCCGTCCTGTGACCTCACTCACGATCCATGTTTGCAAGTCTTCCCTGAGTTTTAGGGGAGCACAGTGTGTCTGCGCCGCGCACTTTTGACGCCAGCCTTGTTAACCACGCTCACGGTCCCGTCTGTATCTGTTTGTCCCACGGTTTGGAGACCCACTTTCGGGCTGGATTCTTCCAGCATGATGGCCTTTCTGTCCCACTGGGACGTGTTTTGATCAGCCTCTGTCTTCTGTAAAACCTCCAGGGCCTTGTCCTTCAGCGCACTCAGGTTCGCGGTGGCTGCCCGCCCCCAGCTGCTGACGCATCCCTGGGCCGCCGGCTGCCCCCTTCTGTTTGTGTCCTGGCCTCTCCTCTTCCTCCGCTGCCCTCCTCCCCAGACGTTTCATTATCCTGCTGTCTTGGTCGGCACATGGATGCGGATTTTGTTCTGTGACCCGACTGGGGTCTTTGTTCTCCCCGAGGTCATTCGATGGCACGAGGGCCCTCAGAACGAAGGACTCAGGGCTTCCCGCCCGCAAGCAAACCTCGGGATAACGGTCTGGTCCACTGTCGTTGCTGTTGCTTTAGGAACATGGTTTGTTTCCCCAGAACCTCGTGTGTGAGGACGGCTTTGCTGGAGGGCCGAGCTTGAGGCCGTGCAGGGCGCGGGGTGCGGGGTGCGGGGTGCGGGGCACAGGGCACGGCCCTCAGTGGCTCCCAGCGGGTCAGGGGATGGACCCACCACCCCCTGGGAGAACGCTGACCAGGGCCAGCTGAGCCTGAATACGGCACGGAGCTCACGGACACGGGGTCCCCCGGGGTCGGGTCCACAGCTGAGCCGGGCAGCTGGCTGGGCGGCGGGAGCCCGTTGTCCCCGTGGGGGCCTCTGCTGGAGTCCTGGCACCACCAGCCACTTTCTCTGGGGACACTTGTCCTGTCATTGTTCTGCTGGCTCCTCACAGAGCCTGTGCGTCCTCTGTGTCCAGCCACCGACACTGTATCCGGGGAGGAAGGAAAGGTGGCTTCCCTGAGAGGACCGGCCAGGACGGGAGCTGGGGGCCCCCTCCGGCTCCGCCGACTCAGCAAACAGGCTCCTCGAGAGCAGCACGCTTTGTTCCGGATTCTTTTCACTTTCAGGAGTAGGACCCTCAGTCCGCACAGGAAGGAACAGAGTGTGATCCAGAGGAGCATGACGGGTACACAGCTGTGTGTGTTTGCACACCTGTCTCTGCTCTGGGTGTTTCTGAGGAAGTGTCTTCTCCTAAATCGCTTATGAATAATGGCTTTGAAATGAAAATCTACAGGAATTAGATTTTCTGGGCAGTCCCCCGGCTTCTGGGTGTTCAGTAGCTGCCGGATAGCGTGTAAACACGTGGACCAGTCAGTCGGCCGCAGGACTCGTCTGAGCGTCTGGGAGGGCGCTGGCCCCGGGCTGCAGACCTCTCCCTGCAGATGAGCCGGGTGGGCGGCCGTCGCCCAGGATGGAGGCCGGCTGAGCTGCCCCAAGGGGTGGGGGTGAAGGGGCAGGTCCTGGGTTTCACGTGGCTTCTGGTCTCTCCGCGGACCCTCCTCTCAAGATCCTTAACTGACTACATCTGCAAAGACCCTCTTTCCAAATTAGGCCAGATTCTGAGGTTCAGGTGGACAGGAACTTTGGGGGGACCCTACTCGACCCTCACATTCATCAATCCCCAACCGGCAGGCGCAGTCTCTGTGTTTCTGTGGCCAGTGCCAGACCTTCTGGCGGGCAGAGGACCTGCACCCCCTCGGCTTCCCTGGAGGGGCTCTGGTGTCTGCTCTCCCAGTCGGGCAGACCTGCTCTCCCAGGAACCCCTGGAGGGGTGGACATGGCCTGGCGGGGGGGCAGACACGGCCTTGTTTTTTCACCTCAGGGCTTCCTCGGTCTCGGTGTCCACGCAGCCAGGCCCCTGGGCGCTCGTTGGAGGGGGTTCCTCACCTTTGTGTTCATTAAAAAGAGAAGGCAAAGCGGACGCCAGGCGAGCCCTGCGGTGCTGGCTCAGCAGGGTGTGGTGGCTGCTCGGCTCATCGGCCGCTCATCGGTCCCTCCGCCATCTCACACTTAATCTACCCTGGAGCCTCTGAAGGATCGGCCTGGGCCTGGGGACGGTGCATGTGGTGGCCCCAGGGCCAGGCACGTCCTCCTGGGGTCCCCGGCCACTGGGGAGGAACCTCGGCCACAGGGGCTTCCACGGCAGCTGTCTCGAGAGCCCGCCCGAAATCGCTGCGTCTGCCGGGGTGGCAGGGTGGCCCCAGGGCTGCGGAGTTCACGCCAGGAGTCCACTGCTGCTTTCTCGAGGTGTCCCCAGGCCTGGTGGCACCGCGGGGGTGCACTTCCCGGGGCCTCTGCCTCAGCCACCCCTGAAGTGCCTTCCCCTGTGGGCCCTCGCCAGGAAGGTGGCCAGGGCTGCAGAGGGAGGTCCCCTGTGCCGGCCACAGTGCGGGACCCTCCCAGGACTTTCTGTCCCCTCATTCACCACAGAGGAGCCTCACCTAGCCCAGGCACGGCACTCGGGGCCCCACTGCGGCTTGACTTAGTTACAGCGGGGACGAGCACCCCAGGCAGGGCTGCTGGGTCGGTGGTGGAAGCCCTTCCTCCCAGGAGCACCTGGGATGCTGCTTCTGTCCGCTCCCCGTTTGGACGCATCAGAGTTGCCCCAAATGGGAGGCCCGACCGGCACCTAGCTCTTTCTGCGACTCTGGAAGCAGTGTCCCCTCTGGCCCCCCTGCATCTCTCCCAGTGACACAAACCAGAAGGGGCATTGCACGCGGCTGTGGGACCCCAGTCTTCGCCCCGTCCCTTGGGCGTCCGATGGTGCCTTGGCGTGGATGCAGAGGGGATGCCGGGCTCCTTTCAATACTGACGAGGCCCCTCCCTAAGCTGGTTCTCGGCCAGCCAGCCGTCCCTTGGTGGGACAGGTCAGCAGCGCTTTTGCCCACACACGCGGGCTGTGGACCCCCTCCTTCCACCCAGAGCTCGCGGGCTCATCTCCAGGGGATGCCCCCGCCCCCGTGAAGATTCCAGCAAACCCAAACGCACCAGACACCATGTCAGGCCCTCGGGATATGTCAGTGAAACAAGACTTTCAAGAGCATGTGTTCATTTCTCGGAGTCGCTGTGGTGGGGTGTCCGTGTGTGGGCGCCAGGCTGCGTCTACCCCTTGTCCCCGATGAAGCCCGAGACCTGCCTCCACTGGACAAGCATTCATTGTGACTATTGGCGCCCATGTGCTCTTTTAGGTTTGAAAGAGCAAATCCTTTCTATCAAATTCTGTTTTCTACAAAGCATTTGTCAGAATTCATGCGGCATCCTTCTTCCTCCTTGTTTGTCTGGGAACAACCTGAGCTGCTAGTGATGCCAAGTCACGCGGACTGTCTGTGGCGGGAGGTTTCCAGTGCCCTTCCTCAGAGGCCACATGTCAGCCTAAAGATCACACGTGTGGTTGGATGCTTGGGGTGGGGTGCTCATTTTCAAGGAAAGTTGCAGCTGACCCCATGAAAGGTGAATGGTTCGTACCTTCACAAACTGGTCTCCTCAATCTTTTTTTTTTTTAAGATTTTATTTATTTACTTGAGAGAGAGAATGATAGAGATAGAGCATGAGGGGGGGAGGGCCAGAGGGAGAAGCAGACTCCCCGCTGAGCAGGGACCCTCGATGTGGGACTCGATCCCAGGACTCCAGGATCATGACCTGAGCCGAAGGCAGTCGCTTAACCCACTGAGCCACCCAGGCGCCCCATGGTCTCCTCAATCTTTGAAGCTTCCGATTTCCTGAACTGAGAGCCCTCTCTCTCCACACACGGGCAATACCCCACTTAGAGACCGTGAGGGCGGAGGTCCCGTGATAAATTAGCGAAATGTATTAACCAGAAGTGCAGCTAAAAGCCCTCTTGGCCACTCCGGATGCGAGTGTGTATTGCAGAATGGGCCTATTTCCCACAGAGATTCTCTGCAGGAGCACCTGGTCTCTGTCCAGGTAGTGACGAGGAACTGACAGGTCGCCCCCGTCCTCCCGCCGGCTTCTGCCGAGAGCGCTTAATGACGCTCATGCCCAACACCTGTGATCCCATCATTATCTCCCAAACAGAACATTTCTGAGCGATAATGTGCTTCTGGAGGTTTCGGGGAGTAGGTTAGAAGCACTCTTCCCAAGCCAAGATGGAGCGCTAAATTCTGACATCTGAATAGTTTTTGAATTACCTGTAATGACTCACCAAGAACAGAGCCGTTTGAAACAGAGGCTCTGAAAAGCTGCTAGGATCACGGAGTGGCATGCGCGATTTTGGAAGGGATTGGAGGGAGCCCCAATCCAGCTTTCCTTCTTCAAACACTTACCGGCCATGGGCTTGAAGATAAATAAGATGGATCTTCTGGCTCCTCAGCAGCGGAGGCACATCCGTCCAGAGGTGTCCGCTGCACGATGTGTGCGCATCACTGTCGTGGGAGGAGGGTGCGTGCCAACGCCTGCAGCCCCTTCCCCTCACCTCCCGCCTGGGGTGTCCTCGTTCCCTCCCGCTCTCCAGGCTCTCCCTGGACCCTGGTCCTGGATGCCCCGGCTGGACGGCCTCAGTGCTCTGCTGACCAGGTGCTTGAGAACCACACTCAGACCCACGTCGACCTTCGAGGACTTACTCTATACTTGACTTACTTTCCTCCTGGTGGTCCAGGCCAGAGCACCCCCGCTGTCTCCTGAATCCCGTGTGGCTGTCTTATTTCTTTACCAGCTAGCCTTCTATTCCCACCTGTGTGACAGGGAGGGCGGGGAGGGCGGGAGGGCAGGAGGGGTGGGGGCCGGGTTGAGTGGGGTGTGAGTGTGTGTGCGACCAGGGCCCTGGGCCGCCAGGGCTCTGCAGGATCAGGGTCGTGGAGCCCTGCTCATGCAGATGGCCAGCCCCGGGCTCCGTCCTTGCCATCTCCAGTGGGGGTCCCACCCTTCAAGTGCCAGTCCCCCCAGAAGCTGGCTCAGAATGAGTGGGGCTGAGGCTGCGTGCAAGGTGAGACCCAGGTCACCTTTGGGGCTGGCCACAGAGGATGGAGCAGTGGCTCAGGAAGGTCTTCAGGGCTGGGCTTCCCCAAGCCCCAGAGTAGCCTCCCACCTCTGAAGACCCATGTGAGCCCTGGCAGCTCATTGCAAACTCGGCTCTGAACAAGGGAGCATCTTGGACTCCCCTTAGAGAACATCGTGGTTGGGGAGGGAGCTGTTTAAAATGTGGTGGATCCCCTCATGCCTTTTTTTTTTTTAAAGGTTTTATTTATTTGACAGAGAGAGACACAGTGAGAGAGGGTACACAAGCTCGGAGAGTGAGAGAGGGAGAAGCAGGCTTCCTGCCGAGCAGGGAGCCTGATGTGGGGCTCGAACCCAGGACCCTGGGATCATGACCTGAGCCGAAAGCAGATGCCTAATGACTGAGCCACCCAGGCCTCCCCCCGATGGCTTTTTAAAAGGTAGATTCCATGCTCAACGTGGGGCTTGAACTCATGACCCTGAGATCAAGAGTCACATGCTCTACTGAGCCAGCTAGGTGCTCCCCTTGTGACTTTTTGAAACATTTCCTTTAAATTATAAACTGTAGGAGCACCTGGGTGGCTCAATCGGGGAGTCTGCTTGAGATTCTCTCCCTCTCCCTCTGCCCTGCTGCGCCCCCCCGCTCTCTCTCTCTCTAAAAAATATCAATAAATCTTTTTAAAAAAATAAATTGTAAAATGTAACATGGCTATAAAAAAGTACACACATTTTAAAATTTTCTATTATTTTAGCGTCAGCTTGTTTTATTTATTTTTAATTTTTTTCTGCTTTATTGACTTATAATTGACAAATAAAATTATAAGATATTTAAAGTATATCATGATGATTTATTTGATATATGTGTACATTATTAAAGAATTCTCCCCAACTAGTTAATTAGCACATCCATCACTATATCCATCTGTCCATCCATCCATCCATCCATCCATCATGCATCCATCCTTCTATCCATCCATCCATCCATCCATCCATCCATCCGTCCATCCATCCATCCATCCATCCATCCATCCATCATGCATCCATCCATCTATCCATCCATCCATCCATCCATCCATCCATCATCCATCCATCCATCATCCATCCATCCTTCTATCCACCATCCATCCATCCATCCATCCACCATCCGTCCATCCATCCATCCATCATCCATCTATCCATCCATCCATCCATCCATCCATCATCCATCTATCCATCCATCCATCCATCCATCCATCCATCCATCATCCATCCATCCATCATCCATCCATCCATCCATCCACCTACCTATCCTTCCTTCCTTCCTTCCATCCACCCATCTATCCATCCATCCATCCATCCATCTATCTATCTTTTTTTTAGTTTTTTTTGGTGAGAACAGTTAGGTTCTACTCTAGAAAATTTCAATGGTATAATACAGTGTAATCATCTATAGTTCTCACTTTTAAGCTACTTTACTTATCCGTGTTTTCCTTTTTAAAAAAATTTTATTTTAGGAGGGGCGGAGCAAGATGGCAGAGGAGTAGGAGACCTGGATTTCGTCTGGTCTCAGGAATTCAGCTGAACAGGGATCAAACCATTCTGAACACCTGAACTCAACAGGAGATCGAAGAGGAGAGTAGCAACAACTCTCTGAACAGAAAAGCGACCACTTTCTGGAAGGTAGGGCGTGCGGAGAAGTGAACCCGAGGCGATATTTGGGAGGATAGATGGCGGGGGAGGGGGCCTCCGTCGGCCGCTTCTGGCAAGTGATAGAGCAGCAGAGCACAAAATCGGAACTTTTAGAAGTTGGCTCCGCTGAGGGATGTCACTCCAGTGGCTAAGCGGGGGGTGGAACCCTTGCAGGACAGTGTGGTCTCAGGACCCTCGGGGTCACAGAAAGACCGGGGGTGCCTGAGTGTGGCAGAGCCCCCAGGTATCAGAGCGGGGAAGCCGGCTGCAGAGACGGAGCCGAGGCGCAGGTTCTCAGCTTGGGGTTGCCATAAACTGTGATGGGTGACAGTTGGGCCACTGCTCCTCCAGCAGGGACCCAACAAGCGGCAGATCCGGGGAGACTCCCCTGTGCACCACAGGGATCTGCTGGGTTTGGAGACTTCACACCGACTTGGGTGCCAGAGATAGTAACGCTCGGTCACAGGCCGGGTGAGCATGGAATGCGGCTGGAGACTGGGGAGATGGGAGTGATTGACTGCTTTTCTCTGGGGGCGCACTGAGGAGTGGGGCCCCGAGTTCTCGGCTCCTCTGGGGTGGAGATTGGGAGGCAACCATTTTCACTCTCGTCCTCCAAAGCTTGCAGGGAACAAAAGCTCCCGAGAGCAAACCCAAGCAGATTACTTAGCCCAGACCGGCAAGGGCGGGGCAATTTGGCCTCCGGCAAAGACATTTGGGAACCATGGCAACAGGCCCCTCCCCCAGATGATCAACACAAACAGCCAGCCAAGACCAAGTTTACCGATCAAGGAGAACGGGAGAACTCCAGTGCTAGGGGAATACTGCACATAGAATTCATGGCTTTTTTTACCATGATTCATTAGTCTTTCAAAGTTAATTTTTTTAACTGTTTTTTTTTTTGAATTTTTCTTTTTCCCTTTTTCAACCAACATCTTATCAATCCCTTTTTAAAAAAAAGATTTTTATTTTTCATTTTTAGAGTCATATTCTATCCCTTCATAGTAGTTACCCTTATTTTTGGCACATATATATAAGTTTTTCTCTCTTTAAAATTTTGAGATACAGTTTCTTCTAACAGATCAAAATATACCCTAAATCACTAGTGTATGGCTTTGTTCTAGTCTCCTGCCTGATCACATTCTGCCCTTTTTAAAAAAATCTTCTTCTTTCTTTTTTCAAACAACTTATCAACTCCTTTTATAAAATCTTTTATAATTTCCATCTTTACAGTCATCTTCCATCCCTTCATTGTATCAACCCTTATTTTGTACATATAAAAGTCTTTCTTTCTTTAAAATTTTAGGAGGCCCTTTCTTCTAACAGACCAAAATACACCCAAAATCTAGTGTGTGGCACTGATATATGCACTAGCCTGATCATATTTGATCATATTCTGTTTTTTTTTTGTTTTGTTCTGTTTTTGTTTGTTTTTATCTTTTTCTTTTTCTTTTTTTTTTCCTCTCCTTTTTTCTTTCCCTTTCTTCTCCCCTGGTTTTGGGTCTTTTCTGATTTGTTTAAAGTATATTTTCTGGGGACGTTGTTAACCTGTTAGCATTTTGTTCTTTCATTCATCTATTCTCTGGACAAAATGACAAGACGAAAAAAATCACCTTAACAAAAAGAACAAGAGGTAGTACCGTCTGCCAGGGACCTACTCAATATGGACATTAGTACGATGTCGGACCTAGAGTTCAGAATCATGTCTTTAAAGATACTAGCTGGGCTTGCAAAAAGCATGGAGGTTATTAGAGAAACCCTTCCTGGAGAAATAAAAGAACTAAAATCTAACCAAGTCGAAATCAAAAAGGCTATTAATGAGGTGCAATCAAAAATGGGGGCACTAACTGCTAGGATAAATGAGGCAGAAGAGAGAATTAGTGATATAGAAGACCAAATGATGGAAAATAAAGAAGCTGAGAAAAAGAAAAACAACTACTGGATCACGAGGGCAGAATTTGAGAGATAAGCGATACGATAAGACAAAACAACATTAGAATAATTGGAATCCCAGAAGAAGAAGAAAGAGAGAGAGGGGCAGAAGGTATATTGGAGCAAATTATAACAGAGAACTTCCCTAATGTGGGGAAGGAAACAGGCATCAAAATCCAGGAGGCACAGAGAACCCCTCTCAAAAATCAATAAAAATAGGTCAACACCCCGACATCTAATAGTAAAACTTACGAGTCTCAGAGACAGAGAAAATCTTGAAAGCAGCTCAGGAGAAGAGATATGTAACCTACAAGGGTAGAAACATTAGATTGGCAACAGACCTATCCACAGAGACCTGGCAGGCCAGAAAGGACTGGCATGATATCTTCAGAACACTAAACGAGAAAAATATGCAGCCAAGAATACCATATCCAGCTAGGCTGTCATTGAAAATAGAAGGAGAGATAAAAAGCTTCCAGGACAAACAAAAACTAAAGGAATCTGCAAACATGAAACCAGCCCTCCAAAAAATATTGAAAGGGGTCCTCTAAGCAAAGAGAGAGCCTAAAAGCAGCATAGACCAGAAAGGAACACAGACAATATACAGTAACAGTCACCTTACAGGCAATACAATGGCACTAAATTCATATCTTTCAATAGTTACCCTGAATGTAAATCGGCTAAATGCCCCAATCAAAAGACACAGGCTATCAGATTGGATTAAAAAACAAGACCCATCAATATGCTGTCTGCAAGAGACTCATTTTAGACCCAAAGACACCCCCAGATTGAAAGTGAGGGGGTGGAAAACCATTTACTATGCTAATGGAGATCAAAAGAAAGCTGGGGTGGCAATCCTTATATCAGACAAATTAGATTTTAAAACAAAGACTGTGATAAGAGATGAGGAAGGACACTATATCCTACTTAAAGGGTCTATCCAACAAGAAGATCTAACAATTGTAAATATCTATGCCCCTAACGTGGGAGCAGCCAATTATATAAGGCAATTAATAACAAAAGCAAAGAAACACATTGACAACAATACAATAATAGTGGGGGACTTTAACACCCCCCTGACTGAAATGGACAGATCATCTAAGCAAAAGATCAACAAGGAAATAAAGACTTTAAATGACACACTGGACCAAATGGACTTCACAGACATATTCAGAACATTCCATCCCAAAGCAACGGAATACACATTCTTCCTAGTGCCCATGGAACATTCTCCAGAATAGATCATATCCTAGGCCACAAATCTGGTCTCATCCGGTATCAAAAGATTGGGATTATTCCCTGCATATTTTCAGACCACAGTGCTTTGAAACTAGAACTCAGTCACAAGAGGAAAGTCGGAAAGAATGCAAATACATGGAGGCTAAAGAATATCCTACTAAAGAATGAATGGATCAACCAGGAAATTAAAGAAGAATTAAAAAAAATTCATGGAAACCAATGAAAATGAAAACACAACTGTTCAAAATCTTTGGGATACAGCAAAGGCAGTCCTAAGAGGAAAGTATATAGCAATACAAGCCTTTCTCAAGAAACAAGAAAGGTCTCAAATACACAACCTAACCCTACACCTAAAGGAGCTGGAGAAAGAACAGCAAATAAAGCCTAAACCCAGCAGGAGAAGAGAAATCATAAAGATCAGAGCAGAAAGAAATGAAATAGAAACCAAAAGAACAGTAAAACAGATCAACGAAACTAGGAGCTGGTTCTTTGAAAGAATTAACAAGATTGATAATCCCCTGGCCAGATTTAACAAAAAGAAAAGAGAAATGACCCAAATCAACAAAATCATGAATGAAAGAGGAGAGATCACAACCAACACCAAAGAAATACAAACAATCATAAGAACATATTATGAGCAACTCTATGCCAGCAAATTAGATAACCTGGAAGATATAGATGCATTTCTAGAGATGTATCAACTACCAAAACTGAACCACGAAGAAATAGAAAACCTAAACAGACCTATAACCGCTAAGGAAATTGAAGCAGTCATCAAAAATCTCCCCCCCCAAAAAAAAGCCCAGGGCCAGACGGCTTCCCAGGGGAATTCTACCAAACATTTAAAGAAGAATTAATACCTATTCTCCTGAAACTGTTCCAAAAAATAGAAATGGAAGGAAAACTTCCAAACTCATTTTATGAGGCCACCATTACCTTGATCCCAAAACCAGACAAAGACCCCATCAAAAAGGAGAATTACAGACCAATATCCTTGATGAACATGGATGCAAAAATTCTCACCAAAATACTAGCCAATAGGATCCAACAGTACATTAAAAGGATTATTCACCACGACCAAGTGGGATTTATCCCTGGGCTGCAAGGTTGGTTCAACATCTGCAAATCAATCAACGTGATAAAATACATTAACAAAAGAAAGAACAAGAATCATATGATCCTCTCAATAGATGCAGAAAAAGCATTTGACAAAGTACAGCATCCTTTCTTGATCAAAACTCTTCAGAGTATAGGGATATAGGGTACATACCTCAATATCATAAAAGCCATCTATGAAAAACCTACAGCGATATCATTCTCAATGGGGAAAGGCTGAGAGCTTTTCCCCTAAGGTCAGGAACGCGGCAGGGATGTCCACTCTCACCACTGCTATTCAACATAGTATTAGAAGTCCTAGCCACAGCAATCAGACAACAAAAAGAAATCAAAGGCATCCAAATCGGCAAAGAGGAAGGCAAACTCTCACTCTGGAGATGATATGATACTTTATGTGGAAAATCCAAAAGACTCCACCCCAAAACTGCTAGAACTCATACAGGAATTCAGTAAAGTAGCAGGATATAAAATCAATGCGCAGAAATCAGTGGCATTCCTATACACCAACAACAAGACAGAAGAGAGACAAATCAAGGAGTCGATCCCATTTACAATTGCACCCCAAACCATAAGATACCTAGGAATAAATCTAACCAAAGAGGCAAAGGATCTGTACTCAGAAAACTATAAAATACTCATGAAAGAAATGGAGGAAGACAGAAAGAAATGGAAAAACGTTCCATGCTCATGGATTGGAAGAACAAACATTGTGAAGATGTCAATGCTACCTAGAGCAATCTACACATTCAATGCAATCCCCATCAAAATACCATCCACTTTTTTCAAAGAAATGGAACAAATAATCCTAAAATTTGAATGGAACCAGAAGAGACCCCGAATAGCCAGAGGAATTTTGAAAAAGAAAAGCAAAGCTGGAGGCATCACAATTCCGGACTTCCAGCTCTATTACAAAGCTGTCATCATCAAGACAGTATGGTACTGGCACAAAAACAGACACATAGATCAATGGAACAGAATCGAAAGCCCAGAAATGGACCCTCAACTCTATGGTCAACTGATCTTTGACAAAGCAGGAAAGAATGTCCAATGGAAAAAAGACAGTCTCTTCAACAAATGGTGTTGGGAAAATTGGACAACCACATGCAGAAGAAGGAAACTGGACCATTTCCTTACACCACACACAAAAATAGACTCCAAACAGTTGAAAGACCTAAATGTGAGACAGGAGTCCATCAAAATCCTAAAGGAGAACACAGACAGCAACCTCTTCCACCTCAGCTGCGGCAACTTCTTCCTAGAAACATCACCAAAGGCAAGGGAAGCAAGGGCAACAATGAACTATTGGGATTTCATCAAGATAAAAAGCTTTTGCACAGCCAAAGAAACAGTCCACAAAACCAAAAGACAACCGACAGAATGGGAGAAAATATTTGCAAATGACATATTAGATAAAGGGCTAGTATCCAAAATCTATAAAGAACTTATCAAACTCAACACCCAAAGAACAAATAATCCAATCAAGAAATGGGCAGACGACATGAACAGACATTTTTCCAAAGAAGACATCCAAATGGCCAACAGGCACATGAAAAAGTGCCAACATCGCTCAGCATCAGGGAAATCCAAATCAAAACCTCAATGAGTTACCACCTCACACCCGTCAGAATGGCTAAAATGAACAAGTCAGGGAACGACAGATGTTGGCGGGGATGTGGAGAAAGGGGAACCCTCCTACACTGTTGGTGGGAATGCAAGCTGGTGCAGCCACTCTGGAAAACAGTATGGAGGTTCCTCAAACAGTTGAAAATAGAGCTACCATATGATCCAGCAATTGCACTAAGATACAAATGTAGGGACCCGAAGGGGTACGTGCACCCCAATGTTTATAGCAGCAATGTCCACAATAGCCAAACTGTGGAAAGAGCCAAGATGTCCATCGACAGATGAATGGATAAAGAAGAGGTGGTATATATACACAATGGAATATTATGCAGCCATCAAAAGGAATGAGATCTTGCCATTTGCAATGACGTGGATGGAACTGGAGGGTGTTATGCTGAGTGAAATAAGTCCATCAGAGAAAGACATGTATCATAGGACCTCACTGATATGAGGAATTCTTCATCTCAGGACACAAACTGAGGGTTGCTGGAGTGGTGGGGGGTGGGAGGGATGGGGTGGCTGGGTGATAGACATTGGGGAGGGTATGTGTTATGGCGAGTGCTGTGAATTGTACAAGACTGATGAATCACAGATCTGTACTTCTGAAACAAATAATGCAATATATGTTAAGAAAAAAAAAGAAGAAGATAGCAGGAGGGGAAGAATGAAGGGGAGTAAGTCGGAGGGGGAGATGAACCATTAGAGACGATGGACTCTGAAAAACAACTGAGGGTTCTAGAGGGGAGGGGGGTGGGGGGATGGGTTAGCCTGGTGATGGGTATTAAAGAGGGCACATTCTGCGTGGAGCACTGGGTGTTATGCACAAACAACGAATCATGGAACCCTACATCAAAAACTAATGATGTAATGTGTGATGATTAACATAACAAAAAATTTAAAGGAAAAAAAGAATTATAACATTTTATCTTTCATTGGTAGGTGTGTGGTTCATCAGGACTGATTTTTGGGTATGGCGGGGGTTAGCAAACTGTAGCCCCAGGACCAAATAGCTCTCTGCCTGTTTTTGTTAATAAAGTTTTATTGGGACCCAGCCATGCCCAGGCATTTCTGCATGGCTGCTTACATATTGGCAGAGCTGAGTGGTGAGACAGAGGCCAATCATGTGGCTTTGCAAAGGCTGAAATATTTACTCTCGGGTAGTTTATGGCAAAGCTCTGCTGAGCCCTGGGGTGTGGTGGATGTTGGGTTGGTGTAACTGTTTCTTCATGGGGATATCTGGGGATCCGTATTGCTCACTGAGCTGTGCTCCCTGGCAGCTCAGCCTCTGCCCCTCTCATGTGTTGGTGTCCGAGGAAGCTTGTTCTGATTTTGGTCACTTCACCCGTCCCTGAGTTCTGTCTAACCCGGGGCCACCACCACTCTGTCCGAACTGCTGTGGTTTATGGTCTTGATGCCTGCCCACCAACTCTCTATTAGGATACTTCAAGAATGCTTTAGCCATTTCTGACCCTGGCACTTGCATATAAACTGTGGATGCATCTTGTCAAGTTCCACAAAATCACACCGTTCTTCTGTAATGCTTCTCTGTGATGGTTCCTAAAATTCTCTGTGGATGTCTCGGGATGTCCTCTGTTAGACAGACTTCCAGGTCTCAATCACATCAACATATCCTTGTGAATGATACCTTTTAAAATTTTTCATTTTCTAGCTGTTTATGAATGGGGAAATAATTGATTTTGTCCTCTGTGGTCTTGCTAACCTCTCGTACTAGTTCCTACAGTTTATCTATAGATTATTGCTCTTGTCATCCATGAGGAAGTACTGTTCTGTGTCTTCCTTCTCAAGCCTGTCTTCTCCCCTCCTTTTTTCTTTTTCTCCTCCAGCCCAAGTGTGAGTGGCAGTGACGGAAACAAAGATCTGATCTTCTCTTTGTTTCAGAGACATTTTATTACTTTGCAAGCTGAGTGTGATGTTTGTGTAATCAGAGCAAGTTATCTTGTGCTCTTTATTAACTAAACTCTTAAAAATCTTGTTTTGAATGAATGCCAGGTTCTTAAAATTCTTTTTCTGTATCTATTGATCTGGCAAATGATTGCTCTCTTTTCATCTGTCATAGAGTGAATCACATTGATTCTGGGTGCTCTGTTCTCTGTGTGAAACCTCAAATTTCTGGGACAAATTCCACGTGACTCTGAAGTCCTATTCTATTATTTACCAGTAATTTAGGTTTGGTCCTGTTTTGCTTATGATTTTTATGTCTATGTTTACGGGTTGGTTTGGCCTGAAATTTTCCCTTTAAAAAACTTGTCTTCAGTAGGTTTTTGGCATGAAATTATGCTAAACTCATGAGGGCCCCTGGAGTGTTTCTCCTCTTTCTGATCTGTGGAAAGTTTGTGCAGGGCCTGTGTCAACCCGTTGAGCTCCGGGTGGGACTTCTGTGAAGCCCCACAAAGGGTCTGCCTTTGTAGGGTGGTCTTGTTTCTATTGTAGGATGGACTTTCTAATGACTGGAGGGCTCTCGTGTTCTGTTTCTTCTCGAATATGTCCTTTTTCTGTGAATTTGTCAATTTCATCCAAATTTTCCAAATTTATTGGATGTACGTTGCTTGCAGAAATCTGTTGTGTACCTGCCTACCTGTAGTGTCTGTTTCCCATCTAGATTTTCCAGAAGTTTCTCAACTTTGTTCTGCTCCTCTCTGCTGTATGGTTGTTGTCTAGGTGGTTAATTTTGGATGTTTCCGTTTATTTTGTTGTTCTGGCTCCTTGAAACACCCATTCTGAGGCTGCACCACCCACGTCTCATGTGGAGTGTTTTCCAACTTCAGTCCTTTGTCTTCTGCTCCAGTGGGTTACCTAGAGATCACTTCTTCGTTTGCAGACTCTGGAGACTCTGGTTACTTGCGTGGTTGCTTCAGGCCTGTCTGCCCTGAGCTCGGACAACACACCTCCTGGGACATCAGCTGGACCTGCTTCATGGCCCAGCGTGGAGGCAGCTCTTGTAAACGTTTCATGAGTGTTGGAAACAGTAGGTAAAATGTGTGATGCTCAGTGTTCTGTGTGCATTCATTAGCTTATGCCCATGCACCTGGTGGCCGACCCTCACTCCTCAGGACTGATGACCTTGCAAGAACAGGGCCATCCCGGTGGTGACATTCGCTCCACGGCCATGAAGGGGGAGTGGCCAATCGCAGGCCTCTGAGTTGATTGGAGAACATTCAACACGGGGCTGTTGATCATCCGCTGTAGGCTGGGCGCCAGGCTGGGCGTCAGGGAGGAGCGGGGCCGCTGCGGGGGGGCACCGACGCCCACCCGCTTCCCACTCCCGCTTGGGCTCTTTCTCCCGGGCCCTGGCTGGCTGCGCTCCAGGTTAGTTAGCCTCAGTTCTGTCTGCTGGACGGCTCGCCTGACCCTCACGCCCCAGGAGTTCCGTGTGAGGCTCTGCACCCAGGGTCCCCGTCTGTTGACGACTGGGGATGACCCTGCTGGCCTCGTGGCCTGGCCCTGGCGCCCACTGTGGGGTGCAGCAGGTGGGCCAGCAGGGAGGCCTCTCCTGGTCGGCCCCATTGCAGGCCGAGTGGAGGAGGCAGTACCTGCCCGCTGCTGAGCTGTGCCGTCCTGAGGCAGGAAACCACTGTCACATGCTCAAGCACTGCCATCGTCTTGTTAAGAAAAGCAGCCCTTCCCATCAGAAAAACAGCTCAGAAATCTCGGAGGCAGAACAGAATAGGATCTGAAGGATGATGCCATATTTTTGGACTTTGCCTTGTGGATTGCTAATCGTGACGGAATAGTCACACCCAATGGGGATACAGGCAGCTCCATTCCCCGACTGTAGAGACGGGGGTTGTAGAAAGCTGTGTGCCTGGTGCCTGCCACCCTTTCTGGATCACTGGCTCCTCATCGGCCGTGCTAACAGGCTGGGTGCTCGCCAAGTCGCACTCGATGCATCACGGTTTAATCAGATGTGGCCACTGTCGGGTGCCGGGCCTGAGGACAGCGTGCAACCCAAACGATCTGATCTGTCCAAAAAATCTTAATGCTGTCAGCGGGCCTCGGGCTGAGCCTGGGGGAGATCTTGCACGGAGGGACATGGGGTGTGTGCACAGGGAGGGCAGGGCTGCCCCCCGCCCAGGGCTGCAGGGCCGCCCCGGGGCGGCTGCAGGGCTGGGAGAGGTGGTGAAGGCCGGCACTGTTTACCGGGTCCCAGCCAGGCCCTCACGGGGCTCAGGCCTGGGGGACAGGTTGTGATGAGGGTGGACGCTACTGCCACAGGGCATCTTTGTGGGGGGTCGATGAGGTGCAGACCCTGTGCAGGCCGAGGGATCAGACTGGAGTTGGGGTAGAAGTCTGTGGGACAGCCGGGCTCCTGCCCAGCTTGGGGGGCTCCAGGCATGAAACCTGCCCCTGACGGAGCTCTGGGGCCAGGGGGTGAAAGGTTGGAGGGCTGGCGGGCCGCCGCAGAGCTGCAAGTGGACGGGTCTGTCCAGCGGGGAGGCGAGGGTTGGCCGGGGGGAGGTATTTCTGAGAAACCTTGTTCCAAGACGCACCCCCCGCTAATGCTCTCTGTTGAAGTAGCTTTGCTCACCTGGCAAGCAGGTGACAGTGAATGGGCTCCTGCCTCCTCTGCAGCCCCCCAATCCACGCCCGCTCGGAGTTTGGGGGTGATCCCCTGCGGTAACAGGCCTCCGACTAACCCAGCGCCTCCCTGACTTAGGTCCATGTGGCGCCCCAGCCCCTCTGGCTCACATTCTTCTTGCGTGTCTTGGGGTCTCCCCTGGAGCTGAGGAGGCCTTGCCCCCTCCTGCCTCCCCTCTGCTCTTGCCACGAGGCCGGCTGACACGGACGAGGGACCACAGTTGGCCTTGGTGCTTCGTCAGTCGGCTGACTCCAATAGCTGAAAACAGACAAGGTGACAGGGTGACAGTACCGGAGCTGTTTGCTGAGGTCAGTCTGTGTAAGGACGGTGACCTACCTGCTCCTCTCCCTGGGACGGTCTCCCTGGGATGGTGACCTACCTGCCCCTCTCCCTGGGATGGTGACCTACCTGCACCTTTACCTGGGACAGTGACTTACCTGCATCTTTACCTGGGGACAGTGACCTAAAGTGACTGCAAAACCTAGTAAAACAAAACAAAAACGTGGGAGGAACTCTTCAGCACAACAGAAGAAATGAGTCACAGCTTCTGTGTGAATTAAATATGATACACTGAATGTCTTATGACATGTCGAATTCTCTCTGAATATTGACTTCCACAGATTAATTTACAGACATCCGGATGCTATTGCTTCGACTTGTCTCTAAGAAAGATTTATCGTTCAGAATCTCCTCAAGGTTTTACTTGCATCTGTGTCGTTTTCCTAATCAATCGTGGAACACCCATGGGTTTTAACGACAGATCAGGGCCAAAACACATGCACACTTAATTTTTAATTTTAATTGATGAGCAAAAAACAATTACTAACTGAAATGTTCACAGTCTCCAAAGCACGGACCTGTGTTGTGGGCACAGACAGAGACGATCCCCACGCAGGGCTCCGGGGCGCTGGATCGGGACATGCTCTCTTGGAGCCCCGGCGGGTGCTTTATTGCCCCCCAGCCGGGGCACCACCTGCCAGCTGAGCGCGGCCCATCACTGTTTCCCATCTGCCCCCAGGAAGGTGAGGCCAGAGGGCAGGGCCTCGTGTCTTTGCGCTCCTCCCAGTGGCTCCTGGGATAGTGCTAGGCACACAGTAGGTGCTTAATCAGTGTTGGGAGAATGGGCAGATGGAGTGTGGGGTCACCTCCTGGTTGGTCTGTTTTGGTCATGAGATGTTACATGTGTGTAATCAAATGCTGGAAATTTCTAGAATGTCTAGGTCAACTCCCTGAGGACTACACATGCCCAAACCTGGGAAACCCTGTCCTCACTGCTGAGTGAGGGTCCGAGGGGTGAAGGCGGGCACAGTGCGGGGTGGGGGTGGCAGGGCTGAGGAGGCGGCCCCGAGGTCCGAGGTGAGGGTCTGCGGGGGCTGGAGGGGAGGGGCCAGCAGCAGCTCAGCTCGCAGCCTGCAGTGGGGCAGGACCAGGGAGGGAGGGGGCTGGCCCTTGGTGTTCTTGGGGCGGCGGGGGGTGGGGCACGGGCTCGTTTCCCCAGGAGCTCCGTGCAGCCCAGCGTGTATTTCCTGTAGGTGCACTCGGCTCAGACAGGTTTCTGGGCACCGGACGCGCTGCTGGGCATTCCCCACGTAGCCCAAGGCCTCTGGGGAGTGGGGACCTTGGCCGGGGTCCCCAGGTGTGAAAACTTACAAACGGAGGCTGAGGGCCCCGGGGAACGGTTTTGTTTCCCACACCGTCTTGGCGGATCCCGTTCCCCCTTTTGCCCTCGAGGTCTGCAGGTGCTGTCGCTGCCACCCAGAGGCTCTCCAGGCTCCGTGAACCCACGCTGTCAGGGGGCGTCCCTACCCCATCAGGGTCCTCATGAGGGCACCGGATCCTGTTTCCTGCATTTGTTCTGAAGGATTGTTCTTTGAAGTGCGAGCAACAGGATGAACTTGAACCTGTGTCTCACATGGACATGTCTGTCCAAACGGACTGCTCTGGGGGCGTTGGGCCTTGCTTGCAGCCCCTGGCTCTGGACGGGGGTTGAGCCACTGCCAAAAGGTCACCGCGGAAGGAGGGACCCCCATGGCCTCCCTTCACCGACCCCAGACGGGTGACTACCGGAGCTTCCCTCTGCCTGGGGGGCGCTGGGGAGGCCTGAGAAGGGCTTGTTTGTGGGCTGCACCGTGTCATGGCCATGCCTCCATCAGAGGGAAAAGCTGCAGGCTTGAGTAAGAACCTTCTTGGGAAATGTGCTCTGGAGGGAAAGGTCTGGTGCCCGCCATGGCTGGGTGAGGGCCAGTGGGCCGCAGCAGACCCTGACACCCCCCGGCGGTTCTGGGAGCGTCTGCCTTGCTGGGGCCCCGTTCACTCTCCGAAATGCCCTCAAAGGATGAGGCGGCCCCACTGCGCTCTGTACTTCTCTCCGCCAAGATTTCAAGAAAACTCACTGTGTCAATCCGGGCTGTGATGCTTGCGGCTGTGCCTAGAGGAGTCTGTTAGCGCCAGCAACTGAGCCCCAGCCAGATGCCCGCATGCAGCCTCCTGACAGCCGGGAGATGGGGGAGCAGACTCCCCACCCCTCACTTTCTTGGGCCAACCCTCCTGGTTTCTGACCCGTTTCTTGGCTGATTGAGGGCTGAAGGGATTTGAACCCAAACTGGGAATTTTAGGTCTGAACGTTGGGGTCCCTTGCACCATGCTTTCCTGGGGATCCAGGCAGGTAGATCCTGGGGAGAGGCCACTGCCAGGACCGCTGGACGGGCTGGGCAGGCAGGGGCATCCCCCACAGCTGGGGCTGGGGGACCAGGAGCAGGGTCTCAGGACGGGCTGGGCAGGCAGGGGTGTCTCCACAGCTGGATCTGGGCTCCAGGAGCAGGGTCTCAGGACGGGTTCACAGCAGGCGGTGGGTGGTCTCCACGTCTCGCTCCTAATGCACCAGGCCAGTGGCAGGGTCCCCGGTCTGTGCAAGGCTCAGGCCAAGCTAAGTCCTGGGGTGGCCGCCCCGTGGTTGGGGTTGTTCTGACAGCTGCTGGCTGGGGGCTCCCGGTGACCCCGGGACCTTTCCTTTGGAGCACAAGCCCGGGACCCCCCAGACCAATGTCTGTCCTGTGTAGTGGGGCTGCCGCCCGCATCCCTCTCTGAACAGGAGCCGTGGGGGCTCCTTGCTGCTGGGTCTGGCACCCGGCCACCCTCTGCTCCTGCTCGGACCCTGAGTCACAGGCAGAGCCCTCACACCAGCACACCCGGGGCCAGCGACACCGCCTCTATGTCTGCCCCAGGCTTTAAGCCGCGCTTGTTGGAGTCACAGCCTCTGCATGTCAATCCGCGCAGCCCGCCCCGGCCGCAGAGCTGGCCCAGCCCCACCTGGGCTGAGGAGCACCTGATGCCCCTCTGCATGGGCTCCCTGCCTGCCTAGAACAGGTGAGGCCTGTGCTCACCTCCCAGGATCTGCCGGCGCTGGTGTGCGGGGCGGGTGATGACCCCCAAAGGACCCCCAGAACCTGTGGGTGTGGCCTCATTTGGAAATAGGGTCTTAGCAATGTAATGAGGTTAACGGTCTCGGGATGAGATGTCCTGGATTAGGTGGGCCCTTAGTCCAAAGACTTGTGTCCTCATGAGGGAGGGCCGTGTGACCCGGGCAGAATTTGGAGCGGACGGCTCTCTCCCGACCACGTGAGAACTCAGGAAAGGGGTCTGTCAGCCAGAAAGAGGCTCTTGCCAGGACCACCCTGCCGACCTGGACCCAGGCTTCCACACTGTCCACAGCAGCACACAGAGCTCCATTTTGAGGTAGGATGGATGTGGTTTTCTGATGGGGGCTGTGGGGGGGCAGGCTTCCCACGAGTCCAGGTTTCTGATTTTCCATCTGCAGAGCGCCTGGCGACCCCACACGTCCGGGAGCACAGATGCTCTAAATCCTCAGGATGCCATGAGAGGGACCAGCGAGGGGCCAGGAAGGTGTGGACGGAGAGGCAGATGGGGGCCCCGGGGCCCTGTGTTGCTGGGAGGTGGGGGCTGCAGGGGTGGAGCGGGAGAGATAGATGGACAGAAGTCACCGCAGAGCCCACCTGAGGTGCTCCCAGGCAGGAAGGCCGGTCCAATGCCGTCACCCTCCATCCTCAGGGCTGATGGGGCACGTGGCTTTGCCATGGCTCCGTGACGGGGCCAAGGAGCGCTTCTGGTGTGGGCTCCATCTCCCGCCGTCCCCAAGGGGCCTGCAGGAGGGCTCCCGTGGTGGCCACGGCTGGCAGGGGAGCTCCCTCTGGGCAGAGCCTCATCGGGGTTCTCCGGATATTTCTCTAGCATCCAAACATGACTCGGAGAGCTTTCTATGAGCTCATAATGAGAAACTGGCCTGTCTACGTTTTTAAAATGAAGTCTTCTTATGAGATTTTAGCGGGAACCTGTGCTCATTTGAAACTGGGGAGTGCCGGGAAGAGAAAGCATCCCGGGGGCCGCCCACCCCTCCCCGGGCCCGGTGGCAGGCCCCCCTCTGCGTTCTCAGCTGTGGACGCGCATCCGCTGAGCAGGAGTGAGCTGACCGAGTACGTGAGTGCACCTGCTGAGTTTTCACACACACGTCTGCCAACTGCGGGAAACCGTTCGTGATCAGCACCTTGGAGGGATGTACGTTGTCCCTCAGCACAGTTGCCCCCAAATTTACGCAAAACTGCCGGGTTACTGGACATTTATGTTCTTTTTATTTTTTCTAATAATAAACATATTTTCCTAGAAGACAGTCTCTGTTTTTAAGAAAACGTGCTTGTAAGGTACGAATGCCAAGACAGAGTTTCTTGACTTATCTTGGAAAACTGCTTTCCAAAGAGATGGGTTTTATCCCCCAGGATTCTACTCTTGGAGCTTGTGTCTGCCAAGCACGTGGTTATAATTTAAAAAACAGTAACCCTACGCCATTGCTATTTTAATACGCCCTGTGTGATGATTACTTTCAAAAATTTAGAAAGAGAAGTGAGCGAAGAGAAGGAAACGTGCCGTCATGTCTGCCTCACACCCTCTCTCCCCAGCACACCCCGTCTTGGGTCATCTCCACACCCGGCATGGGGCTCGAACTCACGACCCCGAGATCTGGAGTCCCGTGCTCCTGCAACGGAGCCAGCTGGGCGCCCCTCCCTTTTTTCTTCCTAAAGAAACTTGCGTTACAGACGCTGGCCCCTTCCCCAGCTCCGTTCTCCTGCTCCCTCCTGCGGCGTCCCCATGGCCTCCCCCGTCTGTGTTCACATGACACATGTGCCGCCAAAAGGGATGTGTTCTCGTTTGTGCAGACCTTATTTTAATACTTACAGTGGGCTGTGCCCTAACCAGCTCCGTTGTATCTTCCAGAAGGACTTTTCTTTGATTCTTATCGGTGTAGTTCACCCATAATATGAAAACGCTGACATTAATTTTTTTCCTATGGAACATTTGACGAGGTTTCAGTTTTCTCGACTGCAAACAAGGTGGTCTCTCTGGGCGGGGCTCCTCAGCCACCTCTCTTACGCACACGCTCGCACGCGCGCGTGCACGCGGGACGGAGCTGTTAAAATGCAGACTCTGATCAGCAGGCCTGGGCTGGGGCCCGAGACTCTGCATTTCCCACGTGGTGTTGATCCTGTGGGTTCACGACCACACCTGCCTGGCAAAGCTCCAGGGCACCTACTGGGGAGTGAAGTGACCGGGCTGGGGGCCAGGCCCGTCTTCAACCCACGTTCCTGGATGTGGACTGGCATCCAGGAAAATCTAGATTTTCCCAATTAATGAGTGTTGAACATGATTTATGCCTTTTTTTTTGCATCGGATGAGAGAATTGCCCGATTCCCTCTTCCAGGCTGTTAATGCAGTGAAATCATACAGGTTTCCAGACCCTTCCTTGGTCATGAGGGATAGATTTAAAAATACCGATTTTCAAATACTTTTATATGTTTTATATTTGTGAATAATTAAATTTGCTAATAACTTATTCAGTGTTTTCCCAGCACCAGACCCGCTCCGTTCCTGAGGAACATCCCTGTGACTTTTGTCATCGCTCAGCCGTATTTCCCATGCTGCCCATCTCTGGCTTCTTCCAACATGGTCTTTTTATCTTTGACTTTTAGAACTTTGCCCATATTCTTGCTGCTCCTGCTTGGAGTTTGTTGAATTTTTTGCACCTGTAAGTTAACTTTTCCACTAGAGTTTGGAAGGTTTTGGCCATTATGTATGTCTGGCAAGTGTTTGCATTTTCCCCTTTCTTTCTCTCTTCCCCTGGGATTCAAATGATGCAGATGATTCTGTCGCACGGGTCTCTGAGGGTCTGTTCGCTTCTTTCAATCTTATTTACTTTCTGCATTTTTGATCCACCTCAAGTTTACAATCCTCTCTTTGGCCGCCTCCAAACCGATATCAAGGTTATTTAGTAAATTTATGTTCCAACTACTGCGGTTACCAGTTCTAGAATTTTCATTTTTTATTTTTTCCATTTGTTGGTGGAGATTTCCCATGTTTATTCATTGATACAATACTTTCCTGTACTTCTTTATATATATTTTATTTTTTCTTTGAACGTACTTTTTTTTTGCACATAACAGCTGCTTTGATGTCTTTTTCTGTTAAACCCAGCGTTTGGTTCCACTTGAAGTTAATTTACATTGATTGCCTTTTATCCCGATTGTGGGTCCCACGTCCCTGTTTCCTTACACATCTAGTACTGGGTTTGGGGACATTGCAGATGGCACATTTTGCGTCCTTCTGGGGGTTATTTTTCCCCCGTGTACGGTAGGCGGTGAAATGGCTCACACCACCAACCTCGTCCCCCGTGCCCTGGGCAGCCCCTGATGCCTCCGACCGCCCTGTTTTTGTGGTTTCTCCCACGGTGCCCTCCGTGCCTTTGTAACTTGGCGGCCAGCTGTGGTCTGGCCGGAGGGGAGCTCTGCGCTTACGCCGGCTCTGGTACCGCGTGCACACGGCTTTCAGCCACTGCAGACCTCACAGCTGGGGAGTGCACTTCGTTAAAAGAGCAGCGGCTCCCAGCTGTGGCCGGTGCCAGTCTCCAAGAGCAGATTTCCGTGTGGCCTCTCCCTGCGTCTCCATCAGGCCCTGGGTCCTTTCAGCAGGCGAGGAGCAGACACGCAGAATTTGCACCTCACGTCTGCCAGGGCCCCAGTTTCCAGACAGACACAGCTGTGTATGTGTGGGGGGCAGCCTCCGTGGTCCCATGGTCCAGAAAGCCACGTGTCCTGAGGCTTGGTCTTCCAGGGTCTCCAGACTGAGCTTCCCATGACTTGTTGCCTCGGAGAACGGTCACACACCCGCTCTGCCACTCTGTTGTGGTTTTGTTTTTCGTTTTTAATTTTTAAAAAGATTTATTTATTATTGTAGAGAGCGGGGTGAGGCACAGAGGGAGAGACTCTTCCAGCAGACTCCCCGCCGAGCATGGAGTCTGATGCGGGGCTCGGTCCCACAACCCCTGGGATCACGACCTGAGTGGAAACCAGGGGCCGGTCGCTTCACCGACGGGGCCACCCAGGCACCCACTGCTGCTGTGGTTTTGAATCCCAAAGTTGTGTCAGTTTTTGTGGGGTGAGTCGCTTCCCATGAATCTTTTTCAATGCATTCTTAGGTATTTTGAAATTGTTTTCAGATTCAAGTCCATTGTTGCGTGGAACTACTTTCCAGTGAAGACACTGAAGTTGACCTTATGCTCCCAGAAGGCTCCTTGTGCAACCAAAGTTAATGGTTTTCCCTGTGAGTCCTGTGGATGCCTCTGGGTCTGCGAGGGCCTGGGCTTCTCCTGCGAGAGGATCCAGAGCAGCTCAGCGGGGAGACGACTGTTTACATTGGGTTTTGTTTAATTTATCCTTGAGCCAAGAGTACAGAGTCCATTCCCATCACATTACCTAAGACAACTCCAAAGATCCTTATTCTAAGATCAATTTTATCCGAGAGTGGCATCCACTTAACACCAAGAGGCCCCATGCTTTTAGATGAATAAAGGTCAAACCATCCAACGTCTGGGAGGCAGCTCGTTCATCATGCTGGACCAGAGGGCCACACGGGGAAAGGTTAATGGATGCAAAGCACTGGATTTATCTCATCAAGCATGTAATGATGCCTGGGAGCAGACATTTCCATTTTTATTCAGTTTAGTGCATGGATATTTGTGGTTTTCAGTTCTGACGACTCCATTGAGGATGTTCACTTGGGAAACATCATCTTGCAAGGGTCAAGGCTGCACTTCGCAGGAATCTTTTCCTGTCTATTATCTGCAGGAGGACAAAAAGTGTCGCTGATGGAAGCAAAGATGGTGAATTAATAGATTATAGTCCCCCTTTCCAACACCCCCATCCACCACGTGCATTTGCATTAGTCCCTGTCTTGTGGAAGGGGGAAGAGACGACAGGCGGCGGCTCTCATTGGGATGGGCTGTCTCTGCTGCACCTGGGCTAAGGCCCAACATAAACTCACCTGACTAATGGAAAGTACCGAGGGAGAAGCCAGTGGTTTAGGGCTGAGGGCAGTCTGGGCTGGGAGCCTGCTGCCCCGTCCGCCGGAGGCCGGGGAGGGCGGGGGAGACTCCTCAGCACTGGAGGGGCCAAGGCCAAGGGGCTCGGCTCAGTTTCCGGGCCACCCTGACGGCTGGGAGAGTTCTGAGGGAAACGTTAGGAATCATGTGTCTAAGAGTAGGGGAAAGGCAGACCCATTGTCCTGCCCGCGCAGGGGCCGGGCGCATGTCGGAGAGGGCTGTTCTCCCAGGGCGGGGAAGGCGGGAGCCCCATGGACCACTCACCCTATCCCAGGCTCCTTGGGGACCAAACTTAGGGGACTCAGTTCCCTTCAGATAACACTGGAGAGGGGTCTCCTGCCATCCTGCCATGTCAGTCAGGGTGGGGTGCTCGGTCAGGATGGAGTCTGGGGCGGGCAAGGTGCGACTCCTGCTGGTGTCGGTCCTTCCTTTGCAGCCTCAAGTTCCTGACCTAAACACTGGCCTCGGCCTTGGCCAGTGGCTGTTCCTGGCACAGGGGCCGTGCTGTCCCCCCTGGACACAGCAGTCGGTGAGCGGGGCTCTGGGCAGGCTCCCAGGCGGCACGGTTGAGCTAGCGGCACTCACCAAGGAAGCAGCATTCTGGATGATGCCCCTAAACTGGCCAGGGGTCCCTGGGGCTGAGCAAGCAATGACCCGGGGGGGCAGCTGAGGCTGGGTTGGGGGCTGGCTCGCCGTGCTGCCCTGCTGAGGACCAGGGCAATGAGCCCAAACCTCCGTGGACACCTCCACCCCACCTTCTTGCTGCTGCAAGTGAAAGTTAAATCGTTTCCATTTCTCTGGTGTTCCTGTTTTTTTTTTTTTAAGAAAACCCAGATTAATTACTAGTTTTATTGGATATTGAATAAATATCAAGCAGATGTTAGCAGCATGTGGAAGACGAACAGCTCTTGTATAGAACATAATTTATTTCTCATTATCATGATGTTTACTTACGCTTTATAAATATTCTAAGATGAACCTAAAACGCATGGTGCGTCCCTGGAGCTTCTGTGGAGGTCGGGCAGGGCCGAGGCGCAGACTGAGGGCTGGCCTGCCTGTCTCTGCAGCGTCTTCTCCTCCCACGTGGCCCGTGGCCTCGCCCCAGGCTCCTCTCCTGGACCGGGGTGTGCGTGTTCTGTAGACTCGGGCCCGCGGCGTCTGGCCGTCAGCCCAGGCTTCCAAACGTCTCCATCCCGAGCTGTGCCTGGGCCCCTCTGCTTTTCCCGTGTGGCTGTGTGTCCCCCAGTCCCTCCAGGGTTTGCATTTATTTCCCTCAAGTTTATTCCCAGGTGACTTTTCTTTTTTGCACTGGTTACACAGTGGGCTACTTTGTCCCGGGTACCCCTTCACAGGGACTGTCTGTAGCAAAATTGTTTCTTTTCATGTCTCCATTTTGTATCTTCTTTGAGGTGGTTTGGGTCCTTTGGTTTCTCATGGGTCCTCAGGCGCACGGTGATGTCATCTGTACTTAGTCCTAATTGTACCTCCTTTTTCCGGTTGTCTTCTGGCACGTGATGGAGACTCAGTGCAGGGGCTCCCCGGAGCGCCCTCGGCAGGTGCCCTCTGAGCAGGTGTGCACCTGCTCCCCATCACTGGGGCCCCCCAGAATGTCTGTGGGAATGCTGGCCGTGGTTCATCTGCCTATGGAGCCGGTGAAGAACGTCCTCACGCTGAGTCACGCCGGCCTGCCCGTCGCCGCTGGGTTCTGAACCGCGTGAGCCTGCTAAGCCGTTCGCGTTTGCTTCCCGGAGAGAGAACCGTGGCCCCCACTCTCTCGTATCCCTCCGTGCAAGGTGTGCGCTGTTCAGCCACCTGACATCTGCCCCAGCGACTGCGCAGGGCCCCGTCCTCCTGCGCACCATGGCCTCCCCTCGCCCCGAGCTTGTGTGCATGGCTCTAGATCCTACCTGCAGAGTCTCAACCTGCTTAGACCTGAGTGAGTGGAGAGTGCAGGTGCTGCCCTCGGCGCATTCTCTCTCCCTCTCTCCTTTTCGTGTTTCACAATCGGCGAGACTTCCTTTGTGCTCTGTCTGAAACCTGCCTGTGTGTTTTGATCCCAGACCCCAGCTAAACCTCGTTGCTGACAACCGGTGGTCTCTGGCGGCTGGTGCGCCTTCTGGCGGCTTCTGTGGGAGGCCGGGGAGGCCCCCTGGGGCGGGGGGTCTGGACATGAAGTTCTTGCTCGCCCTTCCTTTCCTTGAAATCTTATACAAACCCTCCCCTGCCTTGTGGCTTCATACTGGAAGCCGCCTCGTTTTCTTTGCTCTGACGTGGCCTGAGTTCCCCTTCCGTCTGTCCAGAGGGTGGCTGTCCTCACCTTCTAACCCTATGGCCGGGACCTGCCTCGATGTCCATGGTTTGCCCATAATTTCCATGATTTCTTCTTTAGCTCTGCATCTCCTTCTGCCTAAATTAGACTCTGAAGTTATCAATTATATCTTAAATCAAAATGAGCTTATTGAATGATGTTTTCTAATTTCTTTTTTGTTCAAATATTCTAAATCTACTAAATCTCTTGGCTCTGTCTTCTGTGTTTTGGGATGTCCATTCTTCTGTGTGATCTTTGTATTCTAGTTTTTCTTTATGAAATTCTTTGAATTTTTTTCTGTTATTTATTTATGTTTTTTAAATTTTGCCAGTCCAGCTTTCTTTTCTGTTCTTTGTCTATGTTGTCCTTGAGATCTTGTATTTCTGCTTTATGGCCTTCCTTCAGAGTTGCAACTACTTCTTTAAGTTTTTTTAGAGGGAGAACAGAAGTGGGGTGAGGGAGAGACGCGAGAGAGAGGGAGAATCCTGAGCAAACTCTCTCTTGAGTGGAGACTGACCCTGGACTCGATCCCATGACCCAGAGATCATGACCCAAGCCAAAACCAAAAGTTAGATGCTTAACTGATTGAGCCACCCAGGCACCCCTTAATTAAAATGTTTAAAAAAATGTATTGAATGTTGGTTCAATTTTCACTTGCCTTCCAGCCACATTTGTGTGTGTGTGAATTTCCAGTTTCTGGGGCACTTCACTGCTATTTCCCACATTTTTTCTGATGGAATTTTTCCCAGATACTTCTGTCCTTCCTGTTCATGTGTGCATTTGAGTGTGTCTGGTTTTCATTACCTACACTGACCGGTGGCTCTGGGAGGGCGGAGACAGGCAGCTGTGTTCTGGATCTCTGTCCCTTGGCTGTAGGGATGGGGTCATCGGGAAAGTACCCCCCGAGGCAGCCAGGAGTTGCTCCCACTAACGACTTCAACAAGAGTCGACTTCCCTAACGACGCGGTCTTGGTTTTGTCTGACTTCCTCCAGCTGACCTGGTCCCTCCTCAGGACCGACTGCCCATTGAGTCCTCAAGTGTAAGGACTTTTTTTCCTTTCTCTTTTTCTTCCTGCAAAATTTCCCTTTTGCTCATGGAGTTTCTCTTGGTTGTTACTGAGACATGTCACGACTTATGTTTCCTTCAACTGGAAAATGATGTGTTGGGTAAAATCTACAACGAGGGCCCTTTGATAGTGTCCAGCACTGGCGCAGTCGGGTCCCGTCCCCGGGGGTGTGGGGTACAGGTGTTTACAACCCGCTGTGTGCATCTGGGCACAGGCGCTCCCTGTCCGCTCTGATGGGCTAAACCCCTCGGGGGGAACCGTTTGCCGTCCTGGGGTCGTGAGAGTCACACCATCCGCCCTGCCGAGTGTGTGGGAAGACGGACCGATGGAGCCCAGACTGGCAGAGAGTGACACCTCCTGTGAGGTGCTGCGGGTGTGTCCCTCGCACGTGGCTGGGAAGGGGCGGTGACCTGGCCCTCCCGCTGGGCCGTGCTGCGGGCCCAGAGCCCGGCCTGCCCACACATTCAGCGGACCAGCAAGGGCCATACTGGGGAGCGGTCATCTCCCCGGTGGTTGACCCCTGGTTCCCCCAATCCTTCTTTTTCCCTCAGAGCCATATTGGTTCAGCTAAACTCCTCTTGCTGCCCGATTCCTGGTTCCACTATTCACACCTGCAACGCCCTGGCTCCTGCCGGGCCCCCTCCCCACCAGCCGCTGTTCTCCACACTGCTTTCAGAGACCGATGGCCCTCCCGGGGCCCCTGTGGTCCACACGGCCGTCCCCTCCCCGCGGGTTTGTCTGTCTCTGCACCTCCTGAGCAAAGTGGATAGTGTCTCACACGCAGATAATGTCTGAATGTTGAAATGTTTCAAATTCTTCACTCGGTACCCTGGAGAGAAGCCCACCCAGCTGTAGGCAGATCACTGGTTTCTCAACCTATCTTTTGGGTGCAGTGTAGACAGGTCTGGGGTCCCACACGTGCTGATCACTGGGGTGCTCTTGGGCCCGGTGCAGGAGTCTGAGGTCAGTGCAGGTTGTGACCATCTTTGGAGCTGGCCCCTGAGAACATTGGGGAGAGTTTGGTGGAGGGGTCATCACTCTTTGTTGAGAACTTCAGCCCCGGTGAGCCAGCGCTTGGCCTCAGGACACCGGCTCTGAGGAACGGGGGTGCAGCACCAGGGCGCGGGGGCCTGGGCTTGGAGGGTATGGTCCCTGTGGGGTTGGGCACAGGCACCAGAGGGGGCTTCCCCGGAGGAGCCCAGTCCCTACTCCTTGGGACAGGACTGGGAACCTCAGCACGGAGACTGCTTGGAACCCAAATTCTCTGGTGCAGGAAATGGGGAGTCTCTCTGAGGACACCAGGAGGATCCTTCTGTTGGGGGCCCTACGGCCACATGTCTGGTCTCTGTTAGGGCCACCGCAGTCTGTCAGCACCTTCCTCACCTCAGGGTCCCTGAACCCCATCAACCTCCCTTTGCCTCTCATTTCAAAGAATCTCAGGCCACAGGGCTCTTTTGGTTGATACGCTTGCACTGAAAATGTCTGGGATGAATAGATTTAGTACATAATCAATAGGGCATTTTGGATGGGGGAGAGTCAACCGTTCCATAACGGTCGGGTCCGTCGGATCCATGGGTAGGAAATAAAACCAGGTTACAGCTCTGAGTGCACACCGCTCTGGAAAACCACACCTTCGAGAGCGAGTGCAGCAGAATCTATAATACTTGTGGAGAGAAGGAAAGACAATTTCCCAATGTTGAGTTGAGAAGCGCTTCCTAAGTGAGACACAACACCCAGAACCCCTCACGGGAAGGAGCGAAAGACGTGAACATATGGACATAACTCGAGCAAAGGAGAGTCTGTGTGAGCGGCGTCATCAGACTCCTGAGGAGAAGCAGAGGGAGCGCATGGATCTGCAGAATATTCAGCGGAGGCCGCCCTCCGCCGGTCGTGGAGCCGGCCTTCTGATCCCCAGGACGGTAATGGTGCCGACAGGGCAGTCTGCCACGGACACGGGGCGGGCCGGGTGACACCTCCCAGGAGAAGAGGGAACGGTGAAGATCCTCGGAAAAGATGCTCCAGTATATTCATATGCAAATAAAGGGAAATTAAAAATGGGATTTATGGCCACCAGATTGTCAAAAATGTTAAAAGTTGGGAATAAGGAGTTTCTTCTTTGGGGTTGGGGGGATGAGGCCTGGGGACCGAAAATACCGCACTTGATCTTGAAAATACCACCATGTTCTCACTAGTGCATTAAAGTCAGATGCGCATGGATAAAACCTGGAAGCATTTCGAGTGAAACAAGCTGCAGAAACCAGCACAGAATCCATCAGTGTTAAATTGGATCCCTACATATGTGCTCGTGTGCATGCGTGTCGATATGTGTGCCTGTGGGTGCATGTGCACCACCAATCTGGGGAGCCCGTGGCGGTGACTTGTAGCTCTTCCGCGGGGCTGACCTCCCATCAAAGTGGGGACACGTGAGCACTAGGGTCTCCACAGGAATTTCCATGGCTACTGGGCAGGACCCCCATCTCTGCACTCCTTCTCTGTGCCTCTGCTGAACCCCGCCACTGTGTGGGGCACCCTGTCCCTGCTCACTCTCTGGTCACTGGACTCCCAGCTCTGTCTTGGCTTCTGACATGAGTTTGGATGTTGCAAAGCTTTTCCTCACTTGCTCTGGATTCAGGGTCTCAGCTGGGCCCCCTGTTGGCTGAGTCCTGAGGTCCCCGGAAGATGGGGAGGCCCTCAGGTCTTTTGGGCTCCAGGAGGAGTAGGAGTGAGGCTGTGCCTGCAGCCTCTCGTGACTCCCGCTGGGCAGCCGGAGGCTTGGCGGCTGGCAGCACGGTGCGCTTTGGAGGGGTCACTGTGGCCGACCGGGGGCTGGTCCCGGAGAGAGCAGATGGCCATTCAAGTCAGCGCTCAGAGCCCCTTGAGGCCGCTGCACCGGTCCAGCTCTCCCCACCCTCAAAACGTGAGTGTTGGTGTCACCATAATGTGCTCACCTTCTCCCCACCAGACTGCCGTGTCCACCGCGGTCTCTGCATCGTCCTGCTGAAGCTCCTCAAGGAGTTTTGTTGGATTAAGTTGAATTTACTATGTGCTGTGTTCCTCCCCAGCCTCACCGTGAACTCCTTGAAGACCGGGGTGGGTCTAACTCCCCTGTGTCCCATGGGGTGGAGGGTCAACTCTCTGTAAATGAGTCTGAGTTCTTTCCATGGTCCCAGGTCCTTATTTAGGCAGTGGGCACTCCGGCTTGGGATCTGGTCTTTACCGACGCTCACTCCTCTACTTGTGCAAGATGCTCTTCTCTCTCTGGGTTAATTGTGGGTGCTGCAATTCTGGCATGCCGCCACCAGGTGATGTCAGAGCGGCACAGTCAAGCTGTCTCTGAAACAAGACAAGTTTGTCCCCCATTTTATTGTCAGCTACACAATACACATGCATATCGCTGATCTTTATAAGGAAAAGCCCACCTCCTTTGTCTTGTAACAGTTAAACAACTTTTCTGTGCATCCAAAACTCTTGCACTTGAGAATACTTTGTGGGTGAAGGTTAAGTCACACTGCAGTGTGAGGCTCCTTCACCCCTTGATTTTTCCTTCCTAGTTCAGACTAACTCCTCTCTCATATAAATGCCTTATTTAGGATTTGTTTTTATAAGTCCCATTCCTCATTCTAGCTTGGAATCAAGCCCCTTCTCCAGCTTGTGTGTGACTTTATGCTGGCTGCAGACCCCTGTACCATACCGCCATCAGCTTCCCTCATGAGTCTGCTCCCCATTCTCCATCAGGAGTCCTTTTAGGATTCCCAGACCTAGATGGCTGCCCTGTTGCTTGTCTGATGTGCCTATGAGACAGAGGTGATCCCCCTCCCTCTGCCCTTTCATTTCTTTATTCAGAGGTGGTATCATCTGTGCTAACTGCCTTCCTTCTACCCACCCATCCACCATCCTTCCATCCATCCATCCACCATCCTTCCATCCATCCATCATCTTTCTATTCATCCATCCATCCATCCATCATCCTTCCATCCATCCATCCACCATCCTTCCATCCATCCATCATCTTTCTATTCATCCATCCATCCATCCATCATCCTTCCATCCATCCATCCATCCACCTATCCATCCATCCATCATCCTTCCATCCATCCATCCATAATCCATCCAACCATAATCCTTCCATCCATCCACCCACCTATCCATCCATCCATCCATCCACTCATCTGTCATCCTTCCATCCATCCATCCATCATCCATCCATCATCCATCCATCCATCCATCCATCCATCCACCTACACATCAATCTATCCATCCATCCACCTATCCATCTACCCATCCATCCATCCGTCCATCCATCATCCTTCTATTCATCCATCCATCCACCTATCCATTCATCCATCCATCCAACATCCACCCATCCATCCATCATCCTTCCATCCATCATCCTTCCACCCATCCATCCATCCACCTATCCATCTATCCATCCATCCATCCATCATGCTTCCATTCATCAATCTATCCATCCATCCATCATCCATCCATCCATCCATCATCCTTCCATCCATCCCTCCACCTATCCATCCATCCATCCATCATTCTTCCATCCATCCATCCCTCCATCCATCATCCTTCCATTCATCCATCTAACCATCCATCCATCCATCTATCATCCATCCATCCATCTGTCCATCCATTCACCCATCCATCCATCCATCCATCATCCATCCATCCACCATCCATCCATCTATCCATCCATCCATCCATCATCCACCATTCATCCATCCATCCATCCATCCACCATCCATGCATCCATCATCATCCATCCACCTATCCGTCCATCCATCCACTCATCCATCTCTCTATCCATCCATCCATCCATCTATCCATCCACCCATCCATCCATTCATCTATCATCCACCATCCATCCATCATCCTTCTATCTTTCCATCCATCCTCCATCCTCCATCCATCCATCCATCCATCATTCTTCCATCCATCCATCCACCCATCCATCATCCATCTATCCATCCACCATCCATCCATCATCTGTCCATTCATTCATCCATCCATCCATCCACCATCTCTCCATCCACCTACCCATCCGTCCATCCATCCATTCATCCATCCATCCATCCACCCATCCATCCATCCATCCATCCACCATCCACCATCCATCCATCCTTCCTTCCATCCATCCATGTGTCCATTTATTCACCCATCTAGTGCTCTATCCATCACCTGTGTCAATCCATCCCTCCATCTATCCATCTCCCAGCAATTACTTAGAGAGCTCCCCTGTTCTAGGCAGTGGCGGGGAGTGAGTTGCAAGACAGGGCACAGCCCTCCCTTATGCAACTTACAGTCTATTGAGGGCAAGCAATAGTGAGCTAATCAGGCAAATACAACCATTACAAGTTGTTAGCACCCTTTTCATAGATGAGGAAATTGAGTCAGAGGGGCCAGGTGGCTCTCCCTTCTCACGCACCAGAGCATGGTGGAGATGGAGTTCTCTGCTCAATGGCCAGTCTCTAAAGGAGCCTCCTTGGCCCCCTGGATCTCAGTAACACCTGCTGCTTCTCAGGACTTCGCTCTGTGTGGGCAGTTTGTGGGTGAATCCTCCATGACCTTTAGGGGCCCAGCCCTGTTCCCCTGGATCCATCTACTGACCCTCAGTGACTCTGTGACTCCTGGCATCCCTGCTATACAGGTGAAGAGAGAGGTGCAGTGACCTTCCCAGAACCCCCCAGCAAGGCAGGCAGAGCTGGGGATGTAGGCTCTGGTGCTGACTGCACCTGCTTGCTTTCTCACCCCAGCTTGAGCTCAATGCAGTCTGCTGAGTTGGTGGAATTGGCAGGACAGATGTAAGACCCGGAGTCACTGACCCCCTAACAGTAGCTGTGACCACCACCACCCACTGCTCCTCATCCGTGTCCAATCAACCAGCACTGGCCACGTGACCTGCGTGCCAGCCTGGGCTACGACCTGGACCTGCCGGGTCCCTCAGGAAGGACAGGGGTGGGGAAGGTTCAGAGGGGAGGGGTGGTGGGTGGGTCCTGGGGAGACCGTTTCCATAGGCGAGAGGCCCCCTGCGTGCTGGAGGGGGCTGTGTGCACGCTCAGCTCCTGCCCACAGCACAGCAGGGTCATGTCCACTGCTGCCATGGCGTGGTCCAGTGGCAATGGCTGAGTTGCTTCATGATGGGAGCGCCACCCTTCTTTATGGAGGAAAACGTGTTGAATGACTGGGAGCTGGTGGTGTACCTCGAGGGGACCCACCCAAACCTCCCAGGAAAGCCCAGGCCTCCTGGCGAAGGGCAGTCAGGGGAGGCAGCTCTCAGTGGGTTCCTGCACATGAATCCAAACTCACAGGGGAGGCTTCTCTAAAGACAACTGCATATTCGTGGGGTTTCTGACCGAATCACATGCTCCATCAAGGGAGAAGTCCATCTCGGTGAGTGAGCGGGAGAGTCCCCGGGAAAGGAACCCCTGTATTCAGGCGGGGGGGGGGGCAGCGAGAAGGGATGGTGAGTGTGGGGCCGTCCTGCCCCAGGGCAGGTGCAGGCCTGTTGGGAGGACGTGTGTGTTACGTTGTCCTGCTGTCGTGACAACGCCCCACAGCCACGCAGCGGAAACAACAGCCTTATGTCCTCACAGTCCTGCAGAGGCTCCACGTCCATGGCTCTGTTTGCCATGTAGACGGCCGGCCTCTCCCCCTGTGTCCCTCACAGGGTTGTCCCTCTGAGCATGTCGGAGTCTTCATCTCCTCTAATAAGGACATCAGTCCCACTGGATATGGGGGCCACCCACATGACCTCATTTTACCTTAATCACCCCTGTGGGTGCAGTCCCACTCTGAGGTCCTGGGGGTGAGGACTCCCATACGAATTTGGGGACCCAGCTCAGCCCCTGACAGCCCTGTTGGGCATCACCGCTTTTCTGTTATTTGGGTTTGCGCGAACACAAGCCCCGTGCGTGCTCTCCGGGCCTCTCCCTGCTTTGTAAGCCAGCTTGCGGCAGACTCGTGTACCCTGCAGCCTGTGTGTCTGGCCCTCGCCGGATGCCAGAGCCCTGGCTGTGTGTCCATCTGTGACCAGCACATGGAGACCAGCACCGCGGCCGTGCAAATGAGGAGCTGCTACCCGAGGGGAGGCCGTCTGGGGCCCCATTGTGTTTGCCCTTTGACTGTCTATGGATGCTCGGCTGCTTCCAGCTCTTGGCTGCTGTGAACACAGGCTCTTCTATGTCTCTCCACTCCATGTTCTTGGGGTCGTCCACAGGGACACCGGAGTTCCTGCAGATTGAGCCACGGTGAGCTTGGATCACGGTGTATTTCCCGCCCTGCTGGGAGACAGTTGGGCTGTTGTGCGATTTTGCGTTTACGGACCAGGTACAGGGAGTGCCTCTGCCTGTGCACACATCCAAGTTTGCTGTGGGACGGTGGGCATGTTGGTGGCAGAGTCCCCGCTGCTCCCTGGGGCCCGAGTCAGCGCTCAGCCCTCCTCAGGGAGCCGGTGGCTGCGGCCCCACACGTGAGCGGCCTTCCCCGGAATCAGGCTGTGCTTTTTCCGCATGGATGCTCATTCATTTGCAGGAGCTGGAGCTCCACAGCTCGATGGTCGACACGTCATCAACCTGGACTTCATTTCTGTGAACCAGGCCTTCGAATCGTCTGTGTTCTGTGGTTTTCCTGCAGTGTTTCAATGTGCAGGGGCTGCCGTATTCTGGACATTGACCATTTATCTGCCTGGGGCCCTGCCAGTGCTCCCTCCCTTCACGCTTTCCGACCGTGCTCATGGGTCTTTCCAGAGAGAGGGTTTGAGTTTTCATGTCAACCATGATGGTCAACGCTGTGTGTCCACCTGGCGGGGCTGCAGGGTGTCCGCAGGTGAGGTTTTCCCTGCCGAATCAGCGTTGGGCTCGGTTGGAAGCACAGGGGTGGGGGGACACAGCTTCCCCCGAACTGCCCACTGTGGTCCCGATCTCCACGCGTCCAGTAGAGCCTCAGGGGCCCCCTCCCACAACGGTCCTGCAGCCCTTCCCGTCGGTTCATTGTACCCACGTGGCTTGCGCCCGAGCAGGGCAGTGTCAGCGTGTGACTGGCCCACGGGGAGGCCGCTTTGTGCGATTCTATCTTGCATGCAGTGACCTTGCAGAGCCCTGATTAGGGTGGATGGTTTGTAGTCGACCCACTTTCACAGAGAAACCCTCAAGTCCTCGTCTCGGGCACAGACCGCCCTGAGCGCCAGCCTCCCCAACCACGCTACCCTTGAGTGCGTCTGGAAGACCTGGCCTGCCTTCCGCGTCTGCGCGGCTCAGGTGCGGGCTCCGGGGTCATCACATCCCACCGTCAGAAACTGCTCTCAGCCCCCCCGGGACCGCCCGGGACCTCAGCTGTCAAGAGCTGACCTTCCAGCCAGACCAGCGCCTGGAGACCATGGGCCAATCTGGGGGAGGCTGAGGGTCCTGGAGGAGGCAGGGGTGACTGCGGGGCACTCTGGGATCAAGTATTTTAGTGTCTGCATGGCTCTGCCCGTGGGCTCTGACCGTCGCCTCCTGCTTCCCAGAGCCTGGTCTCCGCGGATTCTGGCAGGAGCCCCGCAGGTCCGGGGGGAAGATGGTCTGATCCCCTGCATGCAGGTGCAGGGGCAGGGCCGGAGACAGCGTGCTGACACGTCTCAGGACCCTGCTGGCCTGGAGTCTGGCTGTGACCCTGCCTCACACACCAGGTCACCACCCCACCACGGCTGCCCCATCGTCTGGCTCTGGCTTGGCTATGCAGACATCAGCAGAGGTCGCTTGAGCCTCAGAGGGCCAGGTTCCCCGTGGAGCTGGGGGACCCAAGGGAACGGAGCGGGGCCTGCCAGGCAGGAGGCTGTGTGTGTGGCTGTGGAGCCGGCTGGGGAGGCTGAAAGCTGGGCCTCGGTCCCACTGGCCTCAGGGAGGGGCCGGTGGGAGAAGCCCCCACCAGCATTAGCTGCAGCAGGCTGGAAATAGACCCAGATCCTGCAAATGAAATGATCTCAAGCGTCACGGGCAAAAACCCAATTACGGAGCAAATTAACTAAGAGTTACAGATGCAATCGAATAAGCCAGACGAGCGTTGGCGTGGAGACAGGTCCTGCTGGCGGCGACGGAGTGCGGGTGACACGGCGGGAAGGACGGACAGCTCGGGGCATCCACAGTGGGGGCCGAGTGACCTTTGGTGGCATGGGAGCCTGTGCCGAGGTCCCGCCACGGGTCTGAGCCTTTCCGCCGTAGCCCGCACTGGGGACCGGCCTGGAAGGGCGGTGGGCTGACCCCTGGCTTGGATCGTTCCTGAAATCGTCATCTCCCCCAGTGGAACGCGGCCAGCCGGCTGCATGTTGCGCTGTGTGCCGAGCCGCGATTCGGGGATCTCAGCACCGTCAGTCAGCAGGTGGTGTGAGAGCTGACTGCCGCCAGCCTGCGGGCCGGGATGAGCCCCTGAGGGGACCGTGGGGCAGCGGGGAGACAGCGCCCCTCGTCCGCGGCCTGGGAGGGACCAGTCAGGGGGACGAGCAGCAGGGGCCTCCCCACATGGCTCCCCACTCCCGGGGAAGCCGGACCAGAGCAGGGCGGTGCAGGCGGGGGACGTCGAGCAATGGGAAAGCCCTGGGTGGGCCTGGAAGGTGGGGGTCAGGGAGAACAGCTGGGAGGGGGCTGGGGTCTCCGGGTCCCCGCGAGACAGGCTGGGCGGGGGGCTGGGAACAGGGAGGGTGGGGGTGGGGAGGACAGGCTGCGTGGCACCTGTGCCCCCCCAGCCCCCACGCAATGGGTTTACACCCCACCAGCCTGCAGGGAGGGAAGGCGGGGTGACGGCGAGGAGGGCGTCCTGCCCAGCAGGCCAGCAGGTGGGGGCGAGAGTGGAGGGCACGGGGCGGGGGCGGGGCGGCAGCGCTGCAGGTGGCTCAGTGCCTCCTGGGTGCCCCCTCCCTGCCTCCCTGTGCCCCTGTCCTCTCAGCCCTCCGCTGGGGACAGAGGCCACCCTCTCCTGGTGGGTGACTATCCAGCTTGGTCAGACTGTACCTGGTGGGGCCAGTGTCGGGGGGTGATGGGGTAAGGACCGGGGCCCCCGTCTGCCTGACCCCTCTCCCGAGGGCCTCTGTCTAGCCTGGCACGATGACCGTCTGAGTCTGCCCTCCTCCGTGCTGGGCGGGATCTTGCACCCTGACCCAGACTGTGTGTCCAGCCCCAGAATCTGGGAGGCTGGGCGGGCCACCCCCTGGGTGTTCAGCTGGGGAAACGGAGGCCCTGAGAGGCAGCAGTCTGGGTGTCAGCTCAGGGAGGACCTGGGATTCGAAGGCTAGCCGGTCTTCTGCAGGAGGGCAGAGGAGGGACTGAGTCACCCCTTGGTGCAAAGGCCACACACAGGGTGGCTGACCGCCCGCAGTGGCCTGCGGCTCCTGGAAACACCAGGGATAACTGGCGGCTCCCAGTGCCCAGCCCCGTGGCGGCCAGGCCTGCTACGTCCTGATGGACGACGAGCGCTGTGTCCTGGGGAGGGGCGCCAACAAAGCACAGCCTCGCAGCCCCAACAAGGTTGGGACCTCGCAGGCCGGGAGCCGGGCAGGGAAGGCCCCCTGGTGCCACGACCCCATGCAGGCAAGACGGAGCTGTGTGTGTGGCCTCCCACAGGCCCCCTTTCTGTCTGGGGCCTCCCAGGTGGGACGGGCCCCACGGTGGGGCCTCAGGGCGGCCAACGGTTATCCTGGCTCTGATATGGGCAAGTGCGGCTCCGTGGGTGCCCCCCTCGAGGCCCCGCCGCCCCAGGAAGTGGGCCCCACCCCGCCCCACCTGAAGTCCCCACTCTGAGCCGAGCCAAGTGTCCTGAGAGCCGAGCCCCGGAGGGGCCCCCTTCCGCGCCCGTGCCTGCTGATCCGGCCTCAGGCAGCAGCAGACGGACGCGCCCACGGGCAACACGGCAGCCCCGCTCAGACCTCAGAAAGGACAGGAGCTGCCCGCGGTCGCCCTGCCCCCAGCCCCACAGCGTAATTTTGAGGAACCGGATTTAAGGCTCATGGTCTAAGGACACGAGGGACGTTTCTGAGGTGCGGACGGGCGCGTCTCAGCCGGTGGCAGACGCTGGCTCTGCACGGACATATTCCGCTGGTTGGGTTTCCAGGCCCAGGAGCGGCTCCTGCAGTGGCTGCAGGACAGTCTGGGATGAGGGTGCAGGAGACGCGGGGACAAACCAGGTTTCACCATCATGGTGGGAGGCTGTCGTTGGCGGGGAGGGGAGGCGGGCGTCCTTCGCCCAGTGCCCAGGCTGCCCCTCTGCATGTGGGACCTGGCATGAGGAGGGATGTCCCGACTCTGTGGCATGCTGCAGCTGGCTTTCTGCAGGGGCTCCCTGTTCACTGGAGCTAACCCAACAGACGCCTGGGCTGGTCCCCAGCACCTCTGGCCCACAAGCCCCGCAGGGTCCCCACGGTGCCCTGAGACCCCTGCCAGCCAGGAGCCCTTGGCCATGGGGAGCCTGCTTCCTCACAGAGTGTTTGGACCAGTGGGGTGTGCCTGCCCCCCTAAACCTGGGGTGTGCCCTAGCACCCCTCACTTGCCTGTGGGTCAGACAGCAGCATCACCCAGTGAGTGACCCCAATAGGGATGCCGCATGGCACCTGGATGAGGCCAGCTGGCAAACCAGCAGGACCAGGACCTCATCGTGAGAGATGTGAGGTTGTCTACCAGGAGGGCTGCCTGGAGGAAGGGGTCAGTGTGGAGCTCACCTGCACTGACTCCATGACCGTGACCTCGAGGCACAGTGGGGTGACCAGGATGAAGCAGCCACCTGGGTCAGCCCCTTCCCTGAGTCTCTCACCCCTCAGCTGCATGTGGGACGGGAGCGGCCATGCCCCCTTTTGGGACATGCCTGGTCCACGACCTGCTCAGTAAATGTCAACCTGTGCTCATTGTAGGACATGGGTGAAGTCACAGCACTTGGAGGGAGGGGCGGGGTGGAGCATACATGGCTGAGCCCTGGCCAACCCTTCTGGGCTGACTCCCGCCTCCTCCCTTGGGTGCAGGGCGCCTGGCACGGGGCTGTGTCTGCTCACCTCGAGGTGGGTGCTCCCTGCAGTCCTGGGCACCCCAGAAGGCAGGTGGGGCAGGACCTGCCACGTTGGAGCCGCCTGCATTGGGAGGTCAGCTGGACTCCTGGGCGCATCCTGTGTGGGGCAGGCGCCAGCTGGATGCACCCTGCTCTTCCCACCTCTTCCCTGCTCTTCCCAGGAAGGAAGTGCCACCTCCTGGCAGCTTCTCGCCCTGTACCTGCGCACCTGAGCAAGGACTCCAGGTGAGCCCTGTGGCAGGCCACCTCACTGAGCTGCGGATACTTGGGGACTGCCTGTGGTATCAGCGCCTGCCCCCGGGGACCAGGTCCCAGACGCTGCAGCTGGGAAGCAGGTGGAGGTCCGGCAGGGCCAGCGGAGTTAGAGCCCGGGAGCTCGCGGTCTGCATGCCCTGGGGGCTCAGGGGCGCCCGGGTTCTGCCTGTAACTTGAGGGTCTCCGAGAGTCAGACCACGTGCGCGTGAGGTTGTTCACTAGAAGGGAGACAAGGAAGGGAGCTCCGGGGCGGGGGCACAGCTCCGGCAAAGGGCAGGGGTCCTGGGGGGTGGGGGAGGGAGTGACGGGGGGGGGGCATCACATCGTCCCCTCCTTGCTGCGGTGGCTCCAGGGCAGAAGCTTAACCTAATTTAATCAGCTCTTCTCTCTGTCTTTAAATCCTATCAAAGGAATTGATTGCTTATTCTGAGATCCATGGGAAGAGCTGATTTCAATCATTACCAAGCTCTGGGTCACGCAGGCTGGCAGCAGCACCCCGGGCCGGGCACGCAGGGCGTGGGTGCCAGTGCATTCTTCCCCAGTCCTCAAGCCTACCACCCAACCGTCCCAAGGAGCGGGCGGGCGTCCTGGGAGGCAGGGTCCCATGTGGGGGGCGAGGGGGCATGAGCATCGCGGGTCCCTGACCACTGCCAGAGCCTCGCTGGGGAGGGCTGGAAAACAACGGGGGTGGGGCAAACCTGTATTCCCTGGGCTCCATTAAATTACCTGTGCATTTTGAAATGGGATGCATTATTTCGGAATCACATATTCTTATTTTAATTAACTTTTAATTTTTCTGAACTTTCAGTTATCCCCAGAGCTGGGAGAGTAGCTCCATGGCCAGTGCAGTTCTGGGATTCCAGAATGGGTGCAGGAAGTGAGCGGGGGAGGCCGCTGAGCCTCGGGTTCCCTCCTCACGGGGACTTCCTTCCCAAACAAATCCTTGCTATGCCCAAATCCACTGTGAAACGTGTGTCTAGGACTTTGAAAGTTCTAAGGAGTTAAGGTTTTGACGCAGAAAGTTAATAACCGAGCAGACTAAATCCTGTCGTGAAGAACTGGGGATTGTGTTCAAGGGTCGACACGTGCAGCCAATCGTGAGTTTCTCTGGCGATTGAAGGCCTGTGTTTTGGTGGCACAGGGGAGGCTCTCCAGGTATGCCACAGAGATCTGTCCTGTTAGATCCGTGTTTCACCTCCACGGCCGTCATTCCGTGTCTTGGCTACTCCCATGGCCGCTGCCTAATTCCACTCCCGAGCATCCGCATTTGTAAACCGTCAGGAGAGTTCATCAGCGGGAGACAAGCAGGAAACCACACAGCACACACTTTGCTGTCTGTGCGGGAACTGACCACAGACTCGGGAAGGGGCAACGTGGTCGGTCGCAGATCGTGGTGCCCCGTTGTTCACACGGCGAGTAGTGGCTGGAGCAGCGGCTGAGCCTGTCCTTTGTGCAAACGCTCACAGTCATAAACCCCAGAAATGGGGCCAGACCTGTGCTCTGGGGGACGTGTCACTTAGACCGTAGCGACACCAGGTGCCGCATATTGGAGTCATGCAGGGGGAGGACAGCCCGTCTTAGTTGCCATGTCTGTGGGTGTGAAGGGGTCCGGCCTGGCCTCACCTGGGGCACATGGACACCGTGGGGCAGGCGACTGTGAACCATGGGTCCAGAGGAGGGGCTGGAGGGGCGTGGGCTCTCACCTGCCTCCCGAGCGTGTGCGTACCTGAAGGGGGTCGGGCTGCGTGTGAGGGCCGAGGGCAGGAGTGGCTGGTGCTCCTCCCATATTCCTTTCCCGAAGATGAAGGGAAAGGTGCTGATGAGCTCACCGTGATTCTGACAGGCGGGGGCATTTGGGAAGTCGCGGCCATGTAAACGAGCCTGCGTTCGGTATCATCAGTCCACATTCTGCCTCAGGCCAGAAAGAGGGAGAAATTGTCTTCATGATCCCCAGGTGCGGCATGTTTGTGGCTTGGATTTGGTCAGCACCTCGTGGGTTTAATGCATGTCCCTCCCATTTGAAGGGAAACATCTGAAGCAGGAGGGACACCATGGACCCTGCCTTTGTTCAGGCTCATTATGTTTTTTCTGGTTGGCTGCTGGTTTTGCTCCAACTAAGGAACTGTGTCCTTAAAGAAAACGGTGTCAGTGCATCCCCAATGAGGTGCGTTGTTCTGCGGGTGCAGGTTGCGGCCGAACATGGCGAGGCCAGGGACCCGCCATGCACTTGGGCAGGTGCGTGGGGACCCACTTCCTGTGCTCCCCCGGGCACCCTTGACCAGGACCCCTGTCCCTGGACCCCTGGACGCCCCCCTCCACGACCCTCCTCCCTGCCCCCGTCCAGGGCTGCAGAAACCCCGCAGTGTGCGAGACCTCCCTGCACAGCCCAGTGCCCATCTAATTTCATGGAGAATACGGCTCAATTTGAGCAAAGCCGTCGACAAAGAATTCATACTTTTCTCATAAACAATGGGCTGGCAGATGTCAATATGGCCGGGATTGAGGTGCCATTCAGATGTCAGGTCTATTTAGATGAAAATGTCTAATCAGAAAAACATTGGGGGCTTAGACGAGGTGGACCAGACAATTCCAAAACAATTTATCTTAGAAATTAATTCTGAGGAAAAGTTTACCCAGAGGGGCAGGAACTTAAAGTTTTGTTTTCAGTTTACTGAAGCCCCAAAGCCTTGTTTCCTGCCTGTGCCCGGGCTGTCCCTCGGCTGCTCTGAGTCCGTCTCTGCCGCCCAGGCACTGGCGTCCCCACAGGTCCCCTTCTTTCTGAAGCCCCGTCCACTACTCCTGAGGCCGCCACTCTCCCTCCCGGGCCTCCACGTGTCTCCAGGTCGTCCCGTCTCTCCCCTGCTTCGAGCCCCCGCCCAGCTCCTCGGCTCCCGGGCTCCTGCCCACACGCCCGCGATGATTGCGATAGCATTCGGGGTCCCAGCGCACCCTCATGCACCCCTTCCCTGCGGCCGGGTGCCCGTGTGGCTCTTGGCCTATTCCGTGAGAGCAGCAGTAATTGGCTTAGACCTTAATCCACCTTCTTTAGGCAACTGGAAAATCCTAAATAACCGAGATTTTTCTTTTTAACTCACGACTTTTATTCTCACAGTAATTCAATATTTATCTTGAAAGGCTAATAGTGATGTTGAGCATCTTTTCATGTGCTTTTGGCATGTGTGTGTCTTCCTTGGAGAAGTGTGTGTTCGGGTCTGCCTCCCACAGACGGGGGGCCTGAGGGCAGCTGTGTCTTCTCTCGCCGTCCTGGAAGCCGGGGCTCTGAGGCCAGGTGCCGGCATGCTGGGCTCTGCCAGAGCCCCCCTCCCAGCTGGAAGAGACCGTGGGCTGCCCAGCATCCCCCCGATGACCTCACCTAGCTCCAGTCACATCCCCCAAGGCCCCACCTCCAAATACCATCACACTGGGCGTTAGGGCCCCGACATGGGAATTTTGGGGGAACACAGACATGCAGTCCATAACAGAGTCCTTTGTCCATTTTGAATTGGGTGGTTTTTGTTGTTGTTCAGTTGTGGGAGCTCTTTACATATTCAGGATATCATTCCCTCATCAGGTAGAAGATACACAGATATTTTCTCCTATCCTGTAGGTTGTCTTTTCACTCTGAGTAATTTCCTTTAAAGCACAAAAGTTCTTAATTTTGAGGAAACCCAGTTTACCTACTTTTTCTTTTGTTGCTTGTGTTTTTGGTGTCCCATCCATGAAATCAGCGCAAATCCAACGTCAAGGGTTCTTTCCCTCTGTGTTTTCTTCTAAGACTTGTATAGTTTTATATTTAGGTCTTTGATTCATTTGAATCAATTTTTAATAGGGTGTCAGATAAGGGAGATTTTGAGGAAAACAATCACAGAGGGGGAAAAAAAACAGCACTTAGGTAGCTGCGTGAATCTCAGAGTCTGGCGGGGACAGAGGTGTGAACAGCGTTTGTCTGAGATCCTGGGGGCCGGTCAGGTGGGGTGCAGAGCAGCTCAAAGCCAGGGGTGTCCTTGTGGCACCGAGAGCTGGCTGGGGGCTCAGGAGACACTGTCAGTGGGACCGGGCCGCTCCCAGGGCTCCTGGGACCCCACGTCATCTCCGTGTGGGACTCGGGCCTGGAATCCCACCCCCCGCCCCCCAAAGCCTCTAATGCCGAGAAACAGATGACTCAGGACAATGCACTGTCTCCCAAAGGAAATGACAGGACCACCCAGAGATGTGGTCTTTTCCTTGTGGGCTCTGCTTCCAGCTGCTGTCGGTCAGGGGCTTGGGGAGGCCTGGGGCCATTCCACCGAGCTCGGGCCCTCCCGGGGCACGAAGCCCCTTGGAGACCAGGCCCGGTGCCCAGGGCGGGTGGGTGGCTCGCCCTCCCTCCCTCCTGTGCTCCCTCTCTCTGTCTCTTTCTCTTTCAGAAAGCTGGCAGGCCGACTCCAGCTTGGGCACTGATGCTCCTGAATCATTCATTCATTCATTCATGCTTTCATCCATTCACTCAGAAAGCCAGCAAGCCGACTCCAGACCCCAGTCTGGGCCCGGGAGCCCCCGCCCCCCACCTCCAGGGAAGTGGACAGACAAAGTCATAACAGGAGCAGATTTGTAAGCCATGCTTCCTGAGGGTTGAGTCCTCCCCGAATGAGGGTGATAACAGACCTGCCCAGGGCCAGGGCCAGGAGGTGAGGTCGTTAGCACCGCACACCTTCTCCTTAGCAGGCTGGTTTCCAGATGGTCAGGGTGAGGTCCGAGCAGATGTGGTGACCAGATCCCAGCCCTCCTGCCCACACAGCTGGTCTCCTCCTTCGGTGGGACTCCCAGGGGCACCGGGCTGAGCAGCTTCGTGACATGGATCCGGATTCCAGTTCTTCTGCTTGCAGACCAGGAGGCACTGGGAACACGGTGTGACCCCCATGCCCGCAGGTCTGAAGCTGAAAGGGGAGGCCGTGAGGATGGAGGGGATGAAGCAGCCACCCGTCACAGGCCTGCGGGCAGCAGTCAGGGTGCTCTGTGCCTGGGGAAACCATCGGCAAGCACTTCCCTGGGAGGCTGCTCTGTGCTTGCCGACGAGAAGTGGGGGACAGATGGATGGGTTTGCAGATACCAGTGGGATGGCAGTTGCTGCGGACATGGGCCCCTCACCGCTGTGGCCTCGCGTCCTGGCCCCCGCCCGCGGCCGGACCGTTCACACGGTCAGAAGGCTCACCACTTGCCCAGCAGTGGGTCTGTTTTGGGGTGGTGGAGGATCTGGGGTCCCTTCTCCATCCCCCAGCACCCCTGTGTCCCTTACGCATCCTGCTCATGGGCCTCACGTGAGCCCCGTCTCTGACCATGTCAGCGGAGTCGGGAGCAGTGGCCCGTTCACCGAGCACCGGGCCTGCAGCCCCACGTCTGTCACCTTCTTGCCGCTGTTCCCCTCATATGCTTCCTTGTCCTCCCCCTTATCGGGGACTCAGAGACGCTGCAGGAGTGGGTGTGGAGGGCAGACATCTTCCAGTGTGTCCTACTCAAGCCGAGGGTACCCCGTGTACCCTCTTTGCTCAGCTACACTCCCTGCCACCTCCTTTGCTGGCCACAGAAGTGGGGCCAGGACAGGCCCTGGTGGGGGCAGAGCCAGGGAGCCAGCTGACGAGATGTCTGCGTGTGGCTTTGTGAGACCCATCTGGGGATACCCTTACCTGCCACGCCGAGCCCTGCACTGTCTCCTGAAATCCTTTCAGTGATGCTCAAAAGTGAGTCTTATTGTTCCCATTTAGAGGTGTGGCCTTGGGGCTCAGAGCAGGTGGGCCAGCCTTCTAACAGCCAAGTGAGGATTGGAATTAGGATCCGTTGACCCTGGGCCCTGAGATTCCAACCGCATCCAGAAACACGGGGTATCCCTGAGTCCCATTTTTCATTCCAGACTCACGCCCTGCGGAGGATGCATCCCACGGTGAAACTCAATCAGTTTATGGTGGCTTTGGAATATATTCATGGCTAGGTTCATAGATGGGTGCATGAATAGATGGATGGACGGACGGATGGGTGGGTATTTGGATGGATGAATGCATGGTTGGGTGGTTGGATGGTGGAGGGATGGATGGGTGGTAGATGGACGGATATTTGGATGGATGGATGGATGGGGGAAATGCCTGAATATTTTCCATCATCTCCAGTACCAACATCTGACTCCTCCTTCAAGACCCCACAGCACTCCTTTTAAGAAGCTCTGTTACCTTTGTCCTTCATGTGATTTCCCGAAAGGAAACAAAGAGCCATTTCCTGAAACAAGGGTGGCCACTGAATTTTGAGAACTGACAGGAGGAAGGTCATGCGCTTCCTTTTTTCAAATCTCAGGAAGTCCTGGGTACATCTCATAGGCCCTGCAACCAGACCACATCGAGATTCTGAGGAGGAAACCCCCTCTCCACGAACCACTCTTCTTAGGCCCCCAGAGCTGCCCGCTTAGTGCCCTGCACACATTAGGGACTCAGGGGACGTCTGTGGAGGGGGAGGCAGGGGAGCAGGGACGAGCCAAGGAGGCAGAGAGAGCGCAGCGCGGCCACCTCCCAGGGCAGTCTCTCCTGTCCCAGACTTCCTGCCGTGGCCGGCTCGCCCGCAGGCCTGGGCTTCCTCAGGCAGAGGGCAGCCTTTTGCACGTCTGGGTCTTCAGGGAGCAGCATAGCAGGCCAGGGGTCTTACAGCCACGGAGAGAGCAGACGTGGGCATTGTTTGTCCTTGGGGCTCCCGCCCTGTGCTGGGGGCCCCGCGAGGCTGCCCGAGTTCCCGTCGCGTGGGGCAACGGCCTCAGAGGAGCGGCGGATCCCCACGCACGAGCTCTTCAACGGCCGTTGAAACTGAAGTCGGCTGAACACATGAGTACCTATTCAGATGAGATCTTCTCCTTAAAAAGAATTCCAATTAATTTCAGACCTTTCGAGTAAGAGTTATTTAATTATGGCGGCCCCAGTTTGTTCTGTCCCCGCAAGCAGCTCTGGGTTCCCTTTGTGGAGTGGGGGGCTGTGGAGCGGAGACAGGGCTGTGTCCCGTCCCCCCCAGATGGCGCTGTGCCACTGCGTACCACCTCGGTTCCACGGGGACAGCCATTCCCAGGACTTTGGTTTTCCTCTTATGCAACAATTTACAGAATCCACTGTTGATTTAGGGATTTGGGGGGCCTTACTTAAAATTAAGTAAATACGTGAACAAGGGAGTCACTGTCTCCCGAACAGGACTGTCATCTGTGACCAGTTCACTGGTTAATGCCTGGATTTTTGCTTTGTTTCCTATCAGAGAGTCCTTTGAGTGCATCCCCGCTTCTGCTCCGGACAGAGGGACAACGGGGCCGCGGCTGAGGCTCCCTCCTGGGCTGGCCCCGGGGAGCCGCCTGGCCTGGGTGTGTCTGCAGGCGTGAGGAATGACAGGTGAGGCCCTCCACCTGTCCTGCGTAGCTTGCCTTTTGCATGTGCTGCCAGGGGAGCGAGGGGATGAGCCCCGCAGCTGGGCGTTTATCTGGTGAAGGTGACACGCTGGTGGGGTCCACAAGGTGCCCCAAGCCTGCAGGAGGCTTACTCTGACCTCGGCCCCTCCCACCCCGCGGCCAGGCCTGCCTCCAGCCCAGCATTGGAAGGAGCTGGGCCGTCCTAACCCCCACCCCCCATTTTGGCTTGGATGCAGAGGCACAGATCCTGTAATTTGGGGGGCAAAACTTCCCTAGACACTGCTCTGAAGTGTGCACACACCTGTTTGTTCTCAGGACAGGAAAGCATGCTTGGACTCTGATCAATTACACAGTTCAATTTATTTATGTTCCAGAACTGCTAATTACAAGGACATTTGGGCACAAGGAGTGAAGTGATTATGCCTCTCCTGTAGCCCTGCTCTCCGAGCCGCGGGCTCCGCCAGAAGGGTGGGTCTGAGCCGGCACGGGGGCCCCCCCAGGGCCCTGGGCTGCTTCTAAGTATTCAGACTGAGGCTGAGCATCCACCTCATTGCAGATCTTTGGGGAGAGATGTGCTGTTCCCCGGTGGGATGAGCCCCAAGCCAGAATCATCCCCAAACCGTTCCCTCGTCGTGGGGGAGGATGGACTCTGCACACCAGCCCAGCCGGGCTCCGGTCAGCCCTGGCGGGGCGGGGGGGGCTCACCGGGCGGCTCAGACCTCACCCTGTCCAGGACAGTGTGCCCCCCATGCAGGGGGTGGTGTGGAGGGGCTGTGCCCTCACTGGCCTCCTCCCGCCGGGGCTTGGGGGGCTCTGGGGGAAGAGAGGTAGGGCTATAGCACACTTGGTCTCTTCCGGGAACGGGACTGTAGCTGTGCTGTTTGTGGGGACCCGGACACAGCGCCTGGAATGACAGTGCGTGAGCTCCCTGGGGGCCCGAGCCCACCGTTTCACTTACCCGCGGAGACCTCGAGTGGATGCTTTGTGAGGGCTGACCCTCGTCTAGGAAACGGCAGAGACCCAGGACCTCCCCATCCGTGACCTCCTCCCTGGGCTGTCCCCACACACGGGCCCCTCTGTGGCCTTCTTCTGGGGCTGCAGCATGGGAGTGGCTCCTCCCTGCCCCTCTCTCTGGGCGTCCCCACCTGGGTGCTCCTTCCCACGGCTCCAGGTCAGAGAGTGGGCGACGTCCCAGGGGCTGGCCCGCTCAAGCTGGGGCTGACCAGTACTGCAGACTCCCTGGCTCCCACGCAGCCCACTTTCGTTCTGTGGGGGGTCTTGCGGGAGGAGCGTGGTCCCATCCCCCGGCACCAGAGGGCTCCGTGGTCGAGGAGCCACACACAGTGGCCTCCGTCCAGCCTGGCCCCGCTCCCCCACGGGTGGCCCCTGCTCTGGGCTGGATGTCCTCGAGGAATCCTCCCTTGGGTCAGGACTGTCTTTACGTCTCAGGATCAAAATTTGGCATCAGTTAAGGGCCGATGCTGCTTGCTAATGCTAACCTCGAGGCTGGTGTGGGGCCTCGCTGAGCAGACCCCGCCGCCATCATCGGGGAGCACGTCTGATGGTGGAGGCCAGCACCTCCTAGCAAGGCTGTGCTCTGTGGCTCCATCTCCAGGGCCAGGGGTGAGGCTACAGGGCCAGGAGGGGACAGTGGCATTTGAGGGGACCTGGGAGGAGAGGTTGCACGTCACACCAGCCTGGACCCTCGGAGCAGGTCTGCCTCTGGCCTCTCGGTGCATTTGCATCTTAGCAATTCGTTTGCACCCCTTAGTGTCCAGTTGTGGAGGCAGCAGGTGGCTGGCGTTACCTTGTCCCTCACCTGGAAGACCCCCCCCCCAGCCTCAGCGGGAGGCCCACCAGCCCCTTGCTCTTTTTTTCCTGAGCAAAGAGCTCTCCCCGGGCTCCCACCCACCGTGTGCCCAGTCCGCGCTCAGGCCCATTTGGGGAGGTGCGTGAGGCCCTCCCTTCCTGAATCCTGCACCTGTGCACAGGATTCCTGTCTGCTCTGGAGAAATGGGCACCCGAACCTGGGACTCACAAGTAACTTCTCCCAAAGTTCAGCAGGCCTGGGGTGTTACGGAGTGAGTCTGCATGGTTTCCCCTCTCCCATTCCCCTCCACCACCCTTCCCTCCCTCCCCTTCCCCTCCCCTCTCAGCTCCCTCCCCCAGCCCCTCCTGTCTGGCTAGTCGGTTCTCACCCCTGGGGGCTGGGGCTGAGTGAGTGCTACTTGACATTTACCTCTGCCTCCACAACAGATATCAGACAAGGAGTCTTTGTCAAAGCTCAGGCATCAAATTGAAATTCACCTTCCTGCTCCCTGTACAAATAGCTGGCCTGAATCTCTGAATCTCCGAATCTCTGAATCTCCACAGTGGCACTTCTCTGCTCTGCAAAGCCCTCCTTGTGTGATTGCCCCTTTCCAACTTACTTCCCGGTGGCCGTGATTTGAAAGCCACGCACATGCGGCGTTACAAGGTTTTGATTCTGTCGGTTCAGCTCTTTCTCCAGAGACCTCAGTCAGCAAGCGTGCTCCTTTGGAGCTGCTGGGAAGAGAGCATGAGTGGTCCCCGCGATTCAGGGGACAAATCCCTCACCCCTTTCTGCTTGGAGGAGCCCCCCTCCCCCTCCACACTGGCTGCTGGTTGCTCGCCCCACACAGAGTGACAGGGCCACCCACGCGGGGAGGTTGGGCATCCTGCAGGTCAGCCATGGGACCCAGGAGTGGCCTCCATCCAGAGTGTGCGGCAGGGTGGGGGCAACCAGAGGTGGGGGGTCAGTGTCAGGTACACAGTCTCCACACAGTGTGAACACACCAGGGTCTCCTGCTGGGCTCTGTCACATGGTGACTCATCTATACACCTTCAAAGAGTTGTTACCCCAAGTCCTGATGCTGATGCCCCACATCCCACCTCCTGCCTGGGGCCTCAGGGGAGGGGTCTGGGCTCTGGAGCTTAGGAGGATGGGGGTCATTGGAGCCTCCTTCTGGGAAGAGTCTTCACACCAGCCACTGCCTCTCATCCCAGGGTTAGGGGGCCCCACAGCAGCAGCCCTGGTCAACTTCTCCCACTGCATCCTTTCTGGGTAGCGGGCTGGCCGTATATCTCTGGCCATCCCTCTTTCAAGAGGCCAGGCCAAGGACAACTGCAGCTGGCTTCTGTTACCTGGACTGCTAGAGGTCTTCTCCTGTGACCCACTGCTGGCTGGTCGGGACTCTGGAAAGCTAGAGCAGGGGGAGGGCCTCCAGGTGCGCGCAGGTACAATGTGAAGGGGAGGTCAGGGAAGTCAACTGGGAGCTGAAGAGAGCCAGCTGGGCAGGGTAGGGGGAGCTCCCATATCTCAGGACAGTGGGGATGAGCGCCAGGCCTATAGTGTGCCTGCAGTGGAGACCCCAGGGCTGAGGCGGGGGAGGACCCAACCAGATGGGGTAGGGGTCATGGGGCTCTGATGCCAGCCAGTGCACATTAAGGACCGTTGTATCTTCTTGGAGAGTTGAGCCTGCTCTCATTACGTAATGCCTTTCTTTATCATGAGGACCTTCCTTGCTCTGAAACCTGCTCTGTCTGACCTTAGCGGAATGACTCCCACTTTTTTTGATTAGTGTCAGCAGGGCATAGCTTTCTCCATCCCTTTACTTTATCTATCAGCACCTTTATATAGAAAGTGGGTTGCTTGTATATGACATGTAGTTGGGTCTTGCTTTTTTCTCCACCCTGACAGTCTCTTTTAGTTGCTGTCTTTAAACCACTCATGTTTTACAGCGACAGTTGATACAGTTGGAGTAGCACCCAGCACATTTGTTACTGTTTCCCGTTCATTATTCTCTGCTCTTTGCTTCTTCTTTGGTCATCTGCTCTTTTTCTTTACTTTTAACTGATCATTTGCATGGTTCCATTTTCTCTCCTCTCTTAGCACATCTCTTACACTTCTTCTGTTTTTTTTTAACTTTTTTAGTGGTCGCCCTAGAGTTTGCAAAATCCATTATAACGAATGCGAGTCCACTTTAAGTAGTGCTGCGCCGCCAGAGCATCCAAGCTCTCATACGGGGCCCTCCTAGCTCCTCCCTCCCACTCACAATTTTGCTGCATTATTTCACTCATCCAGAAGCTATAATTGCAAATACATTGTTGCCACTGTTTTGTTTGTTGAGATATAATTGACATGTAACATATTAGTTTCTTGTTGACATAAGCCATTCTGACAGGTGTGAGGAGAGTTGTGGTTTTGGTTTGCATTTCCCTGATGATGAGTGATATAGAATGTCATTTCATTCATTGGCCATCTGTATATCTTCTCTGGGAAAATGTCTATTCAGGTCCTCTGACTACTTTTAAATCAGATTGTTTGGTTTTTGACTTTTGGGTGAGTTCTTTATATATTTTGGTTATTAGTTCCTTATCAGGTCTATTATTTGCAGATATTTTCTCCCATTCCATAGGCTGCCTTTTCGTTTTGTCGATGGTTTCTTCTGCTGTGCAGAAGCTTTTTAGCTTGATGTGGTCCCATTTGTTCATTTTTACCCTGTTGTCTTTGTTTTTGAAGTCAGATGCAAAAAATCATTGCCAAGACTGCTGTCAAAGAGCTTACTGCCTGTGTTTTTTATTAGGAGTTTTATGGTTTCAGGTCTTATGTTCAAGTCTTGACTCCATTTTGAGTTTACTTTTGTGTGTCGTGTAAGAACATGGTCCAGTTTCATTCTTTCGCATGTGGCTGTCCAGTTTTCCCAGCACCATTTGTTGAAGAGACTGTCCTTTCCCTGCTGTATATTCTTGCCCCCTTTATTATGAATTAATCGACCATATGTGCACAGGTTTATAGCTGGGCTCTCTATTCTGTTCCATTGATCCATGTGTCTGTTTTATGTTAATAGCATATGTTTTGATTACTATAAGTTATAATATATTTTGAAACCAGGGAGCATGGTGCCTCTAACTTTGTTCTTCTTTGTCAAGATTGTTTTGTCTATTTGGGGTCTTTTATGCTTCCATATGAATTTTAGAATTATTTCTTCTATTTCTGTGGAAAATGTAATGGAATTTTGATAAGGATTGCATTGAATCTGCAGATTGCTTTGGATAGTATGGACATTTTAAAAGTATGTATTCTTCCAATCCATGAGCATGAAGTATCTTTCCATTTATTTGTATCTTTTAAAATTTCTTTCATCAGTGTCTCATGGTTTTCAGTGCACTGGTCTTTCACTTCCTTGGTTAAATTTATTCCTAGGTGTTTATTTCTTTCTGATGTAATTGTAAATGAGATTGTTTTCTTAATTTCTCATTCTCATAGTTCATTGCTAATGTATAAAAATGCAATACGTTTCTTTCTTTCTTTCTTTCTTTCTTTCTTTCTTCCTTCCTTCCTTCCTTCCTTCCTTCCTTCCTTCCTTCCTTCCTTTCTTCTTTCTTTCTTTCTTTCTTTCTTTCTTTCTTTCTTTCTTTCTTTCTTTCTTTCTTTCTTTCTTTCTTTCTTTCTTTCTTTCTTTCTTTCTTTCTTTCTTTTTTTTCTTTCTTTCAAGTAGGCTCCACGCCCAGCATGGAACCCAGAGCTGGGCTTGAACTCACGACCCTAAGATTGAGACCTGAACCAAGATCAAAAGTCAGATGTTTAACCGACTGAGCCATGCAGTCACCCCCACAGATTTCTCTATATTGATATGTATCCTGAGACTTTATTGAATTCATGTATCAGTTCTAGCAGTTTTTTGTTGGAGTCTTTAGGGTTTTCTGTATATAGTATCTTGTCATCTGCAAATGGTGACAGTTTTACTTCTTCCTTTCCAACTTGGATGCCTCTGATTGCTTTTTCTTGTCTGATTGCTGTGGCCAGGAATTCCAGTACTATTTTGAATAAAAGTGGTGAGAATGGACATCCTTGTCTTGTTCCTGATCTTAGAGGGACTAAGAGCTTTCAGCTTCTCACCACTGAGTGTGATGTGAGCTGTGGGCTTGCCATATATGGCCTTTTTAATGTTGAGGTACATTCTTTCTATACCCATGTTGTTGGGAGTTTTTATCACAAATGGATATTGAATTTAGTCAAATGCTTTTTCTGTTTCTTTGAGATGATTAAATGATTTTTGGCCCTCATTTCGTTAATGTGGTGTTCATATTTATTGATTTGTGAATGCTATTATGTTTTTGAACAAACTCTTATCTGTTAGATCAGTGAAGGCTGAGAGAAAGAAATGTTTTAATTTACCCTCATTCATTTATTCTCTGACATGTTTCCTTTTCTTAATTAAGTTCTGAGACATGCAGTTCTTTCCATTGCATTCCTGTTTCTATGCAGGAACCTATGTGTGGGTCCTGGGGTGTCCTCTGGAGCCTGCTGGGGAGGGGCACTCAGCCAAGGACCTGACCATGGATCACAGGGGATGCTCTGCACAGGAGAAGGCCAGGCTGTGTGGGGAGGGGAGGGCATGGCTTCGCCCCTTGCCCACCCACCTGGGGCTTGAGGGTGAGCAAGCCTCAAACCCTGCTTTCCCACTGCTCAAAGATGCTTGGGTGCCAGGTGGTGCTCAGTGGGCCAACAGGAAGACCTCTCCCTCTGCACTGCCCATGAGGCAGCTCCCCAGGCACTGTAGGAGTGGGTCCCAGGGCCAGAGCTGATGTCACAGAGTCGAGACCCTTGTGCTGGGAGCTGGGGTGTGGTTCCCACTGTCAAGGTGCAAAGACCCCAGGGTGGAGCCTCTCTCTGCCTATGCCAGGGCCCTGGCCAGCTCAGAACCTGACATGGGGTGGGGCTAAGTCAGTGTCTACCTAGCTAGGAACGGTAACCGTCGCCTGACAGGCTGCATGTTTCGGAAAATTGGTTCCCTCTCTGACCTCCAGGCAGACCCAGCCAGACCCTCCTAGGTCACCCATGACCTGCACATGCCTTGGCCAGTGTCCCCACACCCTGAATCCCAGCGAGGGCTCATCCCATCTTCTCATGGGTACATGTAATCCCAGCGGGAGATCCTGGGTTTTACTATCTGTTTTCCCCAGTGGCTGCCACCATGTGTGGCTAATGACAGAGACAACAGCCACGCTGGAGGAAAAGAATCAGTGCAGGTGGCTCAGGAATGTTGTCCCAGATGGCATTTCCTCTGCAAAGGGCAGGGATGGGCACTGGGCTAGGGAGGAAGTGGGGGCTGGGAAACAGAGACCCCCAAATCAGGGAGCATCCGGGGCCTGATCCCAGTGCTCAGGACCTGGCCGCTGGCTTCCCCTCAGAGTCCCTGCACACCACATCAGAGACAGATGCCACACAAATCCTGCAGCAGGTGTGGAGGGAGCAGAGCTGTGTACGATCGGCCCATAACCAGGCTAAGTGTGGCCACAGGCAGCTGTGGAAATTGGGGTGAACATGGGCCTGCTCCTGGGCAGCTTCAGATGCAGCAAGGTTTATACCCACCTGATCAGGGTGGCTTCCCACTTTCAGCAGGCTCCAGCCGCCTCACTTCTCTGAAACTCATCTCTAGAAAGGCCAGCTTGTGCCTTGGCCCCGTGGGCAGCCAGGAGTGGCTGAGCCTACACCCAAGGACGGAGCTGCTGACTCAGCCTGACCACCTGCCATGCAGGTGACCCTGAGACTGTCGGGGGGGGTGGGGGCCCTGGTGCTTGTTGATGTCTCTGCTTTCAGTCCACAAATGCATGCTGAGCATGTCCTCTGTATTTGGGGAGGGGGGCTGGGTGGACATGGGCACAGGGCAGGGTCCTCTCTCCCAAAGGCCAGTGATCAGAATAGGGTCCCGGGGGAGAGGCCAGGCCGAAGGCCAGATCAGCAGAGGCCAGGTGTGCAGAAGTCAGGTGAGCAGAGGAACGGAAAAGAATGGGAAGCTGGAGGGGGTGAGGGACTTGGACATCTGGGGCTACCTGGCTTCCCTCTGAGAGAATGGGGTTTTGGGAGGAGGACCAGTAGGCACTCTGGGTGCATGGGTACCAGGCAGGAAGACGGTGCCCTCAGCCTAGGACCTGCAAGGGGTAGCTTGGACTCACAGGTCCTCTGGAAGGCGACCCCAGGTGGAGGTACCAGCAGGTGTGGGAGCCCAGGGGAGAGGGCCCAGTGCCGCGCAGAGAGGGCACCAGGGGGCCTCTGTCCAGTGTCCAGGGCACCGTGTTGACAATGTTTTCCAGGACGGGGAAGGCAGGTGCGTGGGGTGGGGAGCCTGTCTGGGCACCTGGCCTGAGCAGGAGGGGTCCTGGTGACCAGAGGCAGGTTTTATGAGGAGGGGAGGCAGCTTGCCTTTGGCCACCTGGCTTGAGATGCTTGACCAGGGTCCTGAAAATTGTCCCTGAGCTCTGCGGAGCATAGGTCGGTTCTGGAGGTACCCGAGGTGGGCTTCCAGGAATCCCTCTGAAGGACACAGGTATCAGGACTGTGCAGAGGAGGGGTCGCAGCAGAGTGCCTGGGGCTCTGAGCTGGGACAGCCCCGCAGAGGTGGCCCAAAGTCGGGTCCTCACACCCTGTGCTGATAGTCACTGTACGCAGGGCCACTGGGCTACCCGGACATCTCCCTGCGAGAAGCCTCGTCCCTGCATCTCTCAGGTCTGCATAGGTGGGAGGCGAGTCCGCTGCCCCCTGGGACGTGGCATTGCCTTTGGTTGTCTCTCTGTCTCTGTGTCTGTGTGTCCTTCTCTTTCTCGGTCTCTCACCTGGGTGAGGGAGAGGAGTTCTGGAATGTTCCACCCGGTCTTCTGCACAGGTCAGGAACCAGTGTGGGACTCTGCCCGGCCACTTCTCTGAGCCCTTCTGTGTTGCAGGCACAGAGCGGGGGCGGTGGGGGGCTCATCTTCCAGGGGCCGCCAGCCCAGGGTGTCCCGAGGAGTCTGGGATTTGTGATTCATCGAGTGCGTGCCTGTCCCCGTCTTTGCACCGTGGCCTGGCATTGGCCTGCAGGGTTTGAGGGCTGGCTCGGCTCTGGCGCTGCGCTGGGCTCTGGCCGCATGAGAACCCCGGGCTCAGCCGCCCGCCCCCGCCGGCCACCACTTAGCCAAATGCTCCTTGTTGCTTCAGAGAAGTGCCCTTCCTTCTCCCTTTGGATTCATGTTTGTGGTCTGGGCCTCGAGCTGGGCAGCTGGGTGTTTCACAGGACAGAACGGTGCCCTTGTGGGAGGCTCTGACGGGTGTGACAGCCTGCACAGACTCTCAGATCACCTCAAGCCATCCATGTGACCTTCACCCCCTGATTTTTCTCCAAACGTGGAGCAGTTCCAGTTTCAGGACCTTCCCATCTATCAGCGTGAGCTGAGATGCATTTACTTATTTATGAATGATATTAGAGGAGGCGTATTAATAACTTATGTGAACTCATTTTTCTCAGAATCTGATGGAAGAATTAGTTGATATTAAAAATGCTGTGATTTTTTTTATTGAGCTTACTTATTTTAAAGCAGAATGCATTTTAAACAGCTCGACAAACTCTCTAATTAACTACTGTGTTTACATAAAGAACAGGCCCTGAAAATGGGAGGGGCTGAACTCCAGAGTTAATGGGAACAGCTGAAGAGTTCTTGAGGAGATGTCAACCAAGGAAGTCACTTCTGCCTGGCAGCAAACCAGGCCGTGGGGTTGGATCAGGTTCGCTGAGTGTCCAACCAGGCGGCCACGAGGTTTGACCAGTTTCGGTGTGAGCGTCCATACCCGGCGGCCATGGGGTTAGATCAGGTTGGGGGTGAGCGTCCACACCCGGTGTCCATGAGTTTGGATCAGGTTCGGGGTGAGCGTCCACACCCGGTGTCCATGAGTTCAGAGCAGGTTCGGGGTGAGCGTCCACACTGGGCGGCCGGCCCGGCATGCCGACCTCCCGCGGATGACGTCACCGTGTTGGGGAGAGATCCCTGACCTCCACGGCGGCCTCCAGAGTGAGCCTCCGCCTGCCGGGCTTCTTCCCGCTTCAGGGGGATTTTGGGGTCTGGGATGAGGCGAGTCTACGCCTTTTGTAGGTTCTGCTGTCCCTTTTTTGCGGGATGCTGGGATTCCTGCAGGGACCCTTCCCCGCATGCTCCCGCTCTGATCTGGGGGAGCTGCTCTCCACCAACCTCTCGGGGCTGGAGCATGTGGACCGGGGCTGCCCCCACCCGCCTCCCCTCCTGGGTCTCCGCGCAGAGAATATGGAGATGGGGCCCTGCCCCCTCGCGCACCCGTGTCATCTCAGGTGCGGGGCTGGTGCCTCCAAGTCCCAACTGCACAGTCAATACTGGGTGGGAGGGTCTGGGTTAGATCTTCCAAAACTAAGTACCCCCCCACCTGCCGTTCCTCCACCTTCCTGTTCTTGGATCCTGAACCCCCATCACCACCTGTTGCAGGTTGAACTGTGGCCCCAGTTGTAATGGTGGAGTCCCAGGACCTCAGGGTGGGACTGTATTTGGAGATGGGGTCTTCAAAGAGCTGGTTTGGTGAAACGAGGTTGTAGGCGTGGCCTTGATCCAATGTGACCTAAGAAGAGGAGATGGGGACACAGACACGCACGGGGACGGGGTCCACGTGGCAAACGGGCCTCGGGAGGAGCCAGCCCCCCCGTGCCTGGGTCTCCGACTCCAGCCTCCAGGACCCGAGACAATGGAGGTCTGTTGTGGGAGGCGCCGGCCGTGGGGCTTTGTCATGGTGGCCCCAGTGAAGGAGGGCACGTGGGCCCTCCCAGCAGCACATGGTGCCCCTCACCCCGAAGATCTGCTCCCCCAGGCTCCGGGAGGGGACAGCAGTCTGACGCGCGGCACAGAGAACAGGGTCGTTTTAAACAAAGGAGCTGGACCTGCCCCGTCCTTCCGCTCCCTCACTCTGCCTCACAGGGTCTTCATCCTCCCTGTGGGCACAGCCTCTTCTGCTCAGAAAGACGCAGAATGGGAAGAGTCTTCCATGGAGGACAGGTCTGTCAGACTGGACGTGTGCATCGGCTTCACGGACTCTTATTCCCCTGGCACTGGAGACCCGGAAAGTTCTGGAGGGTGGTTTGCACCGGGCGTTGGGGTTGTGGGCCCTGAGGAAACGCGGTGGGTCCTCCAACTGGGGCAGGACCTCTGTGCTCTGGAGCGAGATGCTGAGCATCGGGGGCCGTGGGGCTGGGAGGGGGGCCGTGCGTCTACTGTGAGCCCACGAGCATCCAGGTGTGGGCGTCACAGCCCCCGGGCCCCGTGGGAAGCCCACCACCTCCAGGTGAGCCCCCATTGTGGGTCCCACAGGAAGACCCCGCTGACCCCGGGCATCACGGACAGGAAACCAGATGGGGACACGGGGCTTGGCTCACAGGGCGAGAGACGGTTTAATTCCTGCTGATTGAACTTCACCTTGCAAGGGAATCTAACATGGAATCTAACATGGAAATTTTAATTCCTCCTTAAAATTTTTGTAAGGGGAGAGGGCTCACATTCAGATTTGGGACATCTCTGGCTGCCGTTTTATGGCTGGAGCGTCCAGGGCTTTTTTGCAGCAGAACCTCTGTGAGCCACGCCGGATAAGCACCGGGCACAACTCAGAAAAAGAACTGAAATCAAATCCTCAGCATTCTCGGACTTGACTGGTCATGATGCTGATCTGTTCCGGGGCATCTGCCCCCGGGGTCTGGCCCCAGAGCACAGGGTGGGGGGCAGCCCCCAACTCACAGCCCGATGGCTGGCTCCATCGCCTCAGGGCAGGAGGAAACAGTGTGTGGGCCCCCCACGTCTCCTCCCTGGCGCCTGCCTGCAGGACCCGCCGCTCACTCTGCCCAGGAGGGGGTGGGACTTTCTGACCAGGACGCACTTGCCGGGTCTGCCCTTGGCCTCCCTCCCGCAGGAGATGGGCTCCCTCACGGCTGAGCCTCCATGACTCAGAGGCAGCTCAGGTGGGGCCAGGGCACAGGCTCGGGAGCGTCCAGGTGTGGTGGCGCCAGAGTGAGCCGCCCACGCAGTATACGGGGTGGAAGTTCCCCAAGGAGCCTCCTTCCTCCGAGGCTGGTGGCAGAGCCCAGAACTGGGGTCTCCTCTGGGTGGGGTGCGGTCCAGGGGCTAGCAGACCAGCGAGGGCCGGGGGGCTCGGCCTGACACAGGAGGGGGTGGAGGGCAGATGCGCTGAAGCAGCGTGTGCCACAGCCTTGTGGGGCAAGAGGGAAGTGGCCTCCCCCAGACAGAGCACCCGGTTCACCCGGTGAAGGTGAAGGTGCAAGTGGGTGTGTGGAGGTTTGCAGACCGCAGACTAAGGGCTCCCGTGAAACGGTGGGCATCTGGGGGCAGGGAGGGAACACATGTGGGGAGGGGTGTTGTGCGTTACCCAGGAAGGTGCCGGCCGCCCTCCAGGACCTCTGTGCACCACAGTCAACAGAGGGGCCGCCCTGTCCCCTGAGCTGCAGGGGTCTCGGGGGAGAGGGGGCCACCAAACAAATAAGCGACAGTGCGCGAGTGGATGGCAGGTGGAGGACGGAGGGGGGAGACCGAGGGCGAGGGCCCAGGGTGGTGGTGCGTGGCTCCTCTCCAGAGGCCAGGGAAGGCCCAAGGGGGACGATGGGCCGAGGGGGACGATGACCAGAGCGAGATGCATGGTCTAGAGCAGGAGGGACCCTGGAGGCACATCATGGTTTCCAGACTTTCCTTCTCTGCTCCCCCTAGGGCAGCACGCTGCCCCCACCCCGGCCCCCGACAGAGCAACCCAGGGCTTGTCTGGCAGAGCCCTCTGTCCAGCCCTGCCTGCCGGGAACTTTCTGGGGCCCAGGCACTTCCTTCTTTCACGGTTCTGCTGGAAGTTGCCATTCTCCGCTGTGGCCTCTCAGACACACCCCTGTTGTGCGGCATCCTGAAGGGCCCCCCACCTGTCGCGGCTGGACTTCCTGCAGTCCCAGCCCCCCCTTCCTCATCTGCAGCTGGACTGGAACCTGCACCACACGGCGAGGCTGTGCCGCTCTGTTCCGGTGCGTTCTACCAGGGCTCCACTCTCTGTCTGCACGGAGACCCCTGGGATGTACGGTGTGCGGCTGCCCCCACCCCCTGGCCAGTGCCTGGTGGTTCCTGGGGTCTAGAGGGATGTGCCGGCCAGCGCTGCAGACCAGGACCACGTGTGTCCACGTCTGTGGGCAGACCGCTGCAGGAAGAGCTGGAGATTCTGACTCTGGGGGGCCTGTCCCTCCGTTCGTCAGAGAGGCCGGAGCCTTCTCTCTGGCCTTTGGTCAGGGCTTCAGCAACAAGGAGACTGGCCTGGGGCAAAGCGTGGGTGGCGTCGGGGATGCTTAGGTGTTGGGATTCCGATCTTGCTTCTTTCTGCACGGGCACTTCCAGTCCCTGCCGGCTGGGTCCCAACCTCTCCGGTCGACCCCGTCCAGATCTGAGCCCAGGACCATCATGTGGCACATGTGGCCAGCATGTTCCCCACGGATGTGCTGGGCAGACTTCTTGGTGGGCAGCCCAGAGCGGTGAGGATGGTGTCTTTCCTGCAGAGGTTACCACGGGGGAGGAGGACACGGAGCCTTGTGAGATGGTGGCCCCGTGGCTCCGTGTGTTGGGGGGGTCCCTGGCAGTGAGGGCAGGCTACTGACAGTCTGTGTGCACACTTCGAGAACCTGGTTCCGCTTTGGAGCAGAGTGTGGGTGGCGGAGGGCACTTGGAAGGGCGGTTTTCGCATGTCTCTGTCCATCGGGACTTCCAAAGCAAAGACACTGTGGACAGGGGCTTCAGACAGACGCCTTCATTCTCACCCTCTGGAGGCTGAGGTCCAAGCTCATGGCGCCATGGCCCCGCTGTCTGGTGAGGCCTGCTCCCCAGCGGGCAGCTGCCCCCTCGCTGTGTCCTCCTGTGACAGAAGGGGTGCGATTGCTTGGAGCCCCCAATACCAGTGCCGTGCGTGGTAACGCTTCCACATTCGCATTTGGGGAGGGGGACGTGGGCACTCAGACTGCAGCTACGCCCTTCACCCTTTCTCTCCCTTCATTTCCCAGCTGGGCATCTGAGTCCTGGAGGGGCCAGTGGCTTCCCCACGAGACCCGTGGGTCCTGACCTGAGTCGGTTCGCGTCCTCTGTGGTACCAGAGCAGCGTCTTCTCCGTGGGGAGTCGGCCCACTCCTCGCACGGGCTGCAATCCAGCAGGAGCATGCAGGACCCCAAGCTGGGACCCCCGCGGCCATGTGCATGTGAGGAGGTTAGCAGTCTCAACCAGGCACAGGATATTTTTAATTAGTAGACCTCAACTTTGACTTGTTCCTGATTTTAAAGGACACTTTTATTATAAAACTAAAAAAAAAAAAAAAAAAAAAGCTCATTATAGAGGGTCTGGAAAACACTGAAAGACACAAAGAAGAAAATTAAAAATAAATCATCCATAACTTGGCTGCCCAGACACAATTCCTGTTAATTTTTCTGATGTACTTCCTACCAAAGTTGTATCTTTTTGAGATTGTTATGTAGAGAGCACAGGAGTCATGTCCCACACCTACCCCATCCTTAAAATAGCTGATTCCTAATTAAAAGCTTTTTCGTTATCATGAGAAATAAATTGTAGCCAGATTTGCCTGTGTGCATTGTGTATTCTTTCGTATTATGTTACTGGTGCCACGAATACATATGAATCTCATTCTTCTGTTGTCTTCCAATTAGAACAAAACACAGGCACATCCAAAGGCTGTGTGTTGGCGGGAGGGCGTGACCGCGAGCCCCCAGGAGACATGGAGGCACTGAGGGCAGGCCGCGGTGTCCAAGTGTCTGCTTGGGATCCAAGGGTGCTGCGTGGGGAAGCCTCTAGAAAAGCCGTGTTCATTATTGACTCGGGGGCCGGCAAGAGGCCCCACCAGCCCGAGACCACTTGCCGGCCCCTCGGTGGATGGGGCCCCAGAGCCTGCCCACTCTAAGCCTCAGCGGCGCCTGGCGTGGGCACTTGTCAGCTCCTAGGCTTACCCGAGCTTCCAGCGTTGCAGGGAGAGTGCGCTCACTCAGGAGGTGCTTCACTGAGGCAGCCTGGCTGCCTACCTTCCAGCCGAGCAGAGAAGCACTCGTCTCTGGACAGTCCCTGCCTGCATAGCCTACTCCTGGCACGTCACGTGGCCAGGCTGGCCAGTGTGGCGGTCAGGGGGGACTGAGCAGCTGAGGGTCAGCAGAGAAGGGGGTTAGTCAGCGGCGGGCGGGCAGAGCTTGGTGGAGGGGCTGGGCCGCGAGGGGGCCTGGTGCGGGGGTCCAGAGCATGGCCAGTGGTGCTCTGACCCAGGACCGGCTTGCTGCCTCTTCCATGGGAAAGACTTGATGTGATTCCCTGGTCGTGCAGTCTAATCTTTTAGCAAGTAATGGCCACGTCAGAAAAGATTACCTTAACAATTTCCAACAACAACAACAATACCACTTATAAAAACACTGAAGCAAGAAATGCTTAGGAACAAAGTAAGTGTGTACAAGGCCCCTCCAAAGCCCTGATGAGAGACATTTAAAACCAAGTACATACGTGGAAGGACATGTTTGTGGGTCAGAAGACAAATGTCCACAGCTTACCCCACAGGTCTGTAGAGTCCATGTAATCCCAAATAAAGTCCCAGGAGACCCTTTATTGAGTTGACAGGCTGAGTCTAAAATTTATGCAGAAATACTAAGGTTGAAATAGCTTAAACATTTTGGAAATAAGAAACAATGTTGGAGGATTTCTGTTTCCCAATTTCAAGATTTACCGTAAAACACCATGGACAAGACAGCATCATATGGGCAGAAGGAAAGGAAGATGGATAGAGCAGAACAGAGAAGCCAGGAATGGATGTCTTCATGGAAACACTACGAATTTTAATCCTACTCCATACTGTGCACAAGCTTTGGCAGAAAATGGGTTGTAGATGAAATGAAAGTATAGAATCACTAGAAGAAAACATGTGGACACAGTCTTTGTCACCTCAGTGTAGGCAGATGTTTTGTACATAGACAAAAAGAAAAAAGCCATGAAAGAAGAAAAAAATCAATACATTGCACTTAATCAAAATTAAAAACATTCCTTATTTGAAAGTCACTGTTAAGAACACCACAAGGCATGGGTGCCTGGGTGGCTCAGATGGTTAAGCGTCTGCCTTCGGCTCAGGTCATGATCCTGGAGTCCTGGGATCGAGTCCCGCATCGGGCTCCCTGCTCCTTGGGAGCCTGCTTCTCCCTCTGCCTCTCTCTCTCTCTCTGTCTCTCATAAATAAATAAATAAAATCTTTAAGAAAAAAAAAAAACACCACAAGGCATGCCACGAAGTAGCAGCGAGTATTTGTCATCCATATGTCTCTGAAGAGACTTTCATCCAGGATAGAAAGAGCTGGTACAACTCAACTATATTTTAAAGAATAAACATTGTTAAAATGTCTATGCTACCCAGAGCAATCTATACCTTCAATGCCATCCCTTTAAAAATTCCAATGACATTTTTCAAAGTGCTGGAACAAATAATCCTAAAATTTGTATGGAACCAGAAAAGACCCCAGATCGCCAAGGTAATGTTGAAAAAGAAAAACAAAGCTGGGGGCATCACTTTGCCCAATTTCAAGCTATATTACAAAGCAGTGATCACCAAGACAGCATGGTACTGGCACAAAAACAGACATATAGACCAATGGAACAGAATAGAGAGCCCATATATGGACCCTCAACTCTGTGGTCAAATAATCTTCAACAAAGCAGGAAAAAATATGCAATGGAAAAAAGAGAGTCTCTTCAATAAATGGTGCTGGGAAAATTGGACAGCCACATGCAGAAGAATGAAACTCAACCATTCTCTAACACCATTCACAAAGATAAACTCAAAGTGGATGAAAGACCTCAATGTGAGATGGGAATCCAACAAAATCCTAGAGGAGAACATAAGCAATAACCTCTTTGACAGCGGCCACAGCAACTTCTTTCAAAATACATCTCCAAAAGCTAGTGAAACAAAAGCAAAAATTAACTTTTGGGACTTCATCAAGATAAAAAGCTTCTGCACAGCAAAGGAAACAGTCAACAAAACAAAGAGGCAACCCACGGAATGGGAGAAGATGTTTGCAAATGACACTACAGCTAAAGGGCTGGTATCCAAGATCTATAAAGAACTTCTCAAACTCAACACCCAAAAAACAAATACTCAAGTCAAAAAGTGGGCAGAAGATATGAAAAGACACTTCTCTGAAGAAGACATACAAATGGCCAACAGACACATGAAAAAATGTTCATCATCATTAGCCATCAGGGAAATTCAAATCAAAACCACATTGAGATACCACCTTACACCAGTTAGAATGGCAAAAATGGACAGGGAAAGACACAACAAATGTTGGAGAGGATGTGGAGAAAGGGGAACCCTCTTACACTGTTGGTGGGAATGCAAGTTGGTGCAGCTGCTTGGAAAACAGTATGGAGGTTCCTCAAAAACTTAAAAATAGAGCTACCCTATGACCCAGCAATTGCACTCCTGGGTATTTACCCCAAAGACACGGATGTAGTGAAAAGAAGGGCCATATGCACCCTAATGTTCATAGCAGCAATGTCTGCAACAGCCAAATGGTGGAAGGAACCGGGATGCCCTTCAACAGATGAATGGATGAAGAAGATGTGGTCCATATACACAATGGAATATTACTCAGCCATTGGAAAGAATGAATACCCAACTTTTACATCAACGTGGATGGGACTGGAGCAGATTATGCTCAGTGAAATAAATCAAGCAGAGAAAGTCAATTCTCATATGGTTTCACTTACTTGTGGAACCTAAGGAATAACATGGAGGACATTAGGAGAAGGAAGGGAAAATGAGTTGGGGGGGAAATCGGAGGGAGAGATGAACCATGAGAGACGATGGACTCTGAGAAACAATCTGAAGGTTCTGGGGGGGTGGGGGATGGGCTAGCCTGGTGATGGGTATTAAGGAGGGCACGTACTGCATGGAGCACTGGGTGTTATATGAAAACAATAAATCATGGATCGCCACATCAAAAAAAATTATATCAATTTACATTCCCAGAAGCAGTGGTGTTTGAGAGGACCTGTTTCTCCATACTCTTGCCAACAAAAGCTGTTATGTTATAAAGTGTTGACAATCTGGTTAGGAAAAAGTGATGCCTTATTGTTGTTTTAATCCATTTCTTTAACTATGAGTAGCATTATACATCTTTTAATATGTTTATTGGACAAAAAAATAAAAAATAAAAAAGATCAAAACTTTGAAACAGACACTTTTCAAAAGAATGTTTGCGATAAATGTTAGCGAGAGCAAGAAGAGATGTCACCAAGGTTGTGCGTCAGACAGCACAAAGCCACGCTGCGAGGAGCCACGGCTGCCAGACCAGACCAAGTGCGGAGAAGAATGCCATGCCTCGTTGGTAGGAATGCACGGTGACCCAGCTTTAGAGAACAGTTGGCATTTTCTTAGAAAGTTAGATGTGCATGTAGCGCAGGGCCCAGCAGCACTGTTCTAATTGCTTGTGAGCGCCATGGCTCGGGATGGACCTGCAGACCACCCGTGAGGCCGATCCTGGTGGAGGGCATGGGTGTGGTGCTGTGTGCGGTGTGTTTCTATTCTGAACATGGAACGTGTGAGCCCTGACTCAGAATGAAGAGTCATGAGCTGCTGGGACACGAAGAGCACGGGACACAGAGGCGTCCTGTGCGAGTCTCTGTATTAAATCCGATGGACAGTGACAGAGCAGGAGGGAGCCGGCCCTGAGCGGCTGGGCTGACTGGGGACGGGCTCCAGAACAGCTCTGCAGGCCGGTGTGGGGTGCACATTTGGCAAAACCCACGAAACTGAACTCTTAAAATGGGTACATATTGTGTATTTTATCAATTATACCTCAATTAAGTGGGAATAAAATGATCTGGAAATAAGTATAAAGAATTGACAAATGATTTGTGCCATACCATGCAGTGGGATGCACACACACACAGAATACACACATAAGCATGTGCACGTTACACACGTAACTACACACACGCATATGTGGGCATGCATTCCTGCACATGCACATTATAAAGGGAATAAATAAGGATATATTTTTATATTATATGGGTTTATGTATTTAAGGGGAAAATCGCACAATTGGATTGACCAATGATTGGTTGGCATTGATCGGTGTTGCCGTGGTGGCTGCTAGACAGCGAGGCTGCAGTCAGCCTGCCCTCACGTTTCCCACAGCTCAGGTCAGTGACCCTGCAGGTGAGCCACCTGGGTGGGGAGATTGGCTTTCTGGCTCTGACGCTGGAGCACGGGGTCACCACGGGCATGTCTCCAGACCCCAGCCAGGCAAGGCCGGTCCACCCCCTTTCCTGGTCTCAGAGCGCTTTGCCGTTCTTCATGTTACCATTGCAAAGACGTGTAGATTGGGTCCAAGGATGTGGGTCCTGCTTTGTGTCTACACCCACCGAAGAAACCACTGCTGTGGGAAAGGTGTTTGTTTGGTGGCTTCTAATTCCCTCTTTCCCACACGCTTTGCACACTGCTCTCTCCCCCTCACCTCCTAGCCTGAGCACATTTGTAAAACAAGCCATTCTCTTCCCAGGAAGAAGGCACACCATCTGTCTGCCTAGTCTCTAGAAACATCTGAAAACCTCAGTAGGATCTAATGGTGCCAGCTCCAAATGGTTTAGTTTTCTCAGGAGATGGGAAATAGGCCGATATCTTTCTGATAGACCCTGACCTTCATGGGTTATTGCCGGAACTCAGGAAAAGAGGAATTTCCTGTGGGGTGAAGGGCCTGGGTACAGCTGTAGTCATTCTGGGAAACACCTGCTCACCTGCCTGAATGCCAGGCAACTGTGACACAATGAGGGCGGGGCCTCAGCTCCATGGGTCCAGCTCCTTGGGCCTCAGCTCCTTGGATCTCACCTTCTTGGATCTCAGCTCCTTGTTCTCATCTCCTTGGGTCTCAGCTTCCTGGACCTCAGCCCCTTGGGCCTCAACTCCTTGGGCCTCAGCCCCTGGGATCTCACCTTCTTGGGCCTCAGCTCCTTGGGCCTCAGCTCCATGGGTCCAGCTCCTTGGGTCTCAGCTCCTGGATCTCACCTTCTTGGGTCTCAGCTCCTGGATCTCACCTTCTTGGGTCTCAGTTCCTTGTTCTCAACTCCTTGGGCCTCAGCTCCCTGGACCTCAACTCCTTGGGCCTCAGCCCCATGGGTCTCAGCACCTAGGGTCTCAATCCCTTGGGTCTCAGATCTTGGGCCTTAGCTCCTTGGATCTCATCTCTTTGGACCTCAGCCCATTGGTCTCAGCCCAGTGGGTGTCAGCTCCTTGGGTGTCAGCCCCTTGGGTCTCAGCTCCTTGGGCCTCAGCTTCTTGGGCCTCAGCCCCTTGGATCTCAGCTCCTTGGGTGTCAGCCCCTTGGGTCTCAGCTCCTTGAGCCTCAGCCCCTGGGATCTCACCTTCTTGGGCCTCAGCTCCTTGGGTCTCAGCTCCTTGGGTCTCAGCTACTTGGATCTCACCTCCCTGGACCTCAGCCCCTTGGAGCTCAGCCCCTTGGATCTCAGCTCCTTTGGTGTTGGGTCCTTGGGTCTCAGGTCCTTGGGTCTCAGCTTCTTGGATCTCTGCTCCCTGGGCCTCAGCTCCTTGGGCCTCAGTCCCTTCAGCCTCAACTCCATGGGCTGTGGTCACCTCCATATCCCAATGGGTCTGAACTCCTTGGATCTCTGCTCCCTGGGCCTCAGCTCCTCGGGCCTCAGTCCCTTCAACCTCAGCTCTGTGGGCCGTGGTCGCCTCCATATCCCAACGGGTCACTCAAGAAACCACAGGGGCAGACCGAGTAGTGACTGCCCTGTTATTCAGGAGGCCTTCCAAGGTGCTGTCCACACAAAATTAAAGATAATCAGGACTACTGTACACTGAGTTGTTAACCTTAATATATAAAGAGTTTTTTTTACAAACACTAAGGAAAGGACAAACCTGCTCAAAGGAAGCGTGAGTGCACGGCATGAAGTCAGTTCATTTCTCAGAGGAATACACATTGTACACACAAGACCATCTCCAGTTTCAGGTGCAAGTAGGTACCTTACATTTTGTTGTCTCCACTGGAACAGTGAAGGTGGGACAGGGAGGGGACAGCACTGTCCACTCAGAGGGCATCTGGACACTGGGGAAGCGACAGGGGTATGTTCTGGCCCCGTTGACTTGACCACATCTTTCTCTGCTTCCTTCATTTTTTGTGTGTATGTGTGAATGTGCACTGTTGGATTGTGGGTAGGTGAGCGCACTTGCTGCTGGCGTCCGCGGCACGGTTTTGACAGAGCGCCGTTTGGCATCTGGAAATATGCACCAGGAGCTAGCAATCCCGTCACTGGAGGTCCTGCTGCATGTTCACTGATTTTGCACCAGACCTCTGTCACTACTGACAAACACCCGACCCCATTGCCCCGTTGGGTCGGGGACCCCAGTGTAAGCCTGGGAGGGATCACCTTCCTCGTGTTCATGGGCATCAGATGTGGGCCCCACCCTCCACTCCTGCAAAACCTGGGCCACGCTTCACGTTCCGCTGGTGGGTGCGGAGGCCCTGGGTCCCAGGCATCCTCACGTCTGGGCCACGGGGCTTTTCTGTTTGAGCAACGTGAGTACTCCCGAGATCACATGTAATTTGGGGGGGGCCTTCCTAGAAAAATGCATGATGTTTATGCACAAAACTGCACATAATTTCAGAGTATTCACAGACCCCCCCAAAAGCAAGGAAATCCAGGCCCATGGCTTCTGAAATCACTTTGCCTCTTCTTGTGTTTTGTTGGAAGAAAGAATGAACACCCAGGGGGCTGTGGGCACACGCACTTTACACACAGGGGCGGGGCCATGCTCGGGGATGTGGGAGAATGTTCCCATTTGCTCGCCTGGGTCCCATGCGTCCTCTCTGCCAGGAAGCCCTCCCTCCTGCCCCTCCGAGGCGACAGCACACCAGGGCGTCGGACGCCTGGCCCTGTCTCCCGCTCTGCACGGCCTCTGGAATAACTGCTCCACATGGTGCGTGTGCTGCTGCCACCTTCCTAGCAGCAGGGGAGGCTTGGGCCTCAGCCTCTGCCGGGCGAGGGCCAAGCAGAGGCTGGGGAGGGGCGCGGACATGCCCATGTCCTGCGGTGGACACCCCTTGGCCAGGGGCTGACTCCTCGTTTCTCTTTCTTTGCCTGGTGACCAAGGCCGGGGGCATCCTGTGTGCCGTCAGGGGCTGACGAGGCCCACATCTGACTTCTGGTCAGACGATTTCTGGTCCACCTGTGACCCCGTACCTTGTTCTGTGTCCCGCCCTCGAGGGAGGTGGGGCGGGGGCTCCGGGTGCCTCTGCCCACCCCACCCTGAGCCCCAGAGGGGGTGCCCAGGCAGGCGGGTGCAGGGGGCCGGCGGGGAGACCACCGAGCAGGCCCCACTCTCCTCATGGAGCCACAGAGGCGGCCCGTGTTTCTGTTTGCTGTTGGTTGTTTCAGAACTTAGACGGCTCAGGACACGCCGGCCATCAGCCACTTCTTCATCAATTTAATACGTCTCTTAAATCTAACATGCTCCTTTTGAGGGCAGTTCTGAGACCAGCATCAAAGACTTTTCTGGCCGCCACCCGGGGGATGATTAGCTGGCCCACAGGGCAAGTGCTGGGCGGCGGTCAGAGCCGCAGGGGGGCTGGGCCCCCGTGGGGCGTCAAGGCCTCACAGCTTCCGTGGCGGCTCTCTGGGGCAGTGGGGAGTAGGGGCTGCACACAGGGCCGCTTCAGAGCCTGGCACATGTCTAGGCCACCCTGTGGCAGCAGAGAAGCCTCAGCCCTCAGGGAATTCCCTTAGCAGCTACGGGATGGACCGGGGATGTGAGAGTCACAGGGCATGTCAGTGCTGATGAGGGGAGTTTGAGCCACGCAGCAGGCAGGCCGTGCAGTCAGGGATGGCTCCCTGGAGGAGGTGGTATTGTGCTGAGCCAGGGGGGTTTGCAGGGAGGAGAAGGTTGGAATGATGGTGTGGACAGAACGTGGAGGTGGGGAGCCGCAGGTCCTGGGGAGGCCCCCTGGCCTCAGAAGGGCTTGCTGGGGACACTGTGATGCTTTAGAGCTGGAGCCCGGCCTCTGGCCAATGGCACAATCCAGGGAGGGCTGAGCCCCTGCTGTATTTTTGTTCCCTGGAAAGTGGCAGAGGCGTCGAGGAACGCCTGTGGCCAGGAGCCCTTGAGGTCCATGGAACAGGGCACTCAGGCAGCAGGAGTGGCTAAAGGAGGTGTTGCCAGCCCATTCCTGTCCTCCTTGGGCCCGGTGGGGCCGGGGGCGCGGGCCGGGCTCTGGATACCTCATTTCTACTGTGCCGGCCTGGGGCTGAGCTCCCGTGCTGTCATATGGCTCACTCGGCGGCCTCCTCGGCTGCTCCTGGCTCTCCCGGGGCCACGGCTGGTGCTGCACCCCGGCCACGGGCACATTTCTCAACAGACGGAGCCGGCATTGATGAACACAGCTATCGGGCCCACGAGGGCAATTTTGGTTAGAAACTCGGGCCTAGAGTCTCCAAAGCATCTGTAGATAATAGAATCCCAATGACTAATTTCCCATAAGGAGCTCTGTAAAGAAGTCCCCTTGCTCTGTAAATGGAGCGTGCAGGAAACGTGGTCAGTTTTACAAAGTTTTAAAGTTCTTAATTCTGAGAAGCATCATGGTCATGGGTAATATATGTACCAGGAACCTCTGGCTGGCCTGAGTCTGGACGTCCCTGGGGCCGTGCGGATGTTGCTGAATAAGCGGTCTTTAGCAGTGATGCCAGAAAATTCCATTTCTGCGGGCCAGGCTGTGCGTCTCGTCTTCCCCTCTGCCCCCGCCCTATGCCTGGCCCGTGGCTGATGTGTGGCTGGGACCATGTGCACACCTCCCCTGTGCTTCCTTCCAGACACCCCAGGTGGCCCGTGGGGCCAGGCACAGCCTGAGCTCCCGGCCCCCCGGTCAGCAGCCTTGCCCCTGCAGGCTCCCTCCTGGGCTTGAGGCTGGGGTTCTCCTCATGCTCCCCTGGGACCCACAGAACCCAGGCCTCCCAAGATGTATGTCTGCACATGCCTATGCACGGTCAGCCCACGCTGCCCACGGCAACAGGGATGCAAGTGGCTTCTGCCTCCAGGGACTGAGCTTCATAGACTGACTGCAATCACCAGTGTGTTCAGATTTGTTGACTTTAAAAAGAATAAAAATAGGACAATTGCAAAGGGCAAGGTGTGGAGCTGCAGATCAGGACCCCTTGCCCCAGGGGGAGTCTGCTGCCCCAGCTGGGTCCTCCAGGAAGCCAGCTCCTCAAGCATGCTGGGCGGTCAGACTGATGGTGGGAGGTATTTGCACAAATACTCTTGAGTATTTGTGATCTTGAGTCCCTAAAAAGTGGCCCCGTGGGGCACAGGTGCCAAGGGAAGGAGCAGCCCCCGACACCAAATGAGGTGGCCCCAGGCAGGACTCGTAGATGCTGTGAGCCCTGGCTTGGGGAGGGGGTGAGCATGCAGTCCCCACCTCTCACAGTGGCTGTGCCCATGGAGGTGACACGCCTGGCAGGGACCTGGAGTGACAGCCCTGCAAAGAAGGCCCAAGGCAGGGCAGGCAGTCTGCTGGATGCGTGGTCTCCATGATTGTTCGCCTCCCCCCCAGGCCCCCACCCTGGAGAGGAGCCTGGGGGCTGCTGGGGTGCGAATGAGCTACCGGGGTACCTTGTGCCCAGTAAGTCCTGGAAACCTTTACTTTCACAGCAAGGAGCAGAGGAGGAAACACTGAAACCATGGGAAGCCTGCTCTTTTCGTCATGGCCAGACCTTGCCTTTATAGAACCAGAGAGCGAATATCATGGGCTTGGTGGGCAGTGGGGTCTCCACGGTAATTCTCTGCCGTTGTGGCCCCAGAGCAGGCAGAGACTGTACGCGAATGGTGCAGGTGAGTGCCCATAGAAGTTCATCTGTAAAAACTGCAGCAGGCTGGGTTTGGTCCAGGATGTGCTTTGCTGGGTGCGCCCCACCGTCCCCCCCCCGCCCCCCGCAGGTCCTCTGAGCAGGGATGAGCTGGTGCGGAACCGTGAGAGCGGCTGTTAGACGAGCTGCATGCACCTGGCCGGGCTGGGTCAGCAGCACTCTCAATCCTGGTGCAGCTCTGGTGGGTCTCCGGGCGGGGGGGCTTTGATCTGTGCCCCCCACCAACACACAGGAGGGCCGAGGGTCTCAGGCCAGCACTCGCAGCCCTGGCTGAGGGACACACATCCCTTCTGCTCGTGTCTCTGGGCCGAGACCATTCACGGGAACAGGCTCTGGGAGGGGGCATATGTGCCACGAGCGCAGGAGACAGCGGGAAGGGGCAGTGTGGCGTCCCCACGGGAGCCCCACGCGGTGGCGACGGTGACACGGGCTCGCCCGACGGTGTGCAGGAAAGAGAGCGAGACCTCTCTGGGACCCTCCTACGAGGAAACCAGAAGTGACGTGGCCATTCTCTCAGTTCCATTCAATTCAACCCCTGAGCATCCGTGGAGGACCTACTGTGCGCTCGTCGGGCATGCGGGTGAGCTGGCCCAGCCTTGCCCCTGTGAGGGGACAGATCGCAGGGCACGTCCACTCCAGCACACGCGCCCCTTGGGCAACCCCCTCGGCAAGGGAATTCATCACCAGCAGGAGGGGCGAGGGGACGCTGCCTCCTGCATGTAGGAGCTGACGGAGCACCTGGAACGAGTTCCCAAGGGCCAGACGGGCATTGAGTCGCACTTGGAACGTGTCAACAGCAAAAGCCCGTGTCTGTGTCCACTTAACATCTTGAGGACACGCTCGGATTTCCCCAACATGTTTTATAAATATGCATTTAATTATGCCGAGAATGGTTCTCGCTTATAGGCACCGTGTGATGTATTTATTTGCATCTTGTTATTGCACATATGAAGATTATTATGAATCTGTCCCTTAGGAGCCCGGAGATATCGGGGGACCGCGTCTGTTGTCAGCCTCAGTTATTACCACGTTGTCAATAAACATCGCCGGGAATCCATGGGGCGGTGCCTGGAAGGGGCTCACTGGCTGAGGTGCTGGTGCCTGTTTGGGAGGGTGAGGCTGGTTTCATGTCTTCAGCATGCGTTCTCCTGGGCACTTGGCTGCTCACAGCCCCCACCTTCCTTCCGGGGACGGGGTGACCCTCCCCAGCAGCAGCAGGAGGAGATCATTCCCACACTTTGCTGCCTGGTGAGCGGGTTCTTCCTTCAGAATTATTTTAGTAGAGTTGGCTACTGTTGTGGATGTGCACGCAGCGTTCTGGTTTGTTACTGACTCCTGCCCCGCGGGAGGAAGGTGTGAACCGCACTCACGGCACCAGGAGTGGGACACGCAGACGCTATGTGCTCACGGACTCCAGGGGTGCTGGCAGAGTGCAGCTCGGGCCGCACACAAGCCACCCCTCACCCCTGCCCGCCCAGTGCCCGCGAGCTCAGAGCTCAGCAGCCCCGCGAACTTGCACCACACCCGAGTGAGGGTGTTTGGGTGGAGGCTGTGCACAGCGGGCTGGGTCGTGTGCTTTCTTGCTCCCAGTCTGAACGTGGTCCCTCTCTCCCGTGCCTGCAACTTCTGGGCCCAGCTGGGATGCTGCCCTTCCTGAGGACCAGTGGGCAGCGCTCTCCCTGGGCATGGCTTTTCCCCTTCTAGGCTTGGAGGCTGTCTGGGCGGGTGGGTTCCCAGCCCTGTGCCCTCCTCCCCAGCGCCGTGTGGATTTGGAGAGCGCATGAGCAGCAGGTCTGCCCTGGTCTCCTGGCGGGCGTGGGGTCATCCTGATAACCTGGATGACTGCCTGTGTGTTTGCAGCCATGTTCCTCGGCATGCCTACGCATGGCACAAGCGTGAAGTTTGCCCCTTCAGCTGGACCATCCAAATGGACACGGACGCGCTTGGAAAAAGCAGCTCGGGTCTGGTGAGTGGAAGAGCACAGACCACAGCTTTCCTCTGACTCCCCATCACTGTATGTCATTGTCCACTTCTCTGCTCATCTGTCCACGGGCCCAGGCACACAGGAAAGGACAAGCATTGAAGATTCAACTTTGAAGCCTGTTTTAACCGACAGTCTCTGCATCTTGGGTCCTGCCTGATGGTCGGCTTCTGGGAGGAACAGGGTCCAGCTCACAGCCCTGGGCTCTGCAGGGGCAGAGTGGTCTCTTCTGCAGTGAGGTTTTGGGTTGAAGTTGGAGGAATTCAAAATAGGGAGTGAGCAGCTGTGAACCACGAAGGCCTATTTTGCATGTCACTGGTCCCCCCCCCCCCCGTTTGGGGCACAAGGTGAGGAGCATCAGGAGCCTCCCACAGTGGCTGAAACACCTGGGCCACTTCAGGTAGACCCAGCATCATGCAGACTCCTTCCCCAAGCGGTGCCAGCCTTGGACGGATAGCAGCTCCCATTGCCAGGATGTTGGTGCCAAGACGAGTGTGGGGAGCGCTTGGCCCGGGGTCTGGTCCCCAGGGTGTGCTCCAAACTGCCCCTGCATAGGCTGTGGGAAGCGAGAGCCCACTGTCCCTGGTATCAGAGGCGGGAGTGGGTGTTAGTGGAATGGGCTGTGGGAACAGAAGCTGCGGCACTCGGGGATGCCGCAGGACTAGATTGTGTTGCGTTCAGACGGCAAGCGCATGAGTGCACACATGATGTGCAGCCTGGTCCAGCGCCTCGCCACCCTTATCACTGAGCGTGGGCCACAGTCAGTGGCAGCAAGATGGTGGGCATTCCCGCCCATTCCCAGCTTACCTCCCCCTCCTGCCCATCCTCCCTCCATCCTCTGAGCTGGGCACCCCCGCTCCTCTGTTCTTTCTGAGTCAAGCCCACCTCAAGCAGCCCCTGAGCATCCTTCACAAATATAGAATTGTCACCCTGTCCAGAGGAGGACATAGGTCCTCGGCTGTGGAGCTGGTGGTCCAGGAAGACATCCCGGCACCGAGAAGGCTGTGCCAGAACACAGGTACTGCAAATTCCAGTGTTCATCGCCAGGTGACTTTCCAGGGCGATTGGAGCCATTTCTACTCCTGCCTGCCATGGGGTGCTTGCTTCTCTGTATCCTGCTGCACCTGCCGCACCTGCACACCACATGCACCTGTGCACCACACGCATTCTGTGCATCCTGCCACACCTGCCGCACCTGCACACCACATGCACCTGTGCACCACACCCATTCTGTGCATCCTGCCACACCTGCTGCACCTGCCGCACCTGCCGCACCTGCACACTACACGCATTCTGTGCATCCTGCCACACCTGCCGCACCTGCACACCACATGCACCTGTGTGCTACACGCATTCTGTGTATCCTGCCACAACCGCTGCACCTGCCGCACCTGCATGCTACACGCATTCTGTGATCCTGCCGCACCTGCCGCACCTGCACACCACATGCACCTGTGCACTACATGCATTCTGTGCATCTTGCCGCACCTGCACCCCTGTGCACCTGACCACCATAAGCACCTGCTACACCTGCTACACCTGCACACCACACACATCTGTGCACCACATGCACCTGTGCGCTACACTCATTCTGTGCATCCTGCCACACCTGCTACACCTGCTGCACCTGCACACCACATGCATATGTGTGCTACACGCATTCTGTGCATCCTGCCGCACCTGCTGCACCTGCCACACCTGCACACCAGACATAGATGCTCTTTTGAGTGGTGGCTGCATGGTGGCGGGAAAGGGGTGTTCGGCATCCTTGATTTGGTTACTAGTGAGTCTTTTCATGCCATTGGCTGTTTGGATTGACTTTCTGTCTCATTCTCACTTGAAAAACTGGATTGTCTCTTCTGTTCTCAGTCCTCCTGCTGGGGACAGCAGGCCTCCTCTGTCCTGACTTCTCACATATTTCCTCCAGGCTCCTGTGTGGCTTCTGACATTGTCCTGCTCCTCCCATTTCATTAAAGACATCTTTAAATATGTCTGTTTCCTTGATGGCATTTTATTTCCTTATTTAGGAAGCATATATAAATGCTCTCCTAAGTTTTGGGTGATGCAGTTGGTCTATTTGTCTTCAGATTTAATCCACCCATAGTTTGTTTTATGATGCCCACAGGGGTGGCGTTCGACAGAATGAGCCCCAGACAAACACCCTGGACTCGCCACTATCTGGGGGCCAGTCCTTGACTGTCCCTTAAGAAATTTAAGTGTGTTTACATTTAACGAATTTCAACAGGATGGCCTTGGATCCACTGGAGACCAGTTCACGTAACACTTCTGGCAGAAATATTTCCCAGAATGGGAAGCAGTCTGTCACACAAGCATCCGCTGGGTGTCTTGCCATGGACACCCCAACCACTGAGCCACGAAGAGGCACCTCTGGCCAGTTACCAGGTTTCAAAAACAATAGCTCATGTGACTCACATTTGCTGAAACAGATGTTTTCAGCTTTAACGGAGATGTTCAACTGTAAGTTCCTTGTATCTGTCAGGTTCTCTGGAGAACAAAACCAACGGGTTTATGATAAGGAGTTGGCTCCGTGATTATGGAGGCTGAGAAGCTCCAGGATCTGCCATCTGCCTGCGGGGGACCCAGGAGGCCGGCAGTGTGGGTTCCAGCCTGAGTTCGAGGCAGGAGGAGATGGATGTCCCAGCTCGGAGACAGGCAGGCAGCAAGAGTGGATCCCTGACTTCTGCTCTGTGTTCTGTTCTGGGGGACTGGACGGCCCCCCACACTGGGGAGGGCATCTGCCTCACTCAGCACACACTCCACCATCCAGAGCCACAGACACACCCAGAATAATGCTTAACCACATGTCCGGTGCCCCGGGCCTGGTCAGATGACGCACAGCTCCCCTCCGCTCCCCGGAAGGTCACCGCGTGCAGAGCGGCACGTTCACGCATCCACCTTCTGGGGTTTGCAGACACTTGGGGTTCAGAGAGCGGACTATGGGCTGAAATCCCAACAGCTCTACTGCTCACCGCCCTCAGCAGTGAGCCTCCCGACCAGCCGTGGAGCTACAGGGAAGGTGCAAGACTGGAGGGTGTCGGACCCAGGACACAGCCCAGGGCCATGTTCTGTTCCACACATGCTACTTAGGAAATCTGCCTGCAAAATGGGATTGGTGAAGCATTGCTGTCTGGTCAGAGACGCGGGTCCCGTGGACGTTATCTTCTCATCAACGAATGAACAGATTCGAACCTTCCAGACTCTTTCTCCTCTGCGTTCATTACAACACATGAGCTCTTGTATTTAATTCTGCGGTTGGCAGAGGACGTGCCCGAGGGCGGGGGTCTGCCTGATGGATGCCGCTGCCGCCCGGCACCTATGTCCACTGTTCATTCAAAATGGAGCCGCCACACGGCTCACCGCGCAGGACGGAGGTGCTGTACCTCCTTCCCAAGGAAGCAAATCTGACCCAGGGCTGAACAGGTGCCACGTTGGTCGAAGCCTGGGTGTGCCCTCGGATGGGCTTCCGATGTTCCCTTGGGTGCAGAACGAAGAGGAAAGCAATCTGACTTGATGCTCGTCCTCTCAGATGCTCCCTCCGCCCCAGGACTGCAGGATCCCCACGGGGGGCTCTCTGGTTTTCTGGTTCTGCTTGAGCTCCTTTCCCCATGTGCCCGTCGAGCCTTGCTATTCATCAGACATGTGGCAGCACCACGGGGCGTCCCACTGCCACTCAGGATGTGGTCCACAGGCCGGTCATTTGCTGTGCACGAGACCAAGACACACACCCCTGCAAACCAGATCTCAGCAGGAGCTGAGACTCCCGGAGGGAGTGGTCCTGTGCAGCAGACCCCACGTCCCTCCCGCTGCTGCCAACGGGCTGCCCTGTGGGTAGGCTTGCCGCAGGCATGGTGAGCAAGCCCTTGTGCAGGTGCTGACCGAGTGAGCCGGGTAACCCCGACCCTGCCAGGCCTGCCAGGCCCATGGGTGACCCTGGGCCCCACGGGGGAGGACAGATCCCTGCACGGTTCTCTCTGGGTCTCAGATCACAGGCGGAATTATTATTACTGTGTTAGGTAAGGTAGAGTTTTAAGAGCCTGTGTTGCTGTTTGCTGGGTCTTCAGGTCGAAGGAGTGAGCTTTCCCCTCGAGCACATTACAGTTCTCGCTCTGGTGCCGACCACGCGGGGAGAGAAAAGACCCTCACATGAGCAAAGCCTTTTGACAACAAAATAAATCTAGGAATTAATCCACGAGGCAACGAAGTGGCCGTTAGATCAGCCTGGAGCCCACGTCACTGATGCAACAGAAACCTGCTTGTCCCGTAGCGTGTGCTGAGCCGTGCGTCCACGAGGCGGCGGCCGCGGGCTCCCCCACTCGAGGCCTCACCCGGCCTCAAGGTCACCACACACGTTTCCTTCTACTTCGTTCTTTCCTGCCGCGTCCTCATGGCACCCGCACAACGCTCTGGGTCTTACTGCTCCCGTGGACCCGCAGCTCCTGTGAGCGGCTTGTTCTCCCAGCCGGGTTCGGGCTGGTTGAGGACGCTCCTGGGGCTTGTGCGGAAGCGCTGGGCCTCCCGACGGCGAACGGGCGTGGACAGAGGAGGACAGCCTTGTTCAAGGCCCGTCAGGGCCCCGGGACTCTGCGCCCACGGGAGGGGCTGGGGCGCTGGTGGCCGTGAGTGCCCCCCAGGCCACGCTGTCCCCGGAGGTCCATCCAGCGGCCGGTCCCAGGTGGCTGCCGTGGCCAGCTCGCGGCTGTGGCAACCCTGGCACATCGATGTCCTTGCGGCCTTTGCCACGTGTCCCTGTTAAGGGCAGGGGACTTGTGTCCTCTGTCAGGCTGACCTTTACATTTCTGAAGAAATGTAAATGTAAATGTAAATGGTTCAATTTACTCCAGAAAGAGGAAGGTGTCTACCATGTTCACGCTCTGCTTCTTAACGCGAATTCCTAATTTGATGTTACACATTAATTTTTCTCATAATAACGGAATGTGAAACCACATGAGAGAATAAACTCATAGACCTTAAATAAATGCAGAAAGATCCTTAATTCTCAAGAATCATGAAACAAATCATGAATCATGTGTCTCTTAGACGTGGGTAGTAATCGAAGATCGAGGCACGAAGGAGCACTCCTGTCTCTGCTTGGCGTCATCAAACTCTGCTATCAGTTCCGGAGCCCAGGCCGCCCCTGCCGGTCCGCTCCTTCCAGAATCATCCGCCATCCTCAGTTCTGGGCTCATCTCTCCCTGTTACTCTTTGGTTGTCACAGACAGTGGAGAGACGGTAGGTGCATGATAACCAGAGGGTAGTAGGTAGTAACCAGAGGGAAGGACAGGTGGACGGACGGGTCGACAGGCTTACAGACAGGTGCATGCGTTGTTCAGTTGAGACTGGTTTCAATCTTGGCCCCAAATTGTAGTGTTTAGGGCTCTTCTCTGCTCTGCTCCTCCCTCAGCGGTGGCTCTGGGTCTCCACCTTTAGGGGGTGACCCTGGCACAGTAGTCAGCGTGGTCACTCATGATGAGCACAGAGTCCTCCTGGGCCTGAGATTTGTGCGTGGAGTTTGGATGACATGTGCTGTCGTCCCCGGAAGGCATAACCAGTTCCAGGCTCTCAACTTGCTGTTGGTTATTTTATTTTGATTGGATATAGTATTTTTGAAATTAAAAACAGCCCTGCAGTTTTCTGCTCATCCCCCAACCAAACTCAGCCCAAAGATGACGGGATGCTCACCCTCTGCCTCCTGCTCTGCGTGTGATTTCTGATCCAAGGCGCATGTGCTGGTCGTCAATGTTTTATCCTTGCGCTTGGACTCTCCCACGGGTCCAGGGTGGCCGTGAATGAGCGCCCCATGTCTGGTCTGCAAAGGGTCCCGCCTCCTCCGTCGGACCGCACGTGGGCTCGTCCGGTGGCCCTGATGATGGAGTCCTCCCGTCAGGCCCGACCACAACATGGACAGAAAGGACCTTGTGAGCCCCTCCGTTCTGCACAGATTCCGGTGGGCATCAGGCCCGGATTCTCTCCCAAGAAAATCACGGCCGGGGGCCAGCAGTGTGGACAGGTGGTCGTGAGAGGGACCCGCTGTGTTGGAAACCTGAGTGCCACTATTTCAGATGAAGCATATGCGGAGTGGTACAGAGGGAGGGAGGAAGTCGTCCGGTCGCGTGGACGCCCTGCATTGGGCAGTGCATGGGGTCAATTTCCTGGTCAGGGATTCAGGCGCCGCACAGACCCCGCCGACACCGGTGGAGCTCGGGACCCGGCACCATGTCACAGGTTTCTGCAGACAGAGCCGAGAGAGCAGGAGTCCGGGCGTCTCCACGCCGAGGGTCTGCCCAGCGGTGTCCACTGGGCAGTGGGGTTGGTGATCTGGACTGTCAATGCTGGCCGCGGCAGGCACAGTGAGGACCCAGACCCGGAGGCAGTGCCCCATCACGGGCACCCAGCTGGCTCTGCTCCTTCACCCTCAAACTACTGAGTGGTTGGGAGCGCAGCATGGCCAGACGGGGGGCCTTCTAGAATGATCTCTGGCTGCAGGATGGGGAAGGCACAGCCAGTGCCTGGTGGAACCGATGGGAGCAGTTCTGGGCCAAGAGGCCTGTTCCTGAGTTGGCAGCATCCAGACTCATTCCTTCCTGGAGGCGGGGCAGGAGTCCAGCGCCTCGGGGGGCCGGGCCCTCCTGTCCCCTCCCCGCATCTCACACACGGCGCGTGGAAGCGCCTTGTACCAGCCATTGCGACAGAGGGTAACGGTCAGAGTCAGAGACACCCTCCCAGGCCTCGCTCCGTGAGGGCCCGCCGGCTGCCAGGCAAGGCATGGAAGACCCTCCGTGTGTCTGTCCCTGTCTCCTCCGGCCACCCCGCACAGGGCACACAGGCAGGACCACTTGCTCCAGGACTGGGAGGGCTCGGCCACGTGTCCAGCCCAGACTGCCCCCAGCCGGCCAGCCCACCTTGCCGCAGCACCCCTCTGCTCCGCGGGATTCACCTCTCCGCCCTCACCTGCTGCCGCGAGCCTGGAGCCGTGTGTGGGGGAACGGGTGAGGCTTCACAGCAGAGGCCGTGGCTGAACAGTGCCCCCAGCATTCCTGGGGCGAGCCCTGACCCTGCACCCCAGAATGGCCTCTATGTAGCTCGGATGAGGTACACCTGGAGCAGGGTGGGCCCTAAGCCAGTGTGACCGGTGTCCTTACGAGGAGACAGAAGGGGACCTGGCATGAAGGTGGAGGCCGAACCTGCGGTGATGCGGCCACCAGCCCAGGACGGTGCCAACGCTAGGGGCTGGAACAGGTTCTCCCCTCGGCCCCCAGGGCAGCCAGCCATCCCCATCTGGATCCCCCACCTGGATCACGCCCCTGAGGATCATCTCCACCATGGCCTCGAGGTGTGGGAACAGGCTTCCCAAATGGATGGGCCCCCCTCGTGAGGGCGTTCCACCACTTCCAGGCTGACAGGAAGAGTTAATTTCAGAAAACACACAAATTGATTTTCTATTTTCAAAAAACACCATGAGTCGATTTCGTGGAAGGCTTGTCACCAAATGAGGCCAGAGTCAAGTCCGAAGCAGGCTCTGAAGGTTCTGGTCCAGATGTTGGGGTTTCTTCTCTGAAGTTCCTGGAGGGTGTGGGTTTCATGAGGGTTTAAAGAGGAATGTGTCATCTTTCTTGGGGTCTCGCCCATGACCCCTGTCTGGAAACTTCTGGAAGCCCTGGGTCACTCCTGCTGCCTGCATGTCCATGTGATGGGCCTGTTGCCCTCAGAATGGGGTCTCTGGGGAGGGAGGGGCGTCCATGCAGCACCTGTTGGGATCTGGCCAGGACCTGGCTATGTAGCCGCTTTGGTGGAGGGAGGATGCCCCGTGTCTCCTGCAAGAGGTGGGGGGCCTCCCCAGGGGGCTTGTTCCCCAGAGGTCAGCGTGGGTTTCCTGGCCCCAACCAGCAACCGCAGGAGGGCCATGGCCACTGTCACCCTCCGAGGGAGCTGCAATCTGCAGCTTCGGGTAATGCCTCCCGGGCATGGAAGGGGGACAAGGCTGGAGCATGGGTGGGGGGCAGTGGGTGCTGGGCCTGGCAGGTTGGGCCTCCCAAGGCGGCTGGCAGATGGGGGCCAGAGCAGCAGGTCTGGGGGGACCGTGGGGTGACCAGGGTCCCTGGGTGGTGGGGAGGCCACTGCAGCCGTTCTGCAGACCCAAGGATCTGGGCTGGTGGGGGCTGCCAGGCACCAAGTGGGCCTGGTCACATAGCAGGAGACTTTGTCAGAAACATGGTGAGCAGGGCGTTCAGCAGGGCCCCCACCGATGATGGCCTTGTCTGGAGACGGGCTCCTCAGGCTCCTGGGCTCCAGGGTTACCTATGCCCCCCGCCTGGGGCCTGTGCCGCCTCCTCCAGCCTGGAGATGCCCAGACCTGGAGCCCCTGGTGCGTTCCCTGGAGATGCCCAGACCTGGGGCCCCCGGTGCGTTCCCTGGAGATGCCCAGACCTGGGGCCCCCGGTGCGTTCCCTGGAGATGCCCAGACCTGGAGCCCCCGGTGCGTTCCCTGGAGATGCCCAGACCTGGGGCCCCCGGTGCGTTCCCTGGAGATGCCCAGACCTGGGGCCCCCGGTGCGTTCCCTGGAGATGCCCAGACCTGGGGCCCCCGGTGCGTTCCCTGGAGATGCCCAGACCTGGGTTCCCCGGTGTGTTCCCTGGAGATGCCCAGACCTGGGGCCCCCGGTGCATTCCCTGGAGACGCCCAGACCTGGGGCCCCCGGTGCGTTCCCTGGAGATGCCCAGACCTGGGTTCCCCGGTGCGTTCCCTGGAGATGCCCAGACCTGGGGCCCCCGGTGCGTTCCCTGGAGACGCCCAGACCTGGGTTCCCCGGTGCGTTCCCTGGAGACGCCCAGACCTGGGGCCCCCGGTGCGTTCCCTGGAGATGCCCAGACCTGGGGCCCCCGGTGCGTTCCCTGGAGATGCCCAGACCTGGGGCCCCCGGTGCGTTCCCTGACACCCGCGTGGTGCTGTCTTGTCCCATCAGCTGTTGGGTGCTGAACTGTGTCCCCCAAATCCACATGTTGGAGTCGCAACCCTTAGGACCCCCAGAGTGGACTGTATCTGGAGACCGTTACAGAGGTGGTGAAGGTAAAACAAGGTCACTGGGGGGGCCTAGTCCAACGTGACGGGTGCCCCTATAAGAAGAGGGCATCAGGACATAGACCCTGGGACGGCTGCCCGAGGGTGTGGAGAGAGGAGCGTCTACACCACAGGAGGGAGGCCTCAGGAGAAACCATCCCTGCTGACACCTTGCCCTCGTTCAGCAAAAGACTCATTGGCACCCGCTTTCCACGGGCCCGGACTGGACTCTGTGAAGCACAGAGCACCCTTAGTGACGCTTGCTGATGCTTCCTTACGTCAGCAAGTAGCGGAAAGCCGTCAACCGGCTCAGACGCAGGAATGTCCCGTCTCGCAGAGCAGAGCCCGGCATCAGGGCAGCTCCAGGGCATCATCATGGGCCCGGGCGTTTGTCCCCATGCCTCCGGCCTCTACTGCAGGCCAGCGCCCCTCACGGCCTCAGCGTCGCTGCAGCAGCTCCAGAACTCACGTCCTAATCAAAGCACCCGAAGGCAGAGAGACCAGCTGGACCTTGTTCTCCAGGTGTCTGCTTAGGAGAGTAAGAATCCACGCCCGGGCCTCTCCGGGGAGTCTCCTCACTTCTCGCGGCGAGGCCCACAACTGTCCCTGGCGAGGGACTGTGGCCTGCGGTCAGCCCAGGGACATGGTGGGGCTCACCCTGGTCCTCCACAGGGTTGCACTTCATTCTCACAAAGGGAGCCCCCAGCTCAGGACACAGAGAGGTAAAATTCCTTCCCCCAGGACGATTAAGCCGCAGTTCCCCCTAAAGCAACAAAGGCAAAAATGAACAAGTGGGACTATTTCAAACTAAAATCCTCTGCACAGCAAAGGAAACCGTCAACAAAATGAAAAAGCCACCTATGGAATGGGAGAAAACATTGGCCAATTATATGTCTGGTAAGGGGCTAATATCCAAAATATATAAAGAACTCATACAACTCAGAAGTCAAAGAACAATCTGATTTAAAAATGGGCAGAAAACCTGAACAGACATTTCCCCAAAGAAGACACACAAACGGCCAACAGACACATGGAAAGAGTTCAACATCACTCATCTTCAGGGACATGCAAATCAAAACCACAATGAGATACAATGTTACACCAGGTCAGAAAGACTAAAAATCCACAAGTCAGGAAACAACAGGTGTTGGCGAGGATGCAGAGAAAGGGGAACCCTCCTACACTGTTGGTGGGAACGCAAGCTGGTGCAGCCACTCTGGAAAACAGTGTGGAGGTTCCTCAAAAAGAGAATTACCATATGATCGAGTAATTCCACTACTGGTGTTTATGACATCACTAACTGGAAAAGCTATCTGCACCCCCAGGTTCACAGCAGCATTATCTACAGTAGCCAACTATGGGAAGAGCCCAGATGTCCATCGACAGACGAATGGATAAAGGAGATGTGGCTCATATGTACAATGGAACATTACTCAGCCATCAGAAAGATGAAGTCTTGCCATTTGCAACAACATGGATGCACCTTGGGGGCATGATGCTGAGTGAAGTAAGTCAGACAGAGAAAGACAAACACTGTGTGATTTCACTTACGTGTGGCATCTAAAAACAAAACCCAAAAAGCCCGGCTCACGGCTGCAGAGAGAACAGATTGGTGGTCCCCAGAGCGGCGGGGTCGGGGGTGGTGAGGCGGGAGGAGGGGCTGGCTGTAAGCGGCTGAGTCACGGGGCCACAGTTGATAATGTGCCGTGGTATACAACGTACAGCCGCGTGCTCTGTGGTGTGTCTGAAAGCCGCCGGGAGTAGCTCTTACGAGTTCCCATCACAAGAAGAAAACCCCATAAGGGCTGACGGATGCTAACTAGGCTGGCTGTGGTCATTTCGTGGTGTATACAAATACCGAATCGTGACACTGTGCATCTGAAACGGATATAATGTAGAGTGTCAATTATATCTAAACAGCAATTAAAAAAAACACAGTTTAACCATTAAACCTGAAATGTGTTCACAAATCCCCCGTGTTTTCATGACATCAAACTCCAGCCTCATTTCCTGGTTCACCTGCAAGAGGGACGTGTCCACAGGGTGCTGCTTTACGGCCCCTTGCTCTCTGTGTGGACGCGATGCCCGCCAGGCTCCGCCTAGTTCCTGCACCTGGGAAGGGCGGCGTGGTCAGGTCCTTGTCGGGTGCAGCCATCTGCACCCCGAGCCTGTGCGGTGAGAAGGAAGCAGGTGCGGGGGTCCGCGGGGGGCATGTTGTCACCTCCCTCAGGAGTCCTGCTTCCTTGTGCACCTCAGAAGCCGGGGAACTAATGTATTTGAATACAGTTGTGTAATAAAGTATTAAAATGACTATAGCATTCTTCATATTTTATTTTTTCCTCTTGGAGGTTATGACAAATAACTTGGATTTCATGAAATATATATCTTAAGTGTCTTTATGCACCAAAAGGGCAATTCCCTAGCATGTTAATTAGGCTGGAGAGATGAGATTTGGTGCACAAAAGCGTATTTATAATGTGCCTTATTAATCATCGGCTGTTTCCAAGAAAATAATTACGTTGGGCAAATGATAATATTTTGCTCTCATAACTGTGTCTCTATATTTATTCAAAACTCTCGGTGCTTACATTTGGCATTCGATTAATTATTCTTCTTAGAATGACTGGTTGTTTTCACTTTTCTGTTGGACAGTGTTTTGCTAATATAGCTCCTGGGAAATCGGTGCGGGAGAGCCTCTGAGTATCAGCAAGGAAGGGCCCCTGGCATTTCGTTGTCCTCTCTTAGGTCAGGCTGGGGCTGGAGGCAGGTGCTGGTGAGCAGGACAGACCTGTGGTCAGTGACGGGTTTTCGTCCAGCCACGCGGGGTCTCAGGGCGCCCTCCAGCCTCCTTCTGAGGAAAGGGGACATCACAACCTGGTTCTCAGGCTGCCGGCGCCCAAAGAGCAGATACAGGAGTGGGCGTGGGGCTGGGTTGGGTTCGGTCAGGGCCCTGGGAGGTCAGCGGCCCCATCAGTATTGGGCAAGGGTCTCATTGCATGGAGGTTCTCAGTGCCCTCCCAGCCCAGCCCTGTGCACCCGGCCGGGCAGTGGGGTGCAGGGCCGGGTGGTGGGGTGCAGCTCTGGGCAGTGGGGTGCAGCTCTGGGCAGCGGGGTTCAGGGCCGGGCAGTGGGTTGCAGCTCTGGGCAGTGGGGTGCAGCTCTGGGCAGTGGGGTGCAGGGCTGGGCAGTGGGGTAGAGGGCTGGGCAGTGGGGTGCAGGGCCTGGCAGTGGGGTGCAGGGCCGGGTAGTGGGGTACAGTGTAGGGTTGTAGGGTGCAGCACAAGCTCATCAGATTTGCTTCATCCTGTAAGATGGGCACCACTGTCACCCCACTTTCAGACGAGGGACTTTCTAGCCGGTTCCCCAGCCAGTGGAGGTCAGTGTTGGGGCTTAAATTGGGGTCTTTTCACCAAAGCACACAACTATTAGCCATTTTGTCCCTCTGTCGTCTCACGGGCTGGGAGGGGTGCTCCGGGAACCTGTTTTGGGAAGCGCTCTGTCGGCACCCTTATATCGTGAAAGTCTTCAGGGAGAGGGGCCTGCGAGCTTCAATTCTCGGGCTACTCCATTGTATCCTGAGAAAGCTGCCGACACCGATTTAAATTTGGAGGTCTTCATCACTGTCTCGTTTCATGGCTGCAGGTGTTTTTGGATGTCCCAGGGAGATCGGTGGCCGCTCGCATCTTCGGTGTGACCGTCCCAAGAGTCCACCTGGCGGAGCGTGTTCGTTGCGCTGACTGTCCCCTGATTTGTTCTTTGGGGCTCCTGCGGCCAGGCTGGTCTGCTCTCTGCGGCCTCAGGACTCCCTCGCCCTTGTGGTTTCCACGTGCCATTCTGTGGGTTCCCCATGTGGCTCCCCAGCGCACAGACTGCGTGGGTATCCCTGGGCTTCCACTCCATCTTTGGGTCTGCTTCACGGAGCTTCTCTTCCCACCTGCTGCGGTTCTGCTCATTTGATAGAACACCTCACTCAGCTGCCCCTGCGTGGTCGCTGGTCTCCGCCTCCCGCCGTGGCCCAAGGTAGTGGTACCATGAACCCCAGCAACGTGGTTCTAACAATTCTCTGCCACCACAGCCCAGGTGCTTCCCTCACAATCAGACCTCAAACTCCCTCAGCAAGCTGGGTTGTTCTATAACATTTTTATTATTTTAAAAAAAGTTTTTTTGAAGATTTTATTTATTTGTCCTAGAGAGAGAGAAGGAGCAGGGGGAGTGGGAGAAGGAGAAGCAGGGTCCCCGCTGGGCAGGGAGCCCGATACAGGGCTTGATCCCAGGACCCTGGGATCATGACCTGAGCCGAAGGCAGGTGCTCGACCAACTGAGCCCCCCAGCGCCCCCTCGATAACAGTTTTATAAGGACATGCAGAATGCACCGCTATGGTTTCTGGGCTTCATGCATGGAAACCGAGGCAGAGGGGACAGACAATGGCCCTGTGCTGCCTCCTGCACGGGGCAGGGTCACATCCCTTTGTCTGTTTTCACTTGGTCTGTTCATTGTTCTCTCTAAATGGCAGGGTTTACCCCTTTCAGGTTTATTTTGGTAAGAGAAATGCTGGGTTTTGGTTTTATCCCACCTCATGCTAACTCTTCTCATCTCACCCACGTCTGTCACGACGGTCCTTCAGAGCCACTTGCTTCCTTGTGTTATTTGCAGCTTTGAAACGGTTCTGATGTTTTACTATGTGTTATCTCCAATTAAAAACTTACTTGTGTTCAAGAAGGTGCTGTGATCCATGCTTGCTCCAAGAGCTTTGTCCGTTGCGAGCACTCAGCAGTGCGGGAGAGCGTAAGGATCGCGGGATGCTGCTGAGCCCCTTCAACAAACAACGACGGGCAAGGTGGTGTTTGCAGCAGAACGGGCACCCTGCAGGGATGAGGGGCGCAAACCAGAGCCCAGCTGAAGCAAAGCTACTTTTCAAGGAGCCTGAACAAAGGGGAGATCTGCTTCTCATCTGGGGCGCTTCTTTCCCTGGGCCTGCACACCTGGGGCAGCAGGACACCATCACCTCGGCGGCGGGGGCGCTGAAAGCAGCCCAGGACCACCAGACGGGAGCAGGGGGGGATGAGGCTTCCCCAGCTCCACTCAAGATGCACCTGCAAACCCCATTCCAACATGTGTGAGGAAAGACACTCAGAAGGAAGAGCAATAAGGCCAAGACTCAGGGGGTGCATCCTCTCCAGAAACAACAAAAGTAATAGGGCTGTTGGGAAAGGACGTAAATATCTCTCTGTCCATAGGTAGAGATGAAAAAGAACCAATTAGAAAGAAGGAAAATAAACCAGTTGTTGCTGAAATAAGAAGCCACTTCAATCGAGACACACCTTACAGTGTCCACAGTAAAAGGAAGAACTTACCAGTATAAGAGCATGGAGGATTTTACCCCAAACAGAGCTGAGAGATTACAAACATCGCAAAAACCCTTATTTTAGTTGATAAAGAGAAAAGCCTGAATTTTTTGATGCTAATATTATATTTACCTCAAACGTAGAATATCAATAAACTGCATCCATTGAAATAACACTTTTTTCCTCTAATTTACTAATATATATATTTTTTAGACCCAGGAAAATTTTAGGAAGAAGGTGGCCATGTGCTGAGACACCGAGTGGGGATGGATGTGGTGGAGGGAGCTGGTGGACAGAGGCCCTGCTTCTGGAGACGGCAGCACAGCCCCGAGTTGATGGGGTAAACGCCAGGCTCGGGGGGAAGGAGCAGAAATGGGGACTGCAGAAATGGGGGCTTAAAGTCAGGTGACGGAGGTCCTGGATGCCAAGCTTTGGGATTTAAATCTTATTTGCTGAGCACCAGAGAAGTCACTGAACATTCTTCAGTCCGCATGGGTGGGGATGGGTTTAGGAGGGTCCTGCCCCCCAGCTTTGTCGAGATGCAATTGGTGTATAACGTTATGTAGATTTAAGATGCACAACATGATGGTTTGATTCACATGGAAGTTGTGAACTGATAATCCCCGTAGGGACAGCCATCACCTCCATCACCTGACATAATTATGGTGTTTTGTTGTGGTAGGAACATCTCAGAGCTTACTCTCAGCAGCTTTCGAGGACAAGATACATTATTGTGAGACATACTCCCCATGTCTGCACTGGGTCTCCAGGCTTGGTCCTCTTACAGCTGGAACTCATTCTCAGACACGAGTGGCCCTAGACAAATATGTGAATTAAACAAAGTGGCAGACTGTAAGGACAGTTTACAAAAAAAACCCACACGTGTATTTCTATATATTAGCAATGCATAATCGGAAATAAAAATTTTAAAATATGCTATTTCCAACAGCATGAAAAAGAGATAGCTACAGAGAAATCTAACAAAATATGTGTAGAATCTGTAAGATGAAAACTACAAAATATGGATGAAAAATAAATAAAAGGACACCAATGAGCAAAGAGGCACAGTGTGTTGATGAGTTGGGACACCCAACCTTGCTGACGTGTCAGTCTCCTGACACTCACCTATGTATGATCACAATCAATCCCGTTATTACAGAAATCAACAAGTTGGTTCTAGAATAGGGAAAGCCAAGGGAGAACCAAACAGCCAAACAATTTTGAAAAAGAAGAATAATGTGGAGAGAGTTAAGTCATTTGTTTTCAAGATTTGCCCAGAAACCACAACAATAAATACTGTGGTATTAGTGATAGACACACAGCCTAGCTGACTTGAACAGAGTCTATTTATAGACTCAAACGTATATGACCAATTGATTATTCATGAAGGTGCAATGGCAATGCAGTGGGAAAAGGATAATTCTTTTGGCAAGTGATGCTGATACTATTGCATGCCCATAAGCAGAACAATCAGCCATGACCCATATCTCGCACTATACATAAACATTAACCCAATGGTGCATATCCTAAATGTAAAAACAAATTATAAAACTGATGAAAACAGACCAGAAAATTTTTGTGACCTGGGGTAGGCAAATAATTCTTAGATATGACACTAAAAGCATGACCCATAAAAGAAAAAAAGTTATACACTGAACTTCATCAAGATTAAGAACTTCTGCTCTTGAAAAACCACACTTGAAAAATCAAAAGGAAGAGCCCAGACTGCACAATCATGTGTGGAGCTCACGTGTTGGAGGAAGAGTTTGCATTCAGAACATATAAGTGATTCTCAAAACTCAACATTAAGAAAACAAAAGATATGAGCAGAGACTTCACCCAAGAAGATAGATGATGGCAAATAGGCATCCAAAAAGATGCTCCATTAGGGAAATGCAGATTTCCTAATGCGATACGTACCATTGCACACTACAAGAATGGTTAAAATAAAAAGTACTGACGATATCAAGTCTAATGACGATATGGAGCAGTTGGAAATCTCATACACTGCTGGTGGGATGCCAAATGATGGAGCCGTTTTGGAAAAGAGTTTGGTCAGATGAATGAATGAATGAATAAAGTAACTGGATAAAATGTGGGTAAATGAAAGAATAAGGAATGGGAAGAAGAAATGAAACCATCATTGTTAGCAGACAGCATGGATTTGTATAGAAAATCTAAGATAATCTCTAATAAGTGAATGTAATAAATTTGTTAGCTACAAGGTCAATAGTGAAAAATTAATTATATTTTTACATATCAGCAACAAAAATGGGAAAATGAAATTTTGGAAGTGATATTACTTATAATCGTGACCTAAAACTTCACGTTCATAGCAGTGAATAATATGAAATATGTGCCAGATCTTCATAATAAAAACTACAAAGTATCATTGCAAGAAGCCGGAAAACTGAAAGTTTATCTGTAAATCCACAGACAAACTGATCTTAGACTCAAAACAATTCCACTTAAAATTCCACTATAGTATTTTTAGTGGAAATTAGTAATTGATTATAAAAGTTATTTGAAAGTAAGACTACGGAGAGTTTTGAGGATTAAGAACAAAGTTGGAGGTTATGAGATATCAACCCTTATTGTAAAGTTGTAGCCATCGAAACAATGATAAAAGAGTATTGAACACAATGAAGTGTCCAGAAATAGATGAACACATGTAGATACTTGATTTACAAAAAAAAAGAGGGGGTACCAAATAACATGGGAGAAAAAGCAGGCATTTTGGATCAATGGTGCTGGATGAAATAATGTCCTGATCCTTAATTGTCCCAATGGAAAACATTTGTATCTTGACCCTACTTTATAGCATATATAGAAATCATTTTGTGAATGGTAAATCAATATAGCTTTTAGGATATAAAATAGGAAAATAGCTTCATAAATCTGGGGCAAGCAAAGATTTCTTAAATGCAAAAAACTCTAAACATAAAGTAAAAGATTGATGAATTGGTCTTTAAGTTTAAGAACCTCTGTTCAATGAAAGACACCTTTGAGAGGGTGACGAACAAAGTCACAAAATAGGAGATGATGTGTGCAATGTGTAAAACTAACATAGGATTGATTTTTTAGAATATTCAAAGAACTTTTTCAAATTAATCAGAAAAAAACACAATCTCCCTCGTAGTAAACAAGTGCAAGGCATGAACAGGCATCTCAAATAAGTTGGTATCCATGTCCAAAATGGAAAACAACATACGAGAAGGTGCTCAATCCTATAGGTCATCTAAGATATGCAAATTAATATCACATGGGATGTACATCCCTGCCAGAAGGGTCAAAATTTTAAAGAGAATGACAATATGAAATGTAGGTGAGCATTTGGAGCAGCTAGGACTCTTACACACTGCTGCTGGTGGGGGGGTTAGCAGGTATAATGATCTGGAAAACAGGTGTAGGCACACCTGTGTATGACCTCATGGTTCTAGCCCATACCTATACCCAATAGAAAGGCACCAAACACATATACAAAAATATCATCAGCACCATTATTTGTCATAGACACACACAGAACATAGTCCAATGTCCATCAATGGTAGAATGGGTGAGTCAGCTTTTGTATATTCATACGACAAATTAGTATTAAAAAGTGAAAACAGGGCACCTGGGTGGCTCAGTTGGTTAAGTGACTGCCTTCAGCTCAGGTCCCAGGATCGAGTCCCGCATCGGGCTCCCTGCTCAGCAGGGAGTCTGCTTCTCCCTCTGACCCTCCCCCCTCTCATGTGCTCTCTCTCTCTATCTCATTCTCTCTCTCAAATAAATAAATAAAATCTTTAAAAAAAGGTGAAAACAAATGCAATGCTGTAAAAAATAAATGTAAATAACAAGTCTTAAAATCTCAGTTAATTTGGGGCTTATGAATGTGGACACAAAATCTACATACTGCATGATTCTACTTATATGAAATGTAGAAAAGGGAACGTGACTTTGGAATAATAAAATCATAATAGTGGTGAGCTCTGGGGAGAGAGAATCCTGTGGTTTGAAGGAGGGATGGCAGCGATCTCCATAATACTGCTTCCCCCCTAATGATGGTCCTATGGGTGTTCCCACTTCAGTGCATGCATGTGACCTTTCAGGTAAAATGAAACCCTCCTCAAAGGCATTTCTTGAAGAACACACTCAGGAAGGAGAGAATCGGCACTGGGAGAAAAATCTTAGGTGCAAGAAGACATTAACAAAGTGAATTGTAAACAAATGCTTACTTCATAGCACAGTAAAATAACTTCTGATCCACAGAATTTGAAAAAGAGATAGACCTAAATACTAGACAAAAATAAAATCATGTCAGGAAGCTGGTGCCCGGAATCAAGCCCCTCCAAGATCCTGCTTTGTGCAGGAATATGATAAAGACGCCAATTAAAATTTTACTTTGATGTGCATGTTAGCATTCATAGAATCACTATTTACAAAGTAGAAAGTGTGTGAGTTCAAATTCAAATCATGGAAAAGAATGTGATGGGGAAAAATATTCAATCAATCCAAACAAGGCAAGAAACGAAAAGAAAACACTGAACATAAAAGAGCCAGAAACGTGAAACCAAGCCTGAAAGAGAAGAAAGGGTCTCTCATTTTACTGTGAGAGCAGAGGAAACAGACTGCCTGCTCAGTAAATCCTCCTTGATGCAGTTGATTGTTTACAAGGAAAAAATGTCCAGCTGGATCCCTGCCTCACACCGTACACCAAATAAACTCCAGGACGATTCAGAAATTAACTGTGAAAACCGAAACTCTAAAAATAAAATTAAAAAAAACACAAACTATTGAAACTATAAGAATATCTTTATGTCTTTGAGATGGTGATGAATTTTTCAAATACAACAAGAGCAACTCAAGCATTATATGTTGCTGCAAAACAAAGCACCGGGATCTTGGTGGCTTAGAACAGCAATTCTTACCACGTCCACAGTTCTGGGAGCTGGCTGGGTTCCACCAGCTGGTTCTTGTTTGGGTTTCTGATGCGGTTACAGTGGGAGAGTGGCTGGGCTGGGGCCATCCTGATGGGACCTCAGGCTCCAAGAGCAGGAAGTGAAGGCTGCCGGGCTCCATGCTGGTCTCAGGGGTGATGGGTAGCGTAGGCTCGAGGCGTGGACAGACTCTGTCTCAACACAGCGGTGGCCTGACGCTCATGGAGGGAAGGAAGTTATGTTGGCTATTTTTGGGGAGAAGTTACTACATTCTCCAAAATATATTAAGATCGCCTAAAAATTCATAAGAAAAAGATAAGTAGCCAGTAGCTTAATGGCCAATCTGGCAAAAAAACAAAAAAAATGTGTGATAGTTTCTGAGTTTAGAAAGGGGCTGCTCTTTGTGGGTGGAGAAGGAAGGTAGGAGGGGCCCCCACTCCTGCACTGATAGGGAGGTGTGGAGGCAGCCCACCACGAAAGGTTATTTATTTTACCCCCAGCAGCCTGGAGAGGGCTGGGCCACGAGGACACCATATGCCACTAATGGAGCAGAAGTGGGTGCAACCACACTGGGAAACACGTGATATTATCTATTAAAACTAAAAATGCACCCCTTCCCCACGGCCCCCAGATAAATACCTAGAGAAACTTGCATGTCTGCTCCGTGGATGAGGCCTGGAAAATGAACCGCAAGCCCATGGCGTGCTCACGGGACTGGCCTCTCGGGCGCACGTGGCCCGTAAATCTATTTAGATGCAATTCACAGAACTTGACGTCCAAAAGCAGACAGTTCGGGGCTGAGATGTGTGGTGAGGAGCAGGCCTGCAGGTCCGGGTTGGGGTGGGAGTGAGTGTGCGAGCGGACTGTCTCCTCCAGCAGGACGACGCAGGGATGGGACCTCGTCGTTATTCCTGAAACTCCGCCAGGGGTGTTCTGCTGCATTGGCGCCTCACATTCCAGAATGGACGTAAATACTTTTCTTTGAGGGGCTCTCATCTCAGTCCCTGCTGGATTCTGCAGGCGGCATCTGAAGTGGGCTCCTTGCCAGGTGGTGAAGCCTCTCCCTGGACCTTCCCGGGCCCCGGCACGGTGTGAGCGCCATCCGGCTAGCAGTCCAGTGGGCAAACCCGTGTTTGCTGGAGCCTTTGGACAGAGTCGCAGACCCAGGCAGGTTCTGACGGAGACAGCCGGGGCTCCTGATGCTGCACGGGAACGGTGAACTTCTATGTCATGACCCGTGACAGAAATTTTTATTTCAGTCCAGGCAAGATGAAACCCACTCCAAAGTGTACTTTTGATTCAAGCTCAAAGGAAATTATGCCTAGAAAAATATAGCCCATATTTTACCCAAAACTTGGACTCTGGTGTGCTAATGGGGCAGGTGGGGCTGCCAGAGTGGGTGGAGTGGACCTGTGGGGGGCTGTGGGGGACCATGGGCTGTGCGGCCCGTCCTGGGGGTGTCCCAGGAGTGGGAGCCCCGGATGGCCACAGAGCGGAAACGAGGCTTGCAGCTGCCACGTGGTCGACGTGGCAGGGATGGTATTGGCACCAGACGTGGTGGGAGCAGCCCCTGAGGGGCCGCGGGGACCCCGCAACGCTTCCTCCCCAGCAGGCGTCACGACAGGCGAAATGCCCACCTGCTGCCTGGGGGAAAAGCGGGAGAAGGGCTGCGTGCCAGCCTCTTTGTAGGTGGTTTTAACCAGGAAACAACCAGTTGACTCGGGAATGCCTAAGCTGGTGCAGCTGGGAAGGTCCCATCTTGTCTCCCTTCATGATGTACCAGCTGGAGCCGTGAGCACGCCGGGATCAGCCGCCAGGAACCGAGTCAGTGTGTCTCGGGCTGAGGGGAGCGGTGCCAGGCCCTCTGTCCAGCTCCATTCGCGCTGGAGCCTGGCGGGGACACCTGTGAGCGGGGGTGGGGGGCTTGGTGCCCGCTGGGGCTGCCCGCTTTGTCTGGCGTGGGTGAGGACTGCTGGTGCACTTTCTGCTTCCGTGGATCCTGGGACAATCCTGCGGGGTTATCAAGGTGCCACCAGGGCTTCATTATCCCAAGTGGCCTCTCGGTCCCATGGCCCTGGCTGTGGTCAGGGTCAGAGGGTGTCCTCTGTGGCTGAGGGGACAGGGTGGGGGTGTTCACTTCCTATTCTCCCCGGAGCGGGGAGGGGCAGGAGGGCAGCCAGGGGCCCCTCTCCGTGGCCTGGGGAGCCTGGTCCGTCCTGCACGCTCCAGGCGACAGGGCCTCAGGGATCCCAATGGGGACAGCTGCCCCAAGCATCGATCACCTTGCCCGATTCTGCTGTTCCCGTGAAAACGGCTTCTAAATATGGACGCCCTGGCACTAATTACAGCACAGATTGCGTGGGGAATTTGGCGGCCTGCACTGTGGCAATCCAGATTAAGCAATTAACCTTGATGTCACTGTAATTATTAAGATACTTTAGCAAAATGAACTAATTTCCCCACAGGATGTTGAACCGAAATCAACTTTCACTCTCTTTAAGATGCCAAAATAGGAAATGTTAATGGGAAATTACCTTCGGATGTTTAATAAATCTCTGGGGCCTGTGGCTCCCTGTCAATCCTGGGCCGTGGTGCGCTCCGGCGCTTGCCGGCTGGAGCCGATATGCGAGCAGAGCATCGTGCGCGTGCCCTGCGCTTGGGACGTGTGCCACTCAGGTGGCCACCCCGTGTCCCCGTCAAGGTCACCCCGCCCAGTTTCCTGGTCCAGGAGCCGCAGAAGAAGGGCCTGACCAGACATCGCTGCTCCCTGGGGCTGGGTGGGTGCGTTTCTGGGGCTCCACGTGGCTCTGCGGCCCGCCAGCTCCCTGGGCCCCGACCGGACCACGATGGGGGCGTGTCCACGCTTCCGGGGCTCCTCACCCCAGCCTCCCTCCCCACAGACACCCTGAGGGACTCTGGGGGTGCGACCCCAGACCCCGTGGTGGGCGTGGAACTCCAGGCACAGCTTCTTTGCCAACAGCAGCTGAGAACAACTCGATTTACATCTGTGAAAATAACGCTCACTCTGGTGGTTCGGCTCCTTGCATCTGCTTGAACTGGTTAAGAATTTCAAATAAAGTATTTTAAAATCACCATTATCTTTGTAATTATGAGATGAGCTACAAAGATATTATGGCTAATTTTACACTTAGTGAGAATGAGCTTATAGCTGAAAGGGGGTGTGGAGTCTCAGCCATAACCTCCTCAGGCTCACTTTCACTTAGTAGGACAAGTCTGGGCTGCGGGCAATGGGGAGGGGCAGGTGGGAGGTGGGGAGGAACAGGTGGGCAGGTGGGAGGTGGGAGGGGCAGGTGGGCAGGTGAGGAGGAACAGGTGGGAGGTGGGGAGGAACAGGTGGGCAGGTGTAGAGGAACAGGTGGGGGGGGAACAGGTGGGCAGGTGAGGAGGAACAGGTGGGAGGTGGGGAGGAACAGGTGGGCAGGTGGGGAGGAACAGGTGGGCAGGTGGGGAGGAACAGGTAGGAGGTGGGGAGGAACAGGTGGGCAGGTGGAGAGGAACAGGTGGGAGGTGGGGAGGAACAGGTGGGCAGGTGGGAAGGAACAGGTGGGAGGTGGGGAGGAACAGGTGGGAGGTGGGGAGGAACAGGTGGGAGGTGGGGAGGAATAGGTGGGCAGGTGGGGAGGAACAGGTGGGAGGTGGGGAGGAACAGGTGGGCAGATGGGAAGGAACAGGTAGGAGGTGGGGAGGAACAGGTGGGCAGGTGAGGAGGAACAAGTGGGAGGTGGGGAGGAACAGGTGGGGAGGTGGTGAGGAACAGGTGGGCAGGTGAAGAGGAACAAGTGGGCAGGTGGGGAGGAACAGGTGGGGAGGTGGGGAGGAACAGGTGGGAGGTAGGAAGGAACAGGTGGGCAGGTGAGGAAGAACAGGTGGGCAGGTGAAGAGGAACAAGTGGGCAGGTGGGGAGGAACAGATAGGAGGTGGGGAGGAACAGGTGGGGAGGTGGGGAGGAACAGGTGGGAGGTGGGGAGGAACAGGTGGGAGGTGGGGAGGAACAGATGGGCAGGTGGGAAGGAACAGGTGGGCAGGGGAGGAGGAGCAGGTGGGCAGGTGAGGAGGAATAGGTGGGCAGGTGAGGAGGAACAGGTGGGCAGGTGTGGAGGAACAGGTGGGCAGGTGGGAAGGGACAGGTGGGCAGGGGAGGAGGAACAGGTGGGCAGGTGGGAAGGAACAGGTGGGCAGGTGTGGAGGAACAGGTGGGCAGGTGGGAAGGGACAGGTGGGCAGGGGAGGAGGAACAGGTGGGAGGTGGGGAGGAACAGGTGGGCAGGTGGGAAGGAACAGGTGGGCAGGTGGGAAGGGACAGGTGGGAGGTAGGAAGGAACAGGTGGGCAGGTGAGGAAGAACAGGTGGGAGGTGGGGAGGAACAGGTGGGCAGGTAGGAAGGAACAGGTGGGAGTTGGGGAGGAACAGGTGGGCAGGTGGGAAGGAACAGGTGGGCAGGTGAGGAGGAACAGGTGGGCAGGTGGGAAGGAACAGGTGGGAGGTAGGAAGGAACAGGTGGGCAGGTGAGGAAGAACAGGTGGGCAGGTGTGGAGGAACAGGTGGGCAGGTGTGGGGGAACAGGTGGGCAGGTAGGAAGGAACAGGTGGGAGGTGAGGAAGAACAGGTGGGCAGGTGTGGAGGAACAGGTGGGCAGGTGGGAAGGAACAGGTGGGCAGGTGAGGAGGAACAGGTGGGCATGTGGGAAGGGACAGGTGGGCAGGTGTGGAGGAACAGGTGGGCAGGTGTGGAGGAACAGGTGGGCAGGTGGGAAGGAACAGGTGGGAGGTGGGAAGGAACAGGTGGGCAGGGGAGGAGGAACAGGTGGGAGGTGGGAAGGAACAGGTGGGCAGGGGAGGAGGAACAGGTGGGCAGGTGGGAAGGGACAGGTGGGCAGGTGGGGAGGAACAGGTGGGATAGAGGGAGAACAGCATGTGAGGGGGGAAGAGGTGGCTTTTTTTCTGCTCCATCCTTCTCTGAACCCTTACCTGGAAATAGGCTGACTCACCTGAGGCTGAAGCCACAGGTGGTAGGGCTGGACCAAGCTAGACCTCTTGGATTTAGCACTCTGGGTGCCTTCTTTTTGAAGATGTGATTTTAATGCCTGCAACTTCTCCTTACTAGAGTTTCACAAAGGCGGCTGGGACTGGACACCTGTCAGCCCTCTGCCCTCTGAGCCCCTGCAGAAGTCAGGTGGACAGACAGCCAGGCATGCTGCCTCATCCTCTAGTCTGTTCCCTAGCCTGCTTAGCTCCATGCAGGCCCCTGCAGGGACACAGGCTCTTTCTGTCGCTGGTTCACTCCCCCTCCTGCCCCAGGCTGGGTTGCTGCCCTCAGGGGACCTGCAGAGTCTGGCTGACAGTGGGGGAGGGAGGCCGGGCGTGGAGGGGGTGCATGAGGACGGGGTTTCTCAGCCTTCCCAGTGTTCAGGGTTGCCCGAGGCCACCTCTGCTCCCACTGCCACATCTTGAATGCTGACCCTCCTGCCTCCCTCCTGGGGAACCCTGGGATGATGTTGAGCCACCCAGATAATCCATGACCTCCATGCATCTCAGGTCCTAAACTAATCCCACCTGCAAAGTCTCATTTGCCACGTCAGGTAATTCCCCTGCATGACCTGAGCTCAGGAGGGTTTACCTCCCGGGCTGGTGTTCAGCTGTCTCGGGTGAGGGTTATTCCCCATGTTACAGCTGGACTATTCAAAGAGGGGGCTGAAGATCTGGGCCCTCCCCGGTCCTGCACCCTGGAAAAACCTGGCCACCCGTGTCCAGGCTGCTCCTGTGGGTCCTCAGGTGGGACAGATGGCAGCTGGTGCCTGGGGCCTGGGGACACTGATGGGGACGGTGGTCTGAGGGGGACAGCGGGGTGGAGATGATTGGTGGGGAAGCTGGTCCCAGTAGACTTGCATCGGCCGTGGATGTAGCAGCTGTCCGTGAGCGCTCTCTGTTCCCGGCCGGGGACCAGCTGTGGTGTCTCAGTCCCACCCCTTCTCTGGATGAAACACGAGACAGAACAAATTCCATGTCTCTTCAGGAGAAAACAGCTCCTGTGTGTTTCTGGCACATTCAGCATCCCTCAGTGACCTACCAGCCTGGACTTGTAATCTCTGAGGTTATAATAGTGATGCTGACAATCAAGTAGAGGGCTCTGTGTCTGTGTGCCCGTGCGTGTGTGCATGTGTGCCCACGTGTGCGTGTGCAAAGTCCCTCACAGCTTGCCCAGTGTGTTTCCACCTGTGTCCTGATTGGGTTTCACTCGAGCCTGAGATGCTCCTTCCCACTTTGTGCAGGAGGAGCCTGGGCTCCAGGAAGCCGAGTGAGCCCCCGGGTCTCCCACAGGTCGCAGGTGAACTGAGTAGTAGGCAGGTGGAGGCTGCCAGGCCATGCTCGTTCTGCTAACTCCGTCTGCTGGCTGATCAGCTCTGGGATTAAGTGGTGAAGCGCACGCGGTAGTGAGCCCCACTGGGGACGCAGGTGTGTGCTGTGTGAGGTGGCACGATCGCCGCGCTTTGAGGGACCCACCCCTGTGCAGGTAGACACACGGGCCGGGTGGGGCTGCACCCGCAGGCTGCTGCATGTCGTGGGGGCAATCCTGGATGGGAGCGTTAGGGCGGGGCGCTCGGGCAGGGGTGGGGCATGGAGCGGGTCTGTGGCGGGGGTGACGCGGGGCCTCCGCCAGAGAAGGGGCTCCTGGCACAGAGTCGGGGGCCCAGAGGGTTTGGGCTTTAGAGCAAGAAGGCAGAGGCCCAAAGGGGCACTTCAGAGATATTGGCCTTCATGGTTTGAAAGAGCTTTAATTACAATTGCCACGGAGAAGGGGGGGTCCTGGGGTGGTTTCCCCTTGGGAGGAGCAGCTGAGCCTGACACGGAGGGCGGGTCGGGGGCAGAGGTCCCAGCGCCCCACCTCCCCTTAGCCTGCGGAGGGGCTGAGTCTTTCTCTCAGGTGGTCAGTAAATAGATTCTGAGTACTTTCTGGGCGCGCGCGCTGTCCTGGGTGTGGGGATGGAGCGCCAAACGGAGAGGAGAACACCGCCCACCGGGAGGAGGCCGCAGCTGTGAGCACATCAGCCGCTGGGGAGCGATGGCCGTCATGGAAGGAGGAGCAGGGGAAGATGTGGTGTGACCATGCTGTGCAGACAGGCGGCCAGGATGGCCCTCGGTCGAGCGTCCCTGAGGAAGCAGAAGAGAAAGGGCTTGGCCGGGAGGGTCCTCGCCGCCTCATGGTCAGCTATGGCCAGCCCAGCGCGACGTCACCGGGCGATGAGCCTGAGGGCCACACCCTGCAGCACCTACAGGCCACCGAAAGGCCTTTAGAGTTTTAAGGGAGAAGATATAGAAGTTTGAGCAGCGTTACAACAATGACCTTGTGTGCCACGTAACTGGTCCCTCCTGCCACCCAGCACCCGAGGCAGACCCAGGTCTTGCTAGCTGCGGCTGAGGGGGCATCCCGCCCATGTCCCTGCGCCCCAGGCCAACCACCCCGTGGGCCCCGCCCAAGCCCCAAGGGGCTGTTTCTGGAGCTGACATGGAGGAGACCCCGTCTCTGCCAGGTGCCCCTGGAGTTCCACTGTCTGCCCAAGCTGGGCGTCTCCTCGGTCGCCTCCGTTGGGTCAGTGTCCCTGGCATCCCACCCCTTCTGCACCGAGCCCAGCAGCCTTGCTGGCCCCCAGCCTTCCTCTGTGTGCAGGGAGCTGGGAACAGCTCCACGTTCCACTTTATTAGCTCGACATGCCTCATTTCTGACCTCAGAAACCTTTTTGTTTTATTAAAACTTTAAATAATTTCTTAGTGCTTAAATCAAAGGGGATTGTAGTTCATAAAATTTAAGGAAGAAACACATTTATCGGCTCACACTGGCCACGTCCACCTTGAAGCTCCTTGGGAGGCTCTTGGAGCCTGGAGGCCCCGGAGAGGGAAGTCTCAGTCCTGTGAGCTCGGTGATAATCTGCCGGCCCAGGTCCCGACCTCCCTCCGTCTCTGCTCTGGAGGAAAGGCCTGGCCCTGGCTCAGCCCGGCTACCCGCGTGGGGGTGGCTCTACCTACCTGTCCACGTCCAGGCAGAAGTTCTGTCCTGGTTCCGGGATCTGCCCTGCTGTTCTGGGTCCTCAGTGCCTAGGGGGGACCCGGTATACAGTTGGTGCCTACTAAGTGTCTGCTGGAGTACACTAGGGAAAGGTGATGGGGACTGAGACCTCTGCCTGCTTGACCTCCCTGCTCCTCACACGCAGGACCTCTCCCATCACAGGGACCCCTGCCCCCCTGGGGAGCATGGGGCCCACTCTGGGAGGGGACTGGCAACCAATGCCGCCCACAGCCTTGACTCTGGGACTCTGTCTGTCAGGCCTCCAGGCCCTGGACCTAGGGCTTGGCCTCCCCGACCCAGGGAGCCTCTGGCGACGGTGGGCCTCAGAAGCACTGCTGACCACAGGGGACCCAGGCAAATGGAGTGGAGGCCACCCCTCCCTCCCGCACCACCCAGGGTGGCGGTCCTGTGTCACTGTGCTCTGTGTGCCGTGGCCTCTGGGCTTTCTGTCGGCTGCATCCCCGTGAGGGCTGGTGGGCGCAGGGGTGCAGGAAGACAGGGCTCCCTGGAGGCCCCATGTGCTCTCGGCCGGGTGTGTGCCCTGCGGGTGACGAGGCCCTTCTCAGAGCCAGTACCCAAACACGTGGGGCTCTGGGCTGTGTCTGATGGCGGCATGGACGCTTCGGGCATGTCCTGTCCCACAGTGCTCTCTGTGAGGCTGGAGAGGTGAGACACGGCTCTGAGGACCTGCTGGGGTCTCCTGCAAATGCCCATCCAGGCAGGTCTGCAGACAGGAAAGGGCCTGGGGAGCTGGCCTGGTGGTGCCGCCTGGAACTTATCTCTGCTGGGCTCGTCCTGGGCATCCAGGCTGTGAGGAGGGACACACCCCACGGGCTCCCTCAGGAGGGGGCCAGGAGAGAGCCCACGGCTGTGGTCCTGCCTGGAGCCCAGAGCTAACCAGAGCAGGGTTTGGAGGATGTGCCTGGCCTGGACTGGGGTAGAGGCTCCCCAGGAGCGGTAGAGTGACAGTGTGCTGGGTTCTTGTCCACAGAGGGCCAGCTAAGGGTGGAGGGACTGCCCAGGGCTGCTGCCCGCCTCTGGGGTGTCCATGTCCTCCGTGTCAACAGACAGCCTCTCAGTCACGCTCAACCGCAGGAGAAAGAGGCGGTTGGTGTGTGGCTCCCCTGTGCTTCCATGGACAGGGACCCTGCCATGCCCACCCACATGCCTCACTGATAACTGGCCCCTGGTCCCAGGAGGATGCTGGGAGACGGGGCCTAGAGCACATCGGTGCACAGTTGGCCTTGCGTGTGTGATGTGCTCATGTCCCCCTGTTGACGCCCAGCCTCGGCCGAGAATCGCGAGCCATGGAGCTTTGGGAGGAAGGGAGCTCAGAGTGAGGCCCGTGCTGTGGGGTTGGGGGTGGGGGGCTGCAGATGCGGCTACATCTCCGGCATCAGGGTGGGGTTTAGATGGGAGCTCATGCAGAAGTGGGGTGCAGGACCACTGCCACCTGGCAGTGTTTCATGACCTGCCTGTGGCTTTGTTCATGCTGGTCTCATGAGGCCTTAAGTTTTCATGCAGGGATGTCTTGTTTCACCAACCAAATTACAAAATCCCTTAGACCAGGACTGTACTTTCATTTTCCTCTCTATCTCTGGCAGAACCCAGCATGCACACTGCTCTTGGGGGTTCCATAAGTCTGGGGTCGAGTTGAAGTCATGCCAGATGGAGCAGTCCTTGCCAGGCTGTGGAGACCACCAGGGAGATCCATGTAGGTGGTATGTTGGAGCCAGGGTGAGGGTGCACATAGATGGGGTTCATTGGTCTTGTGTGCTTGGCTGAACTCTCCCAGAGACTGGCCAGGTCCCAGAGTTCCCACAGGCCCCCCGTTTTTGCCTCAGGCACAATGAGGTGGGAAGTTGAACTTTAAGATGCCTGCATCTTGAAACTTTCTGCTTTGGGAGCTCCTGGCTGGTGTGCACCGAGGCATGAAGTAGAGGGTGGTTAGGTAGTCCCTGGCACTTAGCAATCGCCTAGCCAGTGTTTGGTGAAATCAGTAGGCAGTCAGGGGAACAGTGTGTGCTTTAAATGAGGGAAAAACTGGCAGAAGGCAAACTTGGTTTCCTTCATAATTTTAGCTTCCAAGGACTCCCAGGCTGGACAGGTTTATCCTGACAAAAACTTCGTACCTCAGCCTACTGTATACCAGGTCCCTCATTCTCACCATCATCACTGTCTGTGTGTAGATTGAAAGGTGTCATATGTGAAAGCCCCTAGCAAGATCTCCAACAAAATGAGCCATTGTGGCTATAATCCCCATAAGATGGTGATGAAGGCGGTGGTGAGGGCACTGCTGGTGATGGTGCAATGATGATGATGGTGATGGTGATGGTGGTGGGGATGATGGTGATGGTAGTGGTGATGATGGTGGGGATAGTGGAGATGATGGTGATGATGATGGTGATGATGGTGATGATGATGGTGATGATGGTGATGATGGTGATGGTGGTGGGGATGATGATGATGATGATGGAGATGATGGTGATGGTAGTGGTGATGATGGTAAGGTGGGTGGTGATGGTGATGGTGGTGGAGATGATGATGGTGGTGATGATGGTGGTGGTGATGGTGATAATGATAACTATGATGGTGATGGTGGTGGGGATGATGATGATGGTGAAGATGATGGTGATGGTAGTGGTGATGATGGTGAGGATGGTGGTGATGATGGTGATGGTGATAATGGTGATGATGGTGGTGGTGGTGATGATGGTGATGGTGGTGATGATGGTGGACAGTGATGATGGTGGTGATGTGATGGTGATGATGGTGATGATGGTGGTGATGGTGGTGGTGATGATGATGGTGGTGGTGATGGTGATGGTGGTGGTGGTGATGATGGTGAAGGTGGTGATGATGTAATGCTGGCAATGATGCTAAGAGTGTATGTTTTGGGTAGCAGGACACAGACAGATCTTGAGAAAATTAGGGACCTGTAGGGGCCACAGAAGAGAGACAAACATATCTCAAAATTAATAACAGTAATGGGCTGCTAAGTCCACACTGAGACCCAATAAATGTCAAATTCCACTTGTGACAAAATCAAAGTCATTTTCGGCTCGTACAGGTTGGTGAGAAGGCATTTAGTTCCCTTCAGTGGATCTAGGCACACGTTTTAACAACTCACTTCCCCATCATGGACATATCATCTCCCAAATGTCTGGCTTTCCTGAGCACAGAAGTGCCACAGACGGTACCACCAGGGCTAATAGCAGGCAGGGTAAGCGTGCCTTGTCCTGACCCAGCAGTGACCTGGCCCCATTGCCTGTATCCTGATTTTTATGGAATATCTTCTTTAGCTAAAAGCATGAGCATTTGCCTGGGAACTGACTTTATGAGCTACATAAACATTTATTTAAAGAGAAATAAAAAGAGCAACATGGAAAATAAGACCATAACTGCCCCCTGACTGTGTTGTACCCCACCCCCCAGCCTCTGAGAGCATAATTATGTGCATGGAAATTTTGTAGCTCCTGTCAAGTACATCTATGAGAAACGCTATTTTTAAAGACTTTATAATGCAGCAATACAATTTCTGCTCTAGGCTAAAATATCACGGATCGAGGTGTCACCCAGACAGTAATAATGTTATAGCTCTTCAATTCATGTCTCTAGACATTAAGTTGTAAATGGAGAATTAATATCAATGTAGGCATTTTCAGCAATTGCAAATTTTTCTGTCCCTGAATTTGGTGTTACCTAAATTAAGAAATTTCAAAGTCTGTCAAATGTTACTTTCATCCTGATACGAGCATTTCCTATGCAGACCTGGGCCCTGCTTGTGTCTCCTGAGTCCCCTGCTGATGTCACTGGGTGCTGTCTTCATTCTTGCTGGCTCTGCTCCAGCCAAGCTTTTTACGAGAAAAAAAAAATAGATTTATACTTAAAAATGTTTTCATTTAAATTCCAGTATAGTTAACATACAGTGTAATATTAGTTTCAGGTGTAGAAATATAGTGATTCATCACTTACATATATCACCTGGTGCTCATCATGACAAGTGCCCTCCTTCATCCCCACCACCTATTTCCCCCATCCCCCACCCACCTCCCCTCTGGTGACCATCAGTGTGTTCTCTGTGTTAGGAGTTAGGAGTCTGTTTCTTGATTTGTCTCTTTCTCCTCTTTTTCCTTTGCTCATTTGTTTTGTTTCTTAAATCCACATATGAGTGAAATCATATAGTATTTGTCTTTCTCTGACTTATTTTGCTTAGCATAATATATTCTAGTTCCATTCATGGTGTTGCAAATGGCAAGATTTTTCTTTTTTATGGCTGAGTAATATTTCATTGTATATATACACCACATCTCCTTTATCTGTTCATCTGTCAATGGACTATCTGGGCTCTTTCCATCATTTGGCCATTGTTAACAATGCTGCTATAAACATTGGGCTGCATATATCCCTTCGAATTAGTATTTTTATATACTTTGGATAAATACCTACTAGTGCAATTGCTAGATCAGAGTGTAGTTTTATATTTAACTTCTTGAGGAACCTCCATACTGTTTTCCAGAGTGGCGGCACCAGCTTGCATTCCCACCAACAGTGTAGGAGGGTTCCCCTTTCTCCGCATCCCCGCCAACATCTATGGTTTCCTGAATTGTTGATTTTAGCCATTCTGACTGGTGTGAGGTGGTATCTCATTGTGGTTTGATTTGCATTTCCCTGATGTTGAGTGATGTTGAGCATTTTTTCATGTGTCTGTTGGTCAACTGGATGTCCTCTTTGGAGAAATGTCTGTTCATGTTTTCTGCCAATTTTTTAATTAGATTGTTTTTTGGGGTGCTGAGTTTGGTAAGTTCTTTACGTATTTTAGATACTAACACTTTATCAGATATGTCATTTGAAATATCTTCTTCTATTCGGTATGTTGCCTTTTAGTTTTGTTGATTGTTTCCTTCCCTGTGCAGAAGCTTTTTATTTGGATGAAGTCCCAACAGTTTATTTTTTGCTTTTGTTTCCCTTGCCTCAGGAGACATATCTAGAAAGATATTGTTATGGTAGATGTCAAAGAAATTACTGCCTGTCCACTCTTCTAGAATTTTTATGGCTTCCTGTCTCACATTTAGGCCTTTAATTCATTTTGATTTTATTTTTGTGTATGGTGTAAGAAAGCGGTCCAGTTTCATTCTTCTGTATGTCGCTGTCCAGTTTTCCCAACACTATTTGATGAAGAGACTATCTTTTTTCCATTGGATATTAATTCTTTTGTTGAAGATTGACTACATACTTGTGGGTTCATTTCGGGTTCTCTATTCTGTTCCATTGACATATATGTCTATTTTTGTGCCAGTACCATGCTGTCTTGATGACTACAGCTTTGTAATATAGTCTGAATCTGGAATCATGATGCCTCCAGCTTTGCTTTCCTTTTTCAGGATTGCTTTTGCTATTTGGGGTCTTTTGTGGCTCCATACACATTTTAGGATTCTTTGTTCTAGCTCTGTGAAAAATTCATATTTTGATAGGGATTGCATTAAGTGTGTAGATTGCTTTGGGGAGTAGAGACATCTTAACAATATTTGTTCTTCCAATCCATGAGCCTGGAATATTTTTCCATTTCTTTGTGTCCTCTTCAACCTCTTTCCTAAGTGTTCTGTAGTTTTCAGAGTACAAGTCTTTCACCTCTTTGGTTAGGTTTATTCCTTGGTATCTTATGGTTTTGATGCAGTTGTAAATGGGATCGATTCCTTGATTTCTCTGTCTGCTGATTCATTATTGGTATATAGAAATGCAACAGATTTCTGTACATTGGTATGAATCCTGTGACTTTACTAAATTCATGTATCAGTTCCAGCAGTTTTTGCATGGAGTCTTTGGCTTTTCTTTATCTTTAAAATTTTTTTTAAAAATTTAATTTTTTAGTAATCTCTACTTAATATGAGGCTACAACTCATGACCCTGAGATCAAGAGTCACATGCTCTATTAACTGAGCCAGCCTAGTAGCATGTCATCAGCCAATAGTGACAGTTTGACTTCTTCTTTACTGATTTGGATGGTTTTTATTTCCTTTTCTTGTCTGATTGCTGAGGTTAGGACTTCCGGTACTATGTTGGACAACAGTGGCAAGAGGGGGCATCCCTGTTGTGTTCCTGACCTTAGAGGTAAAGCTCTCAGTTTTTCCCCATTGAGGATGATATTAGCTGTGGGGTTTTCATAGATGGCCTTTATGATGTCGAAGTATGTACCCCCTAAACCTACATTGTTGGGGCGCCTGGGTGGCTCAGACAGCTAAGTGTCTGCTTTCAGCTCAGGTCGTGATCTCAGGGTCCTGGGATCGAGTCCTGCATCAGGCTCCCTGCTCGGCAGGGAGCCTGCTTCTCCCTCTGCTCTTCCCCCTGCTTGTGCTTTCTCACTCACCCACTCTCTCTCTTAAATAAATAAAATCTTAAAAAAAATAAACCTACATTGTTGAGGGTTTTTATCATGAGTGGATGTTGTACTTTGTCAAGTGCTTTTTCTGCATCTGTTGAAGTGATCGTATGGTTCTTACCCTTTCTTTTATTAATGTGGTGTATCATGTTGATCTGCAAATACTGAACGACTCCTGGAACCCAGGAATAAATCTCACTTGATCATGGAGAATGATTCTTTTAATGTGCTGTTAGATTCAGGTCGCTGGTATTTTGTTGAGAATTTTTGCATCCATGTTCATCAGGAATATTGGTCTGCAATTCTCTTCTTTAGCGGGGCCTTTGGTTTTGGAATCAGGGTAGTGTTGGTCTCATAGAATGAATTTGGAAATTTTCCTTCCATTTCTGTTTTTTGGAACAGTTTGAGAAGAATAGGTATTACGTCTTTTTTTTAAAAAAGATTTTATTTATTTATTTGAAAGAGAAAGAGCACAAGCAGGGGGAGGGGCAAAGGGAAAGGGAGAAGCAGACTCTGCCTGCTGACCAGGGAGCTGGACGCAGGACTTGATCCTAGCAGCCTGGCGCCCCCAGTATTAACTCTTCTTTAAATGTTTGGTAGAATTCACGTGTGAAGCCATCTGGCCCTGGGCTTTTGTTTGTTGGGAGATTTTTGATGACTGATTCAATTTTGTTGGTTATTGGTCTGTTCAAGTTTTCTATTTCTTCTTGGTTCAGTTTTGGTAGTTCACATGTTTCTAGGAATTTATCCATTTCTTCCAGGTTGTCCAGTTTGTTAGCATATAGCTTTTCATAATATTCTCCTATAATTGTTTGTATTTCTGTGGTGTTCATTGTTACTTCTCCTCTCTCATTTGTGATTTTATTTATTTGGGTCTTTTCTCTTTTCTTTTTGATAAGTCTGGTTAGAGGTTTATCAACGTCATTAAATTTTTCAAAGAACCAACTCTTCATTTCATTGATCTGTTCTAAAAATAGAAAATTTAAATTGTCTTATATCAATGAAAGAAATTGAACTTATAAAAATCAAAGAAATAAAAAATTGTACCCACAAAGAACAATCCAACCCCAGATGGCTTTGCTGGAGAATTCTATCACATGTTCAAGGAACAAACAATGTCAAATGTGTATTACCCCTTCCGGAAAATGAAGGGAATACTTCCAACTCATTGGATACCAAACCACGAGAGGCACTTACAAGAAAGCAAATTATACTACATCAAAAACTAATGATGTACGACATGTTGGCTGATTGAACATAAAAAAACAAAAAACAAGCAAACATAAAACAAGAAAGCAAATTAGAGGCCAGTATCTCCAATGAGCACAGGTACAGAAATGCTTCGACAAATAGATCCAACTCCGGTGACACGAAACGTTATAGCATGACCAGTGGGGTGCATCCAGGAGGGTGAACTTGCTTGAACGTTCAGAATCAACCAGTGTCATTCCCCACATTGCAAAATAAAGCGGAACAACCCAATGACCTCAATAGATGTAGAAAAAGCAATCTGACAGAGTTTGACACCCATTCATGATAAAAACTCCCAGAAAGTTGGGAATAGGAGAGGATTTACTCACTTCAATCGGGGGCATCTGTGAGAAACCTCCAGCCAGTGTTGTCGTCAGCTTGAAACATTGAACGCATCCCCTCTAAGACTGGGGGTGACGCTGGGATTTCTGCTTTTACCACTTCCAGCCAACATGCTGGTGGAAGTTCTGGGCAGCGCACAGGGGACAGCCCTTAAATGTAGAGGTTGGCTGGCCAAGGCTTTGGGTCAGAGGCAGACAGAGAGGCAGGCACCGCTGTGTGGGATTAGGGCTAAGCCTCCAGTGGTCAGAGGGGCTGGTCTGGGCACTTGTCCAGGGTGATGGCCACACGTGGGCACTGGGTCTCCTGATGGGTCCAGCCAGTCGGCTCACCTGAGAGACCCCACAACAAAATGAACAACACATTCATGATCAGGTCAGGGTACTGACCCTGAAGAATGCTGTGTGGCCTGAAATGTGCAGTTCCCTAGGGGTCAGACTGGGGCCTTCTGCTCTGTGGAAGGAGCTGCTGACCTCAGCAACTTCATTTTGTTGCAGAGCGTAGGCTGGGGACTGGGGTGGGGGTTGATGTGGCAGGCAGGTCTTACCCTGTCTGCATTGGATGCCCATCGTGGTGGCCACGGATGTGTCTGTGTCCATTTTCTGGGGCTGCCACTGCAAAGCACCACAGACGGGGTGGCCAAAACAACAGAAATTTATGATCTCACGACCTGGGGCCTGGCAGTCTGGGATCATGGTGTCTGTGGGGTTGATGCCTCCTGGAAGGAGAATCTGCTCTGGGCCTCGCTCCTCGGCATGTAGTAGTAATGCCAATCTCGCCTTCATCCACACCTCCACATTCTCCCTTTCTGTAACACGGTAGGGCCCACCCTACACCAAGATGATCTCATCTTTGTAACCCCCCTGCAATGACCCTCTTTTTAAGTCCAGTCATGTTCTGTGGTCCTGGGCTTAGGGCTTCCACACACAGATCCTCAGGGACACAATTCAGCCTATGACAGCACTGGAGGTGCTGCCGCTTCTGTGTCCAGTGGCCAACACAGGGACCGCTGTCCCCACTCCTTGGGCCCACTGTGCGCTGGTCCTCCGCAGACTCTGCCCCAGACTGAGCAGGGCCTTGGCCCCAGGCCTGTCCGCCCAAATGGGCCCTAGTTGTCTGCTGGGGACAGCCTTGTGGGTTGTGGGGATGCAGGCCCAGGTGTCTGCACAGAGCTGAGCACTCAGGTGGGAAGACCTGGCCTCTAGTGCAGAAAGCACCTGGTCACCAGCACCTGACCTTTGGCCTCTGCTCTGGTCCATGAACTGCACAGACCCTAAGCATCAATGGTGTAAGTTTTTTGTTTTTTGTTTGTTTGTTTGTTTGTTTTTTTACCTTGAAATGGTTAAAATTCAAAAGGAACTTATACTATGCATCCAAAATGAAAGGTACTTTTGGAACTTTATAATTTCTTATTTTCCTTACTTTAGACAGAGAAATAAACTTTGGTTTGTTAAAGGCAGAGAATGACCCGTTTTGTTTTCATTTTAGGAAAGTTACCATCTGTTGGCTTTTCTTTTCCATGATGTCTCCCTTGGATTTTCTCCTCCTCACGTGGCTCGGGCAGTGATCCGGGAGAGGCCTACCCGCCGGGGCCTGAGTCCCACCTTCTGCCCCCGACACCCCACAGTTGGCCAGTGCCACCCGCTGTCTTCTGGGGCCATCCCAAACTGCCCTGCGAATTCCTCCTGGGAGCAGCACTGCACGCCCCACCTCTGGAGAGACTGCGGTGCAGGGGGAGTTCCACCTTCCGGAAATTTCCAGAGGGTAGCAGACAGTGGCCGAGGTCGCCCCCGACAGCCAGGCTCAGGGTCAGGGATGGTGGAGGCCAGCTTGCCGGGGGGCCCCGGGAAAGCGGTGGAGTCTTGTGGACTCGGACGTTTGCAGCATCCGGTGGGCGCCGGTGAGAGGGAATTAACTGAAGTCATGCTGGGCTTGAACCCACGTCTGAAGACCAGCGCCTCCGTGGGGTCTTGTTAGAATGTTCTGGCTGAACCCAGTGGCACCTGGTCCCGCTGGTTGGGTCCCCGAAGGTCACCAGGTGTCTCAGGGACATGAGGGGCTGGGCCAGCTTCTCCCAAACGCTCAGCTGCTCTGACTTGGGCAGGGTGGTGCTGTGTCCATGGTTGTAGCAGCTTTCCACCTTCTGCGCACTTGTGACTCGTGGTCATGAGCTGGTGGACACGGCTATGCCGTCCGCAGTGTCCTGTCACCTGCCACGTCTGTATTTGAGGGACCTCGGCTGCCCGCTCCCCTTGCCCCCAGGAGAGAGGACCTTCGGGCCCTAATGGGGGCAGAGCCCCATGTCAGGGGGGCCTGAGCCGTGAGGGGCACCTGGGAGCAGCCGCCTCCCCGCGGGGTAGGCAGGGTGTGAGCGGGGAGCCAGCCTGGTACCGCGTGATTTTATGGGTGTGGAAGTTTCTGCACAGTGAGCTGGTGCGTGCCCCAGGTCACAGCAGGAAAGGGGATCGGGCCAGGCACAGGGTCCCTCCTGCTGGCAAGCCCACACCATCCCCGTCTACCTGCTCTGGGCATGGCCTCCGTGGGGCCGCAGCCCCTCCTCCGCCCTCTGGGTCATCGGGGTCTCGCCCCCAGCTCCTCCTCTCCTCCCTTCCAGGACATGAGGCCGCAGGGAGGCCTGGTGGGGCTGCGTGGTTTGGGGAGGAAGGTGCTTCCTCCTGCCTGGCCAACCCCTGGAGCCCGGAGAGGGCATCCCGCTGGTTCACTCTCCCAGGGGCTCGCACCGGCCGACACCACCAGTGCGTTCCTTGGCTGCTCAGTCTGGGAATAACAATTATTAGGGTTACTTCTGGCATTTTCTCTGAGCTGGACCAAGACTGAGATGTGGAACGGTTAGAACGGTGTTCTAATGTGGAAGACACAGAAGAGAGACATGCAAGCCGCCTAACCTCACAGCCAGGAGCTCAGTGGTTTGTGACACGGGAACAGCTCCCCCCTGCACCCACCCCTCGCGGGGGCCCAGCAGCCTCCCACCCAGGAGCAGAGTGGTTTCCCCGAGCACCGAGGGACAGACCGTGTGCGCACCAGCTGTGCTCCTGTCTGCCCTTCTCAGGATGCATGCAGGTAACTGCGGTCCTGGTGAGGGCGCGGGAGGCTGTCCCCGAAGAGAGGAGCCTGCATGAAGGGGGGATGGCACACGCAGAGCTGTGCCTTCAGAGGGCGAGGGGCTTTCAAGAAAGGGGGCAGAGGTCATTCCATGCAAGCCCAGCCCCAGGTGGGACCCCTACCCATGGCTTCACCTCTGAGAACATGCATGGCAGCAGGCCGGGGTCCATCCAGGCACCGGTGGGTCACATGGGGGATATGCAGGGCCCCTTGGCCTCCTGGACTGACATCCTGAGAGGCTCTGCCTCACCAGCATCTGTGATGTCAGCTCCACTGCTTCTCCCTTACGTCTGGAGAAGGGGCTTCTGCCGGAAGTGGGTCACCAGGGGCTCTTGGAGCTCTGGAGATGCGCAAAGGCAAGAGCACGGGAGGCCGCCAACAGCCCTGGAAATACAGCAGCTGCTCAGGAACAAGTCCGGTCCCCACCTCCCCCTCTGCACCTCCCTGGACTCTCAGCTCCACAGAACAAGGCTTACCAGGCAGAGGCGCCATGCTGAGACAGAGACCGACAGAGCACTAGGCCTCACCTTCTGGAGCCGACTGCACCAGCGCAGGTGGACCCACCGGGAGGCAGAGACTCAGGTGCTCCCAGAGAGCGAGAACTGGGGGAAGAACAAACTCTGCTCCCTGCCCCACCCCAGCCTCTGTGCTGTTGCTGGTGGGAGACAAGGCTACCTCAGTGCCCCAAAGTGGCTGCCACGTCTCCGCACCTCTGTGGGCATCCACCCTGAGGATGGAACCCACGGGCTGTGTCTCTGAGGAAACTCGCTGGCAAGGGGACTCCAGACCCAGACAGTGATTGGACAGCATCTCAGGGAGGAGCGCACTTTGCTCACAGGGCACCTGCACCATGGGGTGTGTTCATGGGCCCCAGATGTGTAGCGGCAGGACTAGACACCAGGCCTGCAGAGGGAGGTGGGCTGTCCTGGGTCAGGGGTGGAGCGGCTGCAAGAAGGTGCCCCCCACGGTGCAGTGGAACACGTAGGTTAAGAGCTTGTTGTCCGCAGAGCGGTGAAGTGGTTTGGTCCCGGCCCTGCCATGCTGCAGCTCTGAGTCCCCCATGACCTCTGCCTTCCTGTCTGGAAAGCACAGAAGTACACCACCCACAGCACCATCCTGGAGGTAAGCGGATGCAGATCCAGAGCAGGGCGATCACTCAGAGGTAAGGGCTACTAGTCTAGGACCTTTGTCCTCTTTGAAAAATGTGTATTCACGATAGGAGTGGGTATAATAAAAATTAGCAGGAAGGCCTCAGATCCACCTCGAGTGCTAACTCTGCCACAGAGGAAGGGAGTGAACAGGTGGGAGGTGCTGGTGAGCCTGGCGGGATTTGCCTAAACTGGAGGTGTTGAGTGTGGTGGGGACAGAGCTGGGCGTGGCTGCACCTGAGATGCCTTGTGGCCTCTGCTGACGCCCAGGAGGGAGGAGGCGGGCCTGGGCCAGCAGCACAGCCCTGGGCATGCGGAGGCGGCCAGCCTGTAGAGCCGGACAGGACATGAGCGCACAGATAACCACGGAATGTGGACCTTGTGTGAACGGTGAGCTGGTCTACCCAGGCCTCACTTGACAAGAGATTACTGAGTACCCGTCACATGCCTAACACTGCTGGGCCCTTGGGTCACTTTGGTGTCAAGCAAGGGAAAATTCTTGCCCCCATGGAGCTCACAGACCAACTTGGGGGAGACAGAGTGAGCAGCAAACCTAACCCACAAATTACACGGTCACTCAGGAGGGGACACACACTTGAACACAGAGCAAAGGGGCCATTGGGGCTTTGGTGCACAGCGGTAAGAGGAAGGGGACATGGCTGAGCTGATTTGGGGGTCAGATTGGGCTTCACAGAGAAGTTGAGATTTGAACAAGTGTCTGATTTGTTGGCTACTGCTCTGTAAACTAATCTCCCGGTGTCCACGTTTATCATCTCATAGCTTCTGTGGGCCATGAGTCTGGATGGCATGGCCAAGTCCTCTGCCCAGGGTCTTACGTGGTATAAGCAAGGAGTCAGTGGGCTGTGGTCTCATCTGCGGCATGACTGTGGAAAGATCTGATGCTCTGCTGACTTGACTTGTTGTGGATTCAGTTCCTTGTGGTTGTAGGACTGAGGCCACAGTTTCTCTCTGGCTGTTGGCCAGAGACCGCCTTGGGTCCTAGAAGCCACCTTCCACTTCTTACCATGAGGGTTCTTCAACATGACCCTCCCTACCTAAACCCAGACAGTGGGAGCGTGCGTGTGCGTGAGGGATGGGGTCTCCTGTTCCATGTCACATGAGGACATAACCGTGTAGGTGATCAAGATCTGCACTGTGTTCTGTTGTTGAGCAAGTGCCTATGGGGTGGGCGACACAGGGTCATGCACATCAGCAAGCAGGGACACAGGTCCCCCAGGGCTGCCCACTGCACGGTGGCTACGGCGCTTCCTGATGCCACGCCCCCCAGTTCCCCGCAGCAGAGAGACATCATCTGACGAAGGTGGAGCGGATCCCCCAGAGTGTCCCGTCCTTGGTCTCTCCATGTCTTCCACAAGCAGAGGTCAGTGAGACGCAGGCAGGGGAGGTGTTCATGTTTGCCCCTGAGGACAGGAGCCTGGCCCTCGTGGGGAGCACGGAAGGGTCCCGGTGGGAAGACCAGCAGGGTGCACCAGGCAGAAGCCATGCAGCTACATGGGCTGGTGCTGCAAGGGGACGTGGAGGCCCAGGTCCCCAACCCTGCAGACAGTCATCGGGGCATCCAGATGCGACCCCACCGCCGTCTGGGCAGCGGTGGGCCAGTTTTCTGGGGAGCCTAGGTGAGCACAAGGGACACAGGAGATGTGTGATACCCTCTCCAGGAACCAGGAGCCAGGTATGTCCTACTTCGTAGATTTCTGTAACAGCTTTTTGAGACACGGTTCACATACTGTGCTGTTTGCCCATTTAAAGTGTGCACATCGGTGGTTTTCATATGTTCACAGAGATGTGCAAACATCACCACTGTCAATTTTAGAACATTTCCATCACCCTGACAAGGGCCCGCACACCCGTGAGGTTTTGCTCCCTACCCCTCCAGGTAGGAGGCCTGTCTCTTGGCTCCACTCGAGGAAAACACTGATCTACACACATTTCTCTATTCTGGACATTTCGTGTAAGCAGACTCATACACGATGTGGCCCTCTGTGTCCAGCTTTGCTCATAGAGGACCACGTTTTCAAGGCTCATTCACGCTGTGGCGTGAGTCAATGCTTCGTTCCTTCTCACGGCAGAGGAACGTCCCACTGCCTGGGCGGGCCACGTTCTGTGTCTGTGATCTGTTGGTGGACATGTGTGTGTTTTCCGCCTCCAGCTCTCATGGGCGGTGCCGCCGGGACCATTTGTGCTCAGGTGTCTCTACGACACACGCTTCATTCTCTTGGGCATCATGTCTTTATTGATCTGTTACTGCAACATATCCCCAAAGTTTAATGATCCCAGAATTTTAACATAAATCTCGTGGGTTGCATGATTTAAATTCGCTTTTTTGCGCACAAAGGTCACCGTCTGTAACGATCGACTCTGAGTTTCAGAGTCATAGCTGTAGCTGGCCTGACGATGAGCCTCCCACTTGCACAGATTGGAACTGAAAGAACACTGGTCTCCACACCGCAAATAACTTCCACCCTGTTGTACAAATGTGATTTGGGAGACAATTAGCTCCGCATCAATCACAGATAATACTGGAAGGCAGGCGGGTGCCTGGGGCCTCCTTAGAGCCAGAGATGGTAGGGGCTGTCAGATTAAATTAAAATTTACAACTCTTGAAGCTAAAAGGGGATTTTTGTAGGAAAACTAGAACTTTTCTCTCTCGGATATGTGTAACATTAATTTGGGAGAGCGCAACGTCCATCAGATTCTAACTGTCCCTACAGACCTTGCCTTCTGCCTTCGACAGATCACCTGAGCCTGAGGCCTGATTTTGACCATGAGTGATTGAACAAAAGCTTCCAGCAGAGACTCACGGCGGGGTAAGATGGTTCCCCTCCCACTGAGTGTCCATCTGACCCTCCTTCCCAAGGGACCTGGCTTTGTCTGGGGAAGCCAACCTCTCCCCTTGCCACAGTGAGGGGCTCGATTTCCTCTTGCCAGGACCGGGAGAGGTGGCCACGTGTCCCGCCTCTGACCAAGGGCGCACGGGGGGCCACGCACTGCAGGGCCTCTCGGGAATCTGCCTCCCCCCAGGAGAGAAGCAGCAGCTGCTCCTGAATCTCTGGGTGCTGTTGCATCTGGATGTGATGCTGGAGTGGCGACAGACCTCCATTGCCCCCCAGGCTGAGTGCGGGACCCGCGTGGAGGATGCAGGGCAGAGGGAAGAAGGAGCACGGCATCTGCTGGTGTCCCTGTGCTGCTGGCCAGGCGTCTGAAGCCCACCTGACCCCGAGCTTCCTGTCCTGAGGGTTGCTAACCTCCTGGCCATACATTCTCCGCAGCTCCTTCCACCAGGAACCGGGGGCTCCTCGCACCGCTGGAGATGTGGTGGAGAGCGTGGTGGAAGAACGTTGAGTGGTTCTGGGTCTCAGCCTCAGAGACCCGTAGCTTCTGCTCTCCCAGAAGCCACCCCTGTAGAGGTCTGCTCCAGCCTCCTGGAGAATGAGAGACCCCAGAGAGGGACGTCCAGCTGGATGAACTGGATGCAGTTCCCAGCTGACCTGCCAGCAAAGTGCAGCCACGTTTGTGAACCCGGAAAAGGGTAGCAGAAGATCCAACCACAAGACCCACAGATTCATGGGAAATAACAAACAGTGCTTATTTTAAGCTACTAAGTTTTGCGATGGTTTGTCACACAGCAATTGCTAACTGACACCTTTTCCTTATTATTTAGCCCAGAATGGGTCAGAGCTGTTTTTCTCCATCGCTACAAGCATCCGAATGAAGAAAGTTGTCTGGTGCCCAGACCCAAGACAGGACTCCCGGTGCCCTGCAGAATCGTGTTTCCACCAGCATCTGACTGTTGATGGAGAGTGGATATAGCTCTCCAGAGTGCACTGTGCATCTGTTAAAAAGGATTCTGTTGCATCCTGAGCAGGGCTGCCCTGTGATGCCCACCTCACGGGGAAGGTGGCGTTCCCTTCTGCAGAACAGTCCCTGCTGGTTTCCCTCTGGCCCCACCTCCCTGCGTCCTGTTACACGGGGGTGGCCGGGCATGACCCAAACCTTAGCGTGTGGGAGACACCGTGTTTATGAGGCCCAAGTAGATCCTTGAAAATTATTTTTAATAAAATATTACATACCTTCTAAAGGAACATGGAAATGGGAAAAATTCTAGAGAAAAAGCTGAAGCATATGTACAGACTGCCCCACCCTGGATTTCTACAATCGGTGTTGAAAACCGACAGTGTCGGGCACCACTCTGGCCCCACGGATGCCACGTGGCTGGGTAGCGATCCGTCTGGCCTCTGGTGGTGCCGCGGATCCATGTAGAGTCTGTCTCGCGCTCATGGGAACAGAGCGGTGGGCCAGGCTGTGTCACCTGCTTGTCCCGGGCTGACGCCATGTCGGTTTGACCGGACGTGTTCTGTAATCGTTGCAAACCCTGAGGATAACTGTCTCCTTGTTGGACAGTCAAGCTCCTTCCTGTACTTCATTACTTCGAGCAGCACTGGGCTCATTCATTCATTCATTCTGCAGGGAACCTCAGGGGCCAGGTGCGCGGCCAGGAACCAGCGACTCAGGGATAACCGGGCGTGGCTCTGACCGCCTGGAGCCTAAAGTCTGGTGGCGGGGTCAGTGGTGGTGGAGGCCGTGACCTGTGGGGCACGTGGGCGGATGAGCACGGGTGCAGGTGGGACCGCGCCCATGGCAGCAGACCTCAGGTGAAGCCACGGACGGCAGGATCTGCAAGAAGAGCGGGGTCTGGAATGTTCCGCCCGAGGTGGAAGGGAGGAGGCGGTGGAGTCCACGTGTGTGGTGACGTCAGGTGGTGTTTGGGGGGGCAGGAAACCAGCAAGGAGCAAGCTGGATTGGGGGTGCATTAGGTGGGCACCAGCCTCCCTGCGTCTGACTCACCTGGATTGCTCCGTGCACAGGGAGGTGGAGGGGCACGGGCGGCTGGCTGCATGCCACCCCCCCAAGTCCCTGGAGGGCAGCCCGGCCCCGTCCGAGCACCTGGCTGTCGAGGAAGCACTGTGGCGGCACCTGGGACTCGGGGCGGCTCTCACCCTCCCTCCACACCCGGTTGCTGCTCCTCTACCAGGTGACCTGCAGGGACGGCCTCCCGGGCAGACAGTGCCGGGCGGAAATGCAGGGCTGCCCTCTCCCAGCCGCCCCTCCACCCCGTCTGTCCCCTGCCCCTCCCCGAGACCCCTAAAAGGCCCCCATGAGCCTGTGACCTGGGCGACCTTGAGCAGCTCAAGCAGGTGTGTGCATGGTTCCCATTGCCCAGAGAGGAAAGGAGACCCAGCTGGATCCTGCCCTTCTCCTCGCACAGAGGCCCTACCATCCACAGACTCCCCCGACTGTGTGAAGTCCTGCAGGCTGAGCCGCTCCACCGCCGCACCTGTTCCTGAGCTCCCATCAGGACCCGCAGGTGCAGGAGGAGGGAGCGTTCACTTCCTGCACTCAAGGCCCCATTTGCATTTGACTTACTGCAAAGCCCAGAGGTCTCCCTCTGGTTTAGGCACGCCTTCCCGCAGTGTTACTTCGGAGGCAGCTTATTTTACCAACAGAGTGGTATCAAGCTGGCGAGCAGAGTGAAGTGGAAACAGCTCCACACGGACCCACTTCCAGCACCGTCAGTGGACCGCGGGATGAAGGTCAGGGAGACAAGCGGCGTCTGGGGAGGGTGCTCGCGGCGGCTGCTGGGATCTGGCATCGACTGCACCCCCAGGCGCTCTGTCTGTGTTTGTTCAACACCAGCCGGGACTGCGATCTGCTCCAAATGACGGTTTTCATCTTGGAAGGCACAGCTGGGAGCTGCCAGCCAGGGTGCTGGGAAGAGGCATCCAGACGACTGGGTTTTACACATTCCAGCCAGGGCTCTCTCCCGTTTCCAAGCCTTGTCTTCGTGGTCTGATCTTCCTGGAGACTGTGTGCGGGGTCAGGCCGGCGACTCCTCTGCGGGGACTAAGGAGGTGCAGCAGGTGTGGGAGCTCTTCCCTCCCAGACTTATGGGTTCCAGCTCTAATTCCCAGCAGGGCTGTGTCTGGACATGGGCCTTTACGGAGGTCATTAAGGGGACGTGAGGTCAGAGGGTAGGTCCCTGATCCCACAGGACTGCTGTCCTCGTAAGAAGGACACCGGGGTTTGCATGCACAGAGAAACACCAGGACATGGGGAGGGATGGTGTCCACACGCCAAGGAGGAGGCCTCAGGAGAAACCAGCCCTGCCCATGCCTGGATCTCGGGCGTCCGGCCTCCAGGACGAGAGACAGTACCTCCCTGTGGTTGGAGCTGCCTGGTTTGGGTCCTTGGTCATAGGGAGGCCAAGCCGACAAATGCAGAGCTGACCGGGCGGAGGACGACCCCATGCATCTCCGTCAGCTCCCTCAATCATCCAAAGACTTGCACAGAGCACAGCTGAGCGGGGTTGGGGGTGGTGACTGCCGCGCCAGAGGGCTAGCCTGGGGCTCTGGGGGCAGTCTGAGGGGGCAGGCATCTCGTGCAGTGAGGTTCAGCCGCCCCTCGCCCTCCAGGCTGCCTCGGGGCACCACTGTCAGCATCCCCGAAGTTGGCCCAGCTGCATGAGGCCGTGGTGGGGGGAAGGCAGGGCGCTGTCCTCCCGGCTTGTCCAGGCTTCCCTGCATCACCGCCAGGTCCAGAGATGCCCCGGCCACCAGAGAGGCTGGCCAGGGACCCAGGGGCAGGACCCACCTAGCGGTGGTCTTCAGCGACCTCCACGTCTGGCCTCTGACCCTGTTGGCCGTGAGCTGGTCACTAGCGTCTGATCACCCAAGACTGTCAGTTTGCTTAATGCTCTGCTTATCTACAGGCCGAGTCGGTCAGGTGGACGTTTCCCACAGGACAGAGCAGTTCCGGCTGTGTTGGAGGGTTTTCTCGGCTCTGGCGGTCTTTCCCTGTGCTCAGCTCTGAGAGAGGACATCCGCTCTGCGGCCGGTCTGCGGGCACGTCCTTCTTACCTTAACATCCAGGAAGAACCGACCACCTCTCTGTCCTGTCAAGATGGGAAACCCTGGGGTTGGCGGTGAGTGATCGCGAACGGCAGGTAGGGCTCCCTGCCTGGCGTCGGCCGTGGGCCTGGCGCCCCAGACACGGAACGTGAGGTGGGTTCCTGGTCTCCACCCGCAGTTACGACGAGCTCTTCCCAGCGGCTCTGTCTTCGCGGAGTTGGGTTGGTTTTCCTCGTGTTCATCCACCCGGAGGTTCTGTGTCCAGTTGCTGACCATGGTCTTCCGTTTTGTCGCCTTCCCACCAAAGGGCAACGGGCTGCAGACATGCTTGCTCCTGACGACGTGTAGTTATAAAGTGACGCTGAATTACTGCCCATCGCTAGACACAGATTTCTGACTTAAAGTAATTTTTTAATTAGAAATGTTGTAAATACTTATAAAATAAAATTCTACAGAACGAAAGAGAAAACATGGACAGGGAAAACTATTATGGAAGATTTAGATAATTTCCTGCCTTTTGTCTGTGAGGGGATTTGTAAACCATCTCACGTCACAGTTGAGCCTTACCTTCCTGTCCTGCCTCCCCTTGGCATTCGGCGGGCGTAGCTCCAGAGTCGGCCTTCAACGTCTGATTTCCAAGGTGCAGCCTCCACTCTGCACTTGGAACCGCGCCGGACGCCCTCCCTCTGTCCCTGCCCCCATCTCCCTGCTTAGTGGGAGGTGCCCGAATGTGCGTGAGGGGCTCCGTGGACGCGGGGCACCGCCTGCGCTGGGCGCAGGCCTGGGGACGGGATCTCCTGTGTGCGAGCTTCTCGGTCACGACTGTCATGCCTGCCGAGGTCACTGGGGGACAGCCCATGGCGTTCTCAGTCACCCACCCACCGGATTGTGCTGGACGATTCTAGACTGTTCTACTTTCCTTTGGTGTCTGTGGTTTGTTTGCGAGCCCTGACACGTCGTGTCTGGATCCCAAAGCTCTTCCCTGCCCCGGAGTCTGACGGCAGATGTCGTGGCTGAGAGACCCCCGGGGGAGCCCCTCGCCCCCAAGCCTGGCAGATGCCCACCCCTCACCCCCAGCCTGCTGGCCTCCCTGGGCTCCTTGCTCCCCATCTTGGGGCTGCCAGGCTGTGCCCCCCACCCCCAGCATCTCCATCTCGCCTTCCCTGAAGAGCAAACCTCCACTCATTCCCTCCGAACCCCAGAGTCACCTTCGAGTGAGCGCCGGCCCTCCTGCTGTGATTACCCTGTGTCCACTCAGGGGCTCAGACCCCTGTTCCCCAGGAACATTCAGGATCAAAGTGTTACAGCAAAAAACAGATGTGAGAATTTAAAGCCAGGAGAGATGCACCTGCACGGTCCTCCTGCACAGGCTCTGTGACCCTGTGACCCTGGCCGCTCCCCGCGCCATGAGGGTCGGGGAGGGGAGTGGTGGGTCTGCTGCATGGCCCCGTGCCCAGGGAATGCTGCTGTATGTGCACTGGGGTTTTGTACTACATGTTTTCTTCTCAAGTCCATTTGGTGCCTGTAATGGGACTAGCCACGTGCCGGTCTGGAATCTGTCACGAAGCTGAGCGATTTCCCGGCTTCTGTCCTGAAGACGAGTGGGGGTCATGCTGGCTTGTGTCCTGGGGCCCTGCGCCTGGCTGAGACCATCCTGCAGCCGACGCCGAGTGGAGGGCATGCGCTCCGTCCTGCCAGGGGCCCCTGGTGAGTGCTGTGGCTACTTGCTGGGTGTCTCAGGACGCCGTGTTCCTGGGGAGGAGAGACCAAAAAAAAAAAAAAAAAGAGAGAAGAAAAAGGAAGGAAGGTAAATTGGTTCTTTGGTGCTCTCCGTGTCAGCTACAGTTTAAAGAATAATGAAGCATCTTCCTGCAGAGGTGAGATACTAGCCACCTCTGGTCAGACGCCCTCCTGCCCCTTCCTGGCCCCCAGCAGGTCCCGTCACTGGACCACATGCTCTGCTCCGCGTGGACACAAAACACCCGTGGTGCTGGCGGCCCAGGAGACATGCATGCTTGTGGTTGCCGGGGCACACGTGTGTGTGTGTGTCTGCTGCCCAGCTTTCTATGAACGAATTCCTTCATGCTTAGCCCACCTGACCACACACAGCCCGTTAAAAGTCGGGGTCCCGAGGCCGTGCTGTGACCCTTCTGGGGACGGGCCAGCCGTGCCCGACCTCGGTGCGGCCAGCAGGGCTCCTGCACGTGGATGAATTAAGACACTGCCCAAGATTTGGGCACACCAGAATTCAGGTTCTTGTAATATTCCCAGTCTCTAGAAAAGCACATGGAAATGGCCAGTGAGTGTTGCCGTGAGCACGCAGATGGCTGGGGTCGATGCAGGCCGCCCGAGGTGCTGCTTGGAGGAAGGGGGCCCAGGGGCAGCTGTCACAGAGCGGGCGGAGGGATTCTGGGAGTGCACATCGGCCCCCCCAGATGGCCCCAGACCAGCCCCACTGCTGCCTTAATTTGTTCTGATCCCATATAGTCCTCCTTGGCTTGAACTTGACTTGGCTGGACTCTGTCACTGGCAACCAACCCTCATGACAAATACACATGGTACTTGCAGCAACAAACACACCAAAACCAAATGGCTTGCTTTCTGCAACAACTATGTAATGTGGGTGCACATGTGAGTGTGGCCGGGGTGAGCCCTGTAATGTGGGTGCACACATATAATACCGTTAACCCTGGTGTTGGGACGAGACTGTACCTGTGGACTGATGTTGGACAGAGGTGGGATCCGAGGTGAAGGGGGAGGGTTTGTTCCTTTGGGAAGTCAATGCCACCATGGAGAAACGTGTAGACACAGAACACAGATGCTCATGGGCTCCCACCTTCTGAATTTCCTCTGGTGGCAGTAACAGGACTGCAGGCTGGTGGCTTGAACAGACACTCATGCTCTCCCCTCTGAGCTGGACATGTGGGACCCCCATGTGGGCAGGATGGCTCCCTCCAAGGCTGCCAGGGAGCCGCTGTTCCAGGCTACTGTCCAGGCCCTGGTGGCCTCATGCTCTCCTTGGCTTGCGGATGGCGTCTTTCTGTGTGCGCATCTCCATCCAAATTTCCCCTTGTTATAGGGACACAGTCATGTTGGATCAGGATGCAGCCTAATGACCTCATGTTCACTGGATCATCTGCAAATAACGTCCAAATCAGGTCACACCCTTAGGTACTGGGGGTTAGGACTTCGCCATCTTTTGCGGGCACAACACAACCCCCAATTCCAACTAGGAGGATCCCCTGGTCATCATTCAGGTATCCAGGGGGACGTGAGGCTTTAGCAGGTGTCAGAGGACAGTCGCTGGGCAGGGCGTTTCCCTGGGGGGGCAGCGGCCCCGCAAGAGGCGTGTCTCCTCCCAGCCCGGCTCCAATGCTCCCCTCCAGAGCTGTGTTCACAGGGACTTTCACTGGCTCTTAATTATTCACGTGGGGCTGGGCTGTCCTCCACCCACAGGTCTTTGCTCCCTGCTGACTCGCACTCACCTGACTTGCGTGTTTCTGGACTCGGGAGAATCACTGGAAAGCCAGGATTCTCTTCCGTGGGAAGCGTGTCTAGAGTAACGGGGTTGGTTCCCTGCCTGACTCTGGCTGCCGCGTGACAGTGTGCCACCCCCGGGACACACCTCCCCTGGCACGGGGAAGAGCAGGGCCACGTGCCCGAGAGACAATCCCGCCTGAGGCAGCAAGGGCGTCACCATCCTCGGGGGGGCCTTTGGACCTCGGAAAGACCGACTTGCCGCCGCTGGCTTCTCCTGCCCCTCCCTTGTTAACGTGGAACGAGAAACGGGGAGTCTGGATCCTTTGTGCACAGATGCAGAGCGGGTCTGCTCCCAGCAGCACCCGGGTGCTTGACGTGCACCCCGAGGTCGGCCCCACCGGCTCCTCCAGGTCCTGCCAGGGGCGCCTGGAAAATGCGTCTTCAGATGTGTCTCACGGCCTCCTTCCTTGTGGGGCACTTCATTTTGTTAAAGGGTTTGGGCACCTGAAAATCGGGTAAAAAAAACTTCACACAATGCTGGAGCTTCCTCCCAGTCTCCCGGGGTCGCCTAGTTGGGAAGCAGACCGGCCTATGTCCCACAGAAGACCCTGCGGGGTTTCCCCAGAGGCCGCAGCCAGAACAATTCAGCTGTGGGCACGGAGAGGGGTGCTGCCAGCCCTGTCGGCTCGCCCCAGGCGCTCACTTGAGGGGACAAGCATCCACGGCTACTGGAGATCAACAGAGCGGGGTGGGGGCACCGTGGCCCGAGCCCAGGGCCTCTCACCCCCGTGTGGGGGCAGCAGGAACTGGAGGGCCCCCGGGGAAGGGGCAGGTGTGGAGAGCTGGAGCGGGGGCCGAGGGGCAGCGCCAGGTTAGTCCCCTGGGCAGGCTGTGTGAGTGGGGACAGCGGCCTTCTCGGCACTGTGCTCGGGGAGGGGGACAGCCCCTTCCATGGGCCGAGGGGCTGAGGCGCCCTGCCTCCTTAATCCTCAGGGAAGATTCTTCCTCCACGCCGGGCGAGGTCACCAGTCAGCATGCACGCTCAGTGTGGCTGAAGGCGCAGCCCGGGGAGGGGCCTCGCCGCGCAGGTGGACGGGCGCCCAGCTGTGTGGGGGCCGCCTTGCTCCAGCCCCGCGGGTGCTCCTCCTTCTGCGGAGGCGGGGCCGTCTGGTGCGGGCTAAGCCTTCAGTGTAAGTGTCCCCGCACAGAACACATGGCTACGGAGGGTCCCTGAACGGGATCTGGGCCTGAACGCCAAGGTCCAGGAGTGGCCTTGCTGACCCAGAGATGTGCATGTGTGTCTGTGCACGTGTGTGTCCCTGCACACGCGTGGGCACCTGTGTGCCCGTGCACACGTGTGTGCGTGTGTGTGCACACGGGAGTGTCCAAGTGTTCTGAGGCCATGCGGCTGCATCTCCGTCCCTGCAACTCCGGGGCCGACGTGCCCGGAGTGAGTTCACCGTCCGACTTTGGTCTTAGCTTGACCCTCAGAAAGAGTGACAAGTTGTGGTTGACTTGTCATGCCGATTGCTATTATTGAATTTATACCAACCAGTTCAGGAAAGAAAAAAGAAATGTCCCTCTAAAGAAATGCAGATCTGATACCTGATCAATCCTCTAAGAGTGATGAATATAAACGTCCTTACTTTTTGGCATTTATAAATCATTCGGTTCATTAGGACAAAGAGCGTTTTGACATTTTGTGAGCTGTGCGGTGTCTCTTCAGCATCCGGGTGCAGGGAGAACAGCTCGGCGGGTTTTAGGTTTCTGAGCAAACGTAGCTGGTCCCCTGTGATAGGAAACGACAGTGAAAACCAGGAAGATGCGCAGAATGGATGGATGTCCTCTCCACAGATGTTGCCTCTTGGTGTGCCCGAGTCCAGAGGTCCCAGCTCGGATGTCACGTCAGCGGATTGGTGTAAAAACTGTCCTCCAAAGCAGGGGCGGCAGCCTCATGTGGCCTCAGCAGACAGGAGCAGGGCACTCCATGCACCACGAGTGGACACAGCGTGTGCACGCTCACACGGACACACCTGCACGCTCACACACGTGCACACTTGAGCACACACTCACCACCCCCACCTCACACCTCCACATACTTCCCACCAAACCCAAGCACACCCCCACGCCCAGACAGATACCCCCAAACACGTCTGCATCCTGCACCGCACTCCCCTCGGCTCTGCTCAGGACTCATTCGGAAGCGCTTCCTCCCCCCACCCACTCCAGATTCTTAACTGTGAAGTCCTGCCGGGTTAAACCTTTTTAGGAGCCATTTCTAAAAATAATTCCAGAGGGAGGATTCTTCAGCCTGGAACTTCTCTCGAGATGACGATACTGACGGGGAAGACGGAGCTTCCCCGTGGACGGCCCCACCGGCTCCCCGTGCTCAGACGTCCTCCGTTGGGGCTCAGCAGTCCCCACTCTGGGCAGGAAGGCCGATGACGTCGGGTCAGGAAAGGTGTTCAAGTGACAGTAAAACAGTTTGTTCAGTTTGTATATTCAGGGATAAATGTCCAGTTCGGGGCATCTTTTTTGGAGAAGTGAACAAGCAGGAGGATGTCCTCAGGGTGCCGGGGCTGGGGCTGGGGACCGTGTGGGGTGAGGTCCGTGTTTCTCAGTGTCCCGGCCAGGGGACCCGACACTAATGGGGTTACTACGTCCGGTGTGTTCTCTGTGGTCTGTGGGCTGTGGCTTCCGTTCAGCTCACGTTTGATGGACACTCTCCCCTGGATACCAGGAGGGAGAGGGGGACCGGGAGGAGCCCCGTCCCGGTCTCTGCAGCTGGGCCTTGTGCCGCGGCTCTGTTCTTGTTCAGCCAGGCTGTGGGTGACGTGGGGACACTGCCTCGGCTTCCCTCCTGCCTGCACGGAGCCCAGAGTCCTGTGAGCTGGAAGCGCAGGGTCTGCTCGGGTCTTTCTGAGCACACGTCCTGCCCTGGGCAAGGAAAGTCCCCCAGGAAACACAGGTGCTTCTGACCATCCCGAAGCCCCCTCTTCAGGGTTGTCACTTTATGTCTCAACCTCAGCCGTGTGTCATCGTCCCAGGAGGCGGTGGGCTGTCTCCCCGTATGTGCGTCCTTCCTGCCCAGAGTGAGTCCGAGGAAGGCCGAGCAACAGGGTCGTTTGTGAGCATGGTGAGCTCTGCTCCGGGCCAGGGTCCTGCCGGGGATGCAGCTGCGGCCACGTGGTTGACACTGCTGTGGGGTCCGGGGCGAGTCACGGGCAAGGGCACCTCCTGCACGTTCCTCCTGCAGCTCTAGGCTGCTCTTGTCTTGACTGAGCTTCCGCTAAACGTCCCAGCTCCGGGCACGGTGCGCTGGCTCCTTTGGAGGCCCCTCTGCTGGGCGAGCAGGCCACTGTCCTCCTTCCGGGTCCTCAAGTGGCCATCCCTGTGCGTCTGTGTCCCGATCCCCTCTTCTTAAAAGGACACTGTCACACCGGGTCAGGACCACCCAAAGACCTCACTTCACCTCCATCAGCTCTTTAAAGACCCCGACCTCCGACACAGCCCTGCTCTGAGGTGCTGGGGGTGAGGACGCCAGCCTGGGAATCTCGGGGCCACAGCTCAGCCCCAACGGCTGTCCCATCCCCAACCCACTGCAGTCCCCAGTGTCCAGACCCGTGCCGCTCATGCTAGGCAGCTCCCACACATAGTTTTTGGAAATTTTTCAGTTTTATGGAGGTCAGCTTAATGTCCAAAAATTGCACATATTCGGTGTATACGATTTGATGAGTTTGGCCACACACACAGCTTTGACACCATCACGGCAATCAGGGTAAGAGGCATATCGATCTGCACCCAAAGATTTCTTGTACCCTTTTTCTGTTTTTGTTTTTGTGGTGAAAACACTTAGTTTGAGATCTTCCCTCTTAGGCTTTAAGTGCACAATAAATATTTGCAGGAGACAGGAGGGTGGTCGGCGTTCTCTGATGCTCATGGCCTTAAATCAGTCTGTGCCACCTCCTGAAGTGGGGGGGTGGTTCTCTGAATCTGGGGTAACATGCGGTTCACAGACAGCCTCAGCAGAACAAGTGAGATCCCCACTTCCTGAGAACCAGGAGCAAAGTGGGGTCAGGGATGAGTAAGGGGTGCACAGAGCACCCCCAGGGACCCCCACCCAGAGAATCATCTGCAAAATGCCAAGTTTCCACCTGCAGGGCCTGCCTCCCTGAGTTGGTTGCAGTTGACAGGCTGCCATGTTCTGACAAGTTGTGTGTGCGTGTGTGATTGCACACACGCATGCCTGTGTGTGGTCCATGAGTTTCCTTGTGTGTGCATGTGTGTGCATGCATCCGTGTCAGTGTGTACACATGCACATGTGTGTGTCCCAGGAACAGAGCCTTGGCATTCAGTTAACCCAGTTAACCTTAAAGCTGCTTTTTTTTTTTTTGTCAGAAGTAATCTTAGAAAAATAGTAAAGTTGGAACTCTGACCCCACCTTCCTTTTTTCTTCTTTTGCAAATGTTAATCCACCTCAGGAGCCTCCTGCCCTGGCCAGGGTGCTGCTCAGCAGAGCCCGAATCAGCCACACTGCACCAGCTCCGTGGAGGTGGTGGGTTGAACCGCTCTGCAGGCCAGGCTGGACAGAGGTGGTAACGTCGCCTGTGGTCGGCGGGGGGGGGGGGCCTCTCCCCTGTGAACTCTGCCCCCTGAGAGCACCTGACTCACCTCAGTGTTTCCGTTCACCTTTCCCCCTGGAAATGGAGATTCCATTCCATCCTGTGTGACTTGTCATACAAAACATCAGGCGGACTATGACGGTGGCCTATTTTGTGGAACCAGAAGCCAGGAGAGAGAAGGAGAAACCTCCAGAGTCCTTTGCCCCTGGGTGGGGACCCGGCAGACTGAGGCCACCCTCAGCACTGGCCCCCAGAGTGAGGGCCCAGCTCCAGGCCCCGTGGTCCTTGCCTCAAGGAAGTTGCTCTTAGTTCCGTTGCCTGGGGCCAGACCTCCTGCCGAGTCTTTATTCTGGACTGGGGGGAAATGAGAAAAGTATAAATTTATGTGTCAACTTGGCCAGGCCACAGTGCCCGGTTATTCGGTCAGACACATCTAGACATTGCTGTGAAGGTGTTTTGTGAATGTGGTAATCAACTGAGTACACAGGTTAGCCTCCATAATGTGGGTGGGCCTTGTCCAATCAGTCGAAGGCCTAAGAGAAAGGACAAAGAAGGAGTTGTCCTCACGACTGCCGCATGGAAACCCAGCCTGAATTTCTAGGCTGCCCACCTACCCTATAGATTCCATGTGTAAGGATGTGCCCTAGAAGTTTCAGATATTACCTTGCCAGCCCCACAGTCATGTGAGCTAATCGCTTAAAATCCATCCCTGCCCCTGCGCTTGGTAGGTGTATATATAACCCACTTAACTGCCCACATAGGTCCTGGATACCCGTGGGGATGCACGTTCCTGGAGATCCGGGAGGCACACTCCCTTGTACCTTTAGTGTCCGACTGAAGATTCCCCTCTAGGTAGGGACACGGGGGGCGGATTGATGGTCCACCCCTGCTCCCCTCAGTGCAGAGACAAGGAGAGGAGGCGGAGGTCAAAGTGGCATTTCTTAAGGGCAAGGCTTCTGAATGCTGGAGTAAGGATCTCAGAAAACTCACTCCTAAAAGCACTGAGAACACTGGCGGGGGGAAGAAAAGGCGCCGAAATCACCTTTCAGAACACAGGAAATCAACCAAAGGCTTGCGACTGTCTGGAAAACATTTATTCAGGAAAAACAGATGAATATTGGTAAGAATATTACCATATTGACATCACTACCGAATACCAAGCGTTGACAGGTTAGCCTCAAGGGTTTATCCTGCTTCCTCCTCATCCCTTCGCCTCCTGGAAAACTGGCCTCCCTGTGCTCACAGCACGGCCGAAGCCGGCAGCCTCACGGCCAGGGGACGGGAGCCTGGGTTTGGGTCCCCACAGGCCCGTCCCCAGACAGCTGTCACGCCCGGCCCGTCTGCCGACTCCAGTCCTCGGTCCTACAGACAAAGCAGGCTGGGGGGGCTCTCATCGCGGCCGAGCCTCCAGGTGTGCCCCGGCCCGGCCGCAGACCCACCACAGACCCACCACAGCCCGCGCAGAGAGCGCAGCTCTGAGATGTTTTCAGATGCTAAGTTTGTAACTATTTGTTGCACAGCAATAGGTAACAAATATGCACGGTATGCCCTTATTTCCCTTCTTCTTCCCTCAGAGGGAGTCGCTCTCCTGAAGGCAATATTTAATAATTCCTGTTTCTACTTTGGAGAATTGCCAGAATTAAAAAGGAAATGTTTTGCATTCTTGAACATTTACATGCATCTCACAATGTCATAGTTTGTGTTTTCCACTCAGTAGGAAGGTCTCAGGTTTATCCGTACGGACTCAGGTTTAACTCTCAGTTTTCCCTTGAGTTGCTCCCGTGCTGCAGACCAGAGGTGGGCCCTCTCTCTGGGAGGGCCATCTGGTGATTTTGGAGTTTTCCATTAGAAACAATGAAGAGAGAGATTCCCGTGTGACCCTCTTTATTCTTACATGCGAAGATTTCTTTATGGCACTGGCCTTGAAATAAGTCGCTGAGTCACAGGGAAAGGGGCCTTTAGCCCTAGAACGAGAATTCAGATTCCACACCCAAACCAGAGCACCGCCAGCCCCTGTGTGCGCAGCACCTTACGGGGGAACCTTCAGCCAGACTCCGACGGCCACTGAATTTAAGCCTCTTTCCCATCCTCCGCATTTGGGTTTTCTCTCTGTGAATCTTTTGTTTCTGTCCTCTGCCCATTTTCCTAATGAGCTAGCTGTCTTTTTGTATCCGTTTTGTAGGATTCCTTGTTACATGGGGGATACTAGGCCTTTCGTATGGATACAAATGACAAGTACCTTCTCTCGCTCTGAGGTTTGTCTTACTTCATGCAGATTGTCTTTGTTCACACAGGAGCTTTAAACGTGCATTCACTGCCGTCCTTTCCCGCGGGCTTTATGCTTTGTGTGTCCAGGTTAACAGCCCCCCACAGCCCCAGAGTCATGAATCTCTGCCTCATACTTCTCATTACGCATTTCTCACTTCCTGTTTTCCCACGGAAATCTAATTCACCTGGTTTGTGTCTGTGATACGACAGGTGCGTCATCCTGATTACTCTGTTCTCATCCTCCCAACTTCTGCACCCCGCTTTTCTTTAGGAAAGCCTACGTTCTCCCAACCGGCCAGCGCCCGGGGAGCGATTGGCTCATCAGTGGGGAGACGGCACCCTTCACCTGTCCTGACCGTGCCTCAGGTGAGGACAGGAGAGGAGAAGCCCCTGGTGGGATGGGTAGGCACGCAGAGGTCAGGCTCCTGATGCTGCTGCGTTCCCAGCTCAGCCTCTTCTGAGCCTGCGATGCGGGCCTGGCCCCTCTGCACCTGGCATCGCTGCCTCCTTGAGAAAGAGTACAGAAGGTCAGACCCATCTGGCTGTGAGGCTGTGGGGGTGCACCGGGAGCCTTGAGCCACGAAGGCCCGTCCCTGGACCTCCTCCCCAGTGGGTGTCCACCAGAGGGGCTTCCAAGGTCCCCCTCATGCTCCAGTGAGTGTCCTTGGCCCATAGGCTCCGCGGAGGAGGCGGCAAAGTCGCCCGCTGTCCTGGGAGTATTCACTTCTGGGATGTCCATGTTTAAATAAAACTTTTACATATCTCAATAATGATATCAATAGATCTTAATCTGATAATTAAAATTCAACAAGACATGCTGGGGATATAACAAACGCCACAAACCATTTTAATGACCACAAGCTGTTCCCTTGTAGGGAAGCGTCCTCGCGGGGTGGGGAGCACAGGGCTCCAGGCAGAACATCACTCGGGCTCTCGTGAGACTCGTACCTGGTGGCGTGTTTTCGTCCTGTATTTTATTAGACTCAGTGGGATCTTTTTGTAAGAAGACACTCAGCACATAGCAGAGGAAACAGCCTGGGGTCAGGGTCCAGCTTTGCTCACGTGACCTCCGTGTGGCCTTGGGTGAGCCATGGACCCTCTGTGAGCTCCTGCGGCCCCAGGAAGACGGCCTGTCCACCCCCTCCCAGGGCTCACCCACGTTTACTCATTCGAACAAGGTTTCTGCGTGCTGTCCTACGAAGGTCATCTGAGAAGGGAGTGGAGGGCTGGACGTGGGGCCTTACCGCCCCATTTGGCAGCTTGGCACCCTCCAGTATCAGTGAACTGAGCTCCACAATGTGGCCAGAGGAGGCCTTGCTGACCTTCACCCTCACACGGTCACTGCCAACCCCTCCTGAGTGCTGTCAGCTGGGCTTGGGGAACGGGAGGGGTGCCCAGGCAGGCTGGGCCAGGGATGACCGACGCAGGGCCAGAGCTGCGGCCAGAGAACGTGCCCTCTGGGCTGAGGTGGCCTCGGCTCATGGCCAGCCCCACCTGCTGCCAATCACAGCCTGGGAACTCACCGTTCCTCTCTTCCTTATTTTTCCCAGCTCCAGAGTGGAGATACTAGTGGATTTTGGTCTGTGGTGGTGGTGCAGCTGGAGAAGTGGTCAGGCCAGGGTGTGCAAATGAGCAGCACTGGCCGCAGTGGGTCAGCGTGGTCATGCTGTCCCAAGCGCGTCCGAGCTCACGGACCGTATGCCTGGATGCCAGGAATCAGAGACAGATTTCAGGAGCCCGGCCAGGGCTTGCAGCCTGCGGCGGCAGATTCAAGACCCCGGCCAAAGGCAGGCTTGCAGCCTGCGGTGCTGTGCGCTCCCCCTGGGCTGGGAGGAGGGAGTCGGCCCTGTGCTCAGTGCCAGCAATGGACAGGAAACCAGGACGGACCTCTGGTCCTGGACTGCCTCCTCCGGGCCCCTGGAGGTTTGAATCTGAAGTGGTGTTCAGGAAGCCCGTGTCCACGGCAGACAAGGCATGCACAGGCCCTTCCTGTGTGGCCGCAGGTGAGCCGATTCAGGAAGCCAGGGCTCAGGTCTCCCGGTTACCTCCTCGTGACCCTGGGTTGAGGCTGTCCTCAGCTGTTGCTCCCCAAAGAACTCAACACAATGATAGTTTTGCTTTATTTACATTAAAATCAACAGATGTTAGCAAGTTAATGCCATCTATTATATAAGATGTGATGACAATACAATTAGTATTTTTTAAACTGTAATTGTAAAATTGACCTTACTAAAATTCCACTTCCTCCATAATTAAAAAAAAACTAATTACTTCTAGTAATTGGACCAGAAATGACATTTTCAGTTCATTAATATTCAGCAAATTGTTTTTGAAGACGTTCTTGTGCTGTATACTGTCAATCTCTGGCATTTCTGTTTATTTCTTATTGAAAAGTAGTCTGGAAATAATAGTTTGCATTTTAACAAGATGTGCATCCACCAATTTTATAAATAAGGTTTTTAATTGCTAATTAATTTGTGGGGACTCTGCCTCTGTGACACTTTCTAGGCTTGAATGTGGGGGCAGGGCCCCAATGCCCAGGCCTGGATGGAGCTCATCAGGCCTCCGGGCCACCCGCCCACCCGCCGCCTCCCTCCTTTTGCCAACAGTGGGTTGAACAGGGACCCGGGGTCACGCTCTACTGTGCCTGAATGCCAGAGTCTAATTACTCGGCACTGGGAGGTGAAGGCAAATCAAAATAACAGAGTGTGAACTAGGTTTGTAATTAACTGAGCTCAGTAGAGAAGAGTTTGAAAGAATGGAAATCAAACTGTGTAGGGCTGCCGTGGGGATGGGCTCCTGGTTGCACGGGAGGGTGGTGGTGCTGGGCCTGGGGGCATCCTCTCTCCCAGATAAGGCAGAGCTTGTCAGAAGGGCTTCTGTGATCCTGTTCTCTGTTTGCTCCCTGCAGGGTCACTCTTTTGATGCATCAAATGTGGGCTCATTGTTTGCTGAAACAGACTCCCCCAAGCCCCAGCTCCTCTGAGCATCCCGATGCCTACGTGCAGAGAGGCCCAAGTGCTCCACTGGACCAGGCAGGGAGGGGCAGACGGTGCCTCCAAAGAGGATGCTGGCGGCCAGTGAGGTCCCTTCCCCCACACCCGTTCTACATGCCCTGGAGGACCCGGGAGCCTTCGGAGTAGCTGGAGTGGGGGCGAGCAGGGTGTGCACTGTTACAGGCAAGTGGAGAGAAGCAGGGAGCTCGGCCCCGAGTGTCCACCCTGGGTATCTGTGCTTGGAGGGACCATGGACCGGCTCACTGTCTTTGTTTCTGTGAGGCTGGATTTCTCTAAATTGGCGTGGCTCCTAACGGGCAAAAAAGAATTGCATCATTAAAAGGGAGAAGTACAAAGGCCAGGTGAGGTCCATCTCCCTCTGGGCTGGTCCAGGGATGCTGCAGTCTCACATGGTGGCCACAGGCCAGCGTCCAGGGCCATCCCCTGGTGACAGTGTGGTCTTCCTGGGCCTCAGCCTCTGCCTACACACGGCTCCGGAGGAACTGTGGGTCCCACGGTGATGAAGCACCGTCATTGGCGGCCCACCATCCCCCCAGGTGCCTGGCTTATTCTCTTTCTTTCTGTGTCTCTGTCTCTGGGTCTGTGTCCACCTTTGTGATCGCAGTTTGGGGTTTTCCCTCTGAGGTTGGGTCAAACCTACATAATCAGACCGTGGGAGGGTGGGGAACCTGGAAGTGACCTTCTGCTCCTTGATGGCAGTTGTACTCGATTACTTCTGCAGAGACTCTATTTCCTGATACAGTCACACCCCAGGTCGCGGGGTCTCGGCCTCCAGCGTATCACTCTGCGGGACACAATTCCACCTGTAACAGGGATTTTAGCAGAGTCACATGACCACATCAGGAACCGTGAAACACCATGAAAGTTCTCCTCAATAGTCCTGCCAGGAGGTGAGGTGAGGTGGCCCTCTGGGGACTGTGGATGGAGGCTGGGCAGGACGTTGGGGGCCTCCGGAGTCAGGGAGAGGCCTCAGGGTGGGGCTGTGACAGTGACCAGGCAGAGAGCTGGTAGAGGGGTGTCCTCGGCGGCAAGACAGCAGGGCAGCTGTGGTTTTGCAAAACGTGTGTGCACACGGAAAGGCACGCACATGCGTGTGCACACACAGGTGTCTGGACTCCTGTGCACGTGTGTCTACACATCAGAGCCTGTGTTTGCACGTCAGCGGGAGTGTGGGGGAGGGGAGGAACAGGCCTCAGGTGCCCGAGCTCCCCTCTGCCTGGGGTGTGCCCCGCGGAGCTCTGCGGGCTCCACACGGCACCCAGGTCAGCTCCGGGGTCCAGCAGGCGCCCTGGGGCTCTGTGGGCTGGCAGGGTTGGTGACCGCGTGCCCTTCACACTCAGCACACGTGGAGCATCTCAGAAGCAAGGAGGTCAGCACCAGCCTTTTTAATGCAAATCAGAAACAAGTCGATATTTTACTCCGAGGCGCTTTGGAGATAACACGATATAACTTGACACATTTCTCTCTCTCTCTCTTTTTAAGTGTGATAAGCTTACAATTAAGGAGAGATCAATGGATGATCTGAATATGAATTTTTGCCCAGATGCCAGTAATGGAGAAGTTCATCTGCATCTTCGGCGAACGCCATCCAGACGACCTTCCCTGCTTCCTTGCAACCTGGTGCTGGGAGGTCAGGGTGCCGGGACCTTCTGGGCTCTCTGCCTCGCCCCTGCCCCGTCCATCTCCTACCTGGACGACCTCCCCTCCTGCCACGCTCCACCTCCCCGAAATCTCAGAGTCCAGGACAGAACTGAATGTTACCCAGAAGGATCACCATGCTGAGGCTCGAGCACGGGGCAGGCTCCCAAACCCCCGGGGGCAAGAAAATGTTTTAATTTTATAAGTATCTCCCCTTCATTCCCGGGCCAAGGATGGGAAGAATTGCCGCTGAAATCCGTGTGGGTTTAAGGGAAATGTATTGATCAGTTATGTGGTCAGCACGCAGGGGCTTCGCTGCCGAGCAAAGGGGATAACAATGCAGAGCAGACTCTCTAGAACTTGCTTTGTTGAATTTCAAGTACTTACAAACTATGTCAAGTGTCAAGAATAACAAGGTGGTAGAACCCATGTCACATCTCGGTTAAGAAACCAGCATGTCCTTTAAAGCCCCTTACGGACGCTCTCACCGCCTTCCTCCCCATCAGCATCTGAACGCTGTTTTCAGTATCCCTCTACTCTTCGCAATTGCTGTTATAACAATGTATTACATATTTTTGCATGTCTTTGAATTTTATAAAACAGCCTGATATTATATTAGTATAATATTATATTAAGTGGACTCTTGTCCAAAACTTGCTTATATTCCTACTGTTACTATGCTCCTGACATTCACTGACATTGTTTCCTGTCACTGAAATAAATGCATTCATATTCATTGATATTCCTTTGCACAAATATATAAACATATTTTATTTATTTACCTTATAATTGATGGACATCTGGCTTGCTTCCGGTTTTCTGGTTTTATGCTGTTACGGGCAGGATGCCTGTGAGCTCCTTTTGCTTCCTGATGCACACAGGCAAGAGATGTGTTAGAACCGAAGCCCAGCCATGGAATTGCCTGAACATAAATCATGCTCAAATTCACTTTATATGACAAGGACAAGTCATTTTCCAAAGTGATCCTTCCAATATTCTCCCACCAATGGTACATTAATAGTTCTGGGTGCTCCACATCTTTGTCAACAGTTGATACTTTGAGATTTCCATATATATCTGCTCTGCTATTGATAGACAGTTACATTTTATAAATAAAGTAGCTACGACCGTTTGTGGGCAAGTCTGTTGTGTGGACAATTATTTCCATGACTCCTGGGCATACACCTGCAACAGAATTGCTCTGTCAGAATTGTATACTTACATTTATAAGAAATCTTTGTTTGCCATTTTTTTCTCTCCTTTTTTGCTTTATTCTGCATTGACATTTTTTTCTTCTTTCACATTTTTCCTCTGACACTTTGGATAATGGACACTATGTGTTGTTTTAGTGATTAGTCTATAAATGTTGTCACTCCTACACTCAACTCTTCAAATTATAAAATTAGTCAATTTCAACTTCCTCCATGTATGACAAAGACCCCAGGATATTCTAGTCCTCTCTCTGACTCATGCACCATAATTGTTGTATATATATTTTTGGTAACACCTCAGGTATTACTGTATTTTGCATAATCGTTCATCTCACCTTGGTGATTTCTCTATGCCTCACCCCTCTTTCTGTTTGAGACCTCCTGGTAATGCCGTCCTTCTGTGCCAACTGCACACTTAATTTCTGTGAGTGAGGGTCTGTTGGTGCAACCCGTCCCTGTGTTTGGGCTCTGAAAAGCGTGCTTCACTCCTGTCCCTGAAAGATGCTACGTGCAGGTGCAGACTCGCCTGCATACCGTGGGGGCCAGCCAGCCGTCCTCTGCTTCCCCGCGAGGGTGGCGCGTTGGCTTTCGGGCTGCACACGGTTCCTCGAAGATGCTCCTCCTGACTCCCAGCTGTGCTTAGACCTTCTCCATACCGGTGCATGTCTGTACTGTCCCTGTGTTGTTTCGGTGCATAAAGTTTGTTCAGATTTATTCTGATTGGAATTAATTGGCCTTCTTGAATCAGAGATATCTTTAATTCCTTTCTATTTTTTTTTAAACATTTTATTTATTTATTTTGATGGAGAGAGAGACAGAGAGACACAGCGAGAGAGGGAACACAAGCAGGGGGAGTGGGAGAGGGAGAAGCAGGCTTCCCGCGGAGCAGGGAGCCCGACGCGGGGCTCGATCCCAGGACCCTGGGATCATGACCTGAGCCGAAGGCAGACACTTAACGATTGAGCCCCTCAGGCGCGCCCCTCTATTTTTTTTTTTTTGAAATTTATCAGCCAGTATTGTTTAAAATATTGTCTCTGTCCTGTTGTCTGTCTCTTGTTCTCTTTCTGGGGCTCCAGTTAAATGCAGGTAAATGTCCTCACTCTGCATTCAAGCTTCTTGGCCTCCCCAGTCTCTCCATCTCTCCAGATGCATCCGGTATAATTTATTCCTCTGTGACCTCTAGCTTACTAATTCCTCCTTCTCTTCAGCCTGTCTGTCAGCTGTGAAATCTACCCACTGAATTACTAATGTCAACAATTGCATTTTTCACTGGTAGCAGTCATGTTTGCTTCGGTGAAGACCCAGCCCGGTTCTTGTTTACCTTCTGGAGTCTCGTTGGAGCGCGTTGTCAGTTTGGGTCTTTCATGCAGTCTGTCTCCTTTGTTTACTTTCCGTCTATTTTTTGCTCTCTTGCCCATTGTCTCCTGTTTCTGTGTCCATTTTTGTGATTCTTTCATGATGAACTGTTCTGGAAGCTTTCGCAGAGCAGCTCCTAGCCTCCAGAGGCACCATCCAGGGGCTCTTTGAGTGGAGGGCTAGGTTAAGATTTTATCTGGACCACACGATTGGTGTGTGCCTGGGTTGCTAATCCAGGTCAGATGGCATCATTGTCAAGAACTCTTAGAAGGAGCTCACCCCTTCCAGCACCAACTCAGACACCGACATTTTGCTGTGCTGTCTCATGCTGGGAAGGGTCGCCTGCCTCCTGTGTGCTGAGATGTGGTCCTGTGGGGTGGTCTCGCTTCGCTCCCTGCCTCAGGAAGACACTCGGCTTTGCCTTCTTCCTGCAACAGACCATGAATGTTGATGTTCGAGTTCACCACAAATGGCCTCAAGGTGAGAACCTGTTCTAGCTCCGTCTTCCCTCAGCTCGCGGGCGGCCTGGCTTTTTGTCCGTCCACCGATACACTTCGTATATCGTAAAAATATTTTATTTGGATTTTTTGTTTGTTTGTTTTCAGGAGGGGATCCAGATATTCATGCTTTCAGAATGAAATTCTAGAGCAGAGTCTATAAAACCGTGGTCACAATGAGTAGGTCATGAAGTCAGACCAGAGAGTGGTGACCAATATTTTTAGGTAGAACTGAGTGAAATGGAACAGGAAATAGCAGGTTGCTGGACGTGGTGAGTATTCTGTCATTACACTTTGAGCTCACACGTGCACCCAAGCACACAAGTATGGGTAACTAGGTTCCTTGTGAATGTGCTTCTTACTCCTGGTAGTATTATAATTATCTCTAGGTTATCACTGCGGTTGCCAGCGACCTGGGGGTCTTGCCTATTCTGATTCAGCAGGTCTGAGCCGGGGGCCCAACAATGCATTTCCAGCAAATTTCCTGACAGCACCAGCCCTGCCAGTCTGCTCGGCGCAATCTGCATGCCACCTGTCACGCAGCTGGTGCCGGACACTGGGTCAAGAACACAAACTTTTAAGCTCTGTGCTCATCACACCCAAAGCCTCTCCCCATCCTTGGCTCCACAGAGCCTCACATGCAGCCACACCCACAAGGCCTTTCGTGCCGTGGAGTCTCAGAAGTATTGGGGTCATCTGCAGACCCCTCTCCGGGTCCGCTATACCCCATAATACCATAAAACATGGGTGCTCAGGACCGTCCTTCTCGGCAGCCTTCCGAAACAGCGGGTGTCATTTATCTTCGTGCACTGAGTTTTCTCTGTTGAAGGTTTTTTTCCCTCACTGCAAGATGTGCATACCAAATTTCCAGAAGTCAATCACTGAAAGCTAATAAAGATGCCCAATAAATTCTGAATACACCTTCAAATGAGAACACCATATGCAAATGACAACGTAATTCTATTATTAAATGTTATTCCTGAAACACTAGTGCTAGGCAGAGCTATTTGAATTGTAGGTCCAGCGTAATTGCTGTTGTGTTTTCTGGCAGCAACAAAGACTGTAGTCAAATGGCTATAAAATATAATAGGCTGTTCTGCCCGCCTTTGTTTTCCAGTGTAAACTACTTACATTACTATTTACATATCAATGCAAACTTCCTTTTGCTAAATCATGCAAGTGAAATAGCAGGGTTCAGCACAGCCCTGCAATGGAGCGCTGGGGATCACTTTATAAGCTATTTCTTTTTTATTTATCCCAGATCCCCAAACATTTGGGCTGGCCAGGCCAGTAAGGCAATTACTCTGAATCTCTGGCTCAAAAGCACTTGTGTTTATTGTGCCCATTTGATCTGGCGTGGATCCAGAGATTAGAGGGCAGGAGGTATCTCCTGCCCGGGCTGGGTCTCCGTTGCCCCGGGCAAGCAAGGGATTAATGGTGAGGGACCCCGGAATGCCAAAGGGGCCTGGCTTTTCTGTCTCAACTTCAGGAATAGCAGGGTCTTGACTGTACATTCCTCTCTAGTTGGTCACGTCACTGGTGGGCTGTCGCGGGAGCAAGCGGCACGAAGCTGCTGGTCACCTGCTCCAAGAGGACAGAGGTGCAGGTGCCACGCGAAGACTGGGTGAGCTCTTCTCCCGTTCTCTGTGGACGGGCTGTTAACAGGCGTGTATGGCCGTGTCCTCACCGTTCATCTCCTGAATGTTTCCAAAACAGAACTGTATGTAGCTGTGAAGGCAAACAGTCTGTGAGGTGTCAGAACAGCCAAATAACAAGAAATCCCTTCCTTGGCCCGCAGTTTCACCTGACGCGGTCTGCACCCCGGGGTCGGCCCGGCAGCGTCAGAGCCCGGCGGCCCCGGAGATGCGTGGTGCGTTGGAGGCTGGGGGGTGGCCCCAATCCGGCCGGGCTGCTGGTGAGGCTGGGCAGTGCTGTGGGAGCCCTGCACAGCCGGTCCCGCAGGGACATGGGGATACTATTTGATTAATGACACCGCCCCTTCCCCCTTTTCTTAATTAAGGAAAACCCAGGAACAGGGCAGATCCGGGCAGTCTCTGACCTGGCATTCGAGATAATCACCTTCTGGTGGCTTCACCGGTTGGTCAGCCAGAGGTTTCCCAGAGCGGCTGCTGTCCTCCTGGCCTCGGTGAGGAACAGAGCACGTCCAGAGCCTGCTGGGGGCAGCCTGAACTGCGCTGAGCCTCGGCCACAAAATTCAGGGCAGGTTTCTTAGCCTCAGTAGGATGACAGTTTGGGTTGGATGGTCCTGAGGAGTGGAGCCTGCCTTGTGCATTGCAGGGTGTCGAGCAGCATGCTAGTTTCTACCCACAAATACCCATGTCATTGCCCAGGCTCGACAGTCAGAAATGTCTGCAGACATTCCAGGGGCCCCCGGGGCACACAGTTCCTCCAGAGAGGACCACTGACTTGGCGTACAACACATTAGGGAGGATCGGTCGCCTGAACCTTACCCACCTCTGTGTGTCCACGTAGCTCCCAGGACCGTGGTGGGCATGCTGGATGTGCCCGGTGGAGTCTTCGGGGAACGCACAAAGGAGCCCTTCTTATCCTTAATTTGGTAGATTAAAAGGAAGGACTTTAAATCACTTAGGATGCACTTGTCTTCAAGAACAGATTGTGTGAACAACAGTGACTCAGGCGGAAAGACATTTAGAGATCCCACAGGGTAGGGCTGGAGTGTGGTGGGGAGCTGGCTCCTCGCCTTCCTGCTCTGCTGCTCATAGCTTTGTCAGCCTTAGAAATAAGATAGCCAGTTATTGCACCAACAAAATGAGTTAATTGGAACAGCACAGGAACTGCAACTCCGGACAAGTAAACTATGGCAGGCCACAGGCAAGTCTGAGGAGACAAAGGGGAGGTCAGCTTTTATTAGGTGATAGGAGGAAACTGGGGAGGGGTGTTTTGGACAGAAGTTCTTTGGAGCAGAACAAGAGTTCGAGGTGTGGCAGTTCCTCACTGGCTGCAAGCCGGGGCAGGAGGGACCTTTCTTCTCTCAGAAGCAGGAGATGAAATTCCTGTGTGAAGTCTGTTCTCACTTGTCAAGATAATCCTTATCTTCCTTCTTCCTGCTGGTGGTGCGGCTGCAAAGTGTGGTTCATGCATGAGTGCACCCCCTTCAGGGCTTCCAGACTCCATGTTCAGTGAGGTTTCCTTTCCTTTTTCACAGCTTCATGGTGGCAAGGTGGCTGCCACAGCACCAAGCATCACAGCCACATTCTAGGAGGGAAGAGGCATCTTTCATCAGAAAAGCAGGAAAGCAATGCTCTCTTGAAGCTCCCTACAGACTCCCTGAGGTCCCAGTGGCCAGATCTGGGTGCACGGTCACCCTTTGCTGCAAGGTTGGCTGGGGAGGTGGGGGGAGTGTGCGGAGGAAATGTGTCATTACTTTATCAGAAGCAGCACACACGTTTATTAATGGCGACACGTTCTTTCTCCCTTTCCTGCATTGGGAGAGTATTTCTGTTATTCCCCTGCTGTCAGTAATAGGAGATGGACTCTGACTGCAGTCAGCACAGAGGAATGTTTTTGTTTTGTTTTGATGTTGATTTGTTTAATTTCAGAATGTGCTGGTGGAGAAAGGAGGATGTCTCTGGGCCGGTTTCACAGGCCAGGGCATGTCTGTGACTGGCTAGGCTTAGCGTGTTCTCCTCCCCGACTGAGCGCGTCCCTGGGGATCCCAGCCAGGATGTGGGGCTGCGGAGCGGGGCCCCTGGGGCGAGGGGAGGCTCTCGGCTTCCTTCTTCCCTCAGGCTATTACCAGATGGTCCAGGACCTCCCCGGTGTTGGTGAGCAGCCCCAGTGACAGCTGATCCCAGACCCTGGCGTGGTGACTCAAAGTCCCACCTGGAATGCGGTGCTGGTCCTACTGCATTCACTTTCTCCAATTCTTTGGTGAGCAAGTTGTATCTTTAATTTTTCCTACTTTTTTGTCATGAAAAATTTCAAATACATATAAAAGTAGAGAACAGAATCCATCAGGGTCTACGTCCACATAACCCGTGCCGATGGTCAGACCTCACCTGGCCTGGGGCCCCCACTTATTTCCTTCCGTCTTGGATTATTTGGAAGTAAATTTCAAATGTCACTTACTTTTTAAGTGAATAGTTCTACACGGCCCCTCAAGGATAAGGCCGATGTTTTTGAAGCATGACTTTGTTGTTATTGCCCCCAAATCTGGTTGTGATTTCTCAATACCATCAGATGCCAAGTCCTGCTCAGGGTGTCCCCTCACTGTCTTCCAGCTCCTTGGTTTACCCTTGAAATCAGGGTCTGAGCATGGCTGGCTGTCCTCCTGCAGCCCAGGGTCACCTCTGCCTCGGTGGGATGTGAGAACCCGTAAGGTCAAGTCTGCATTTTGGCAAGACTGCTCGTGGGTGGTGGAGGTGCTGTGCCGGGAGTGCACGAGGTCGGGCGCACATTCTGGGGGGCATAGGGGGCCTGGCTGAGGATTCCCGTTACGGACTCTACAGGTGAGATTCCGAGGTCTGTGTTTAAGCCCCCCACCTGGCACCTTCTGTTCGGAGAACATCTGCACCCCGTGCAGCCTTGGACCACAGACACCGGCCGCGGGCAACAGTGGGCTCATTGGAAGTGGTTCACGTCTCCGTTTCTGCAGAGATTGTCATCCTGGAATATCTCACTCAGGTGTGCTGTTAAATTCTTCTATTTATCGTCAGTCGGAATATAATTGGTCCCCATGTGTTTATGCCATTGGCTAGATACTGTTGGGTTCTTATCTTATTTTACTTTCTATCTTTGGATACTGCTCTTAAGGATTTTTTCTTCTATACTTTTCCATTTAGAATGACCGTCTGATTTGTCTCATTAAAGATTCTAATTCTCTCCTAAGCTCTCCATTTTCATCCATTCTACTTATCTTTTCCTCTGTTTTCTGGAACGTGGTAAGCACGGCGATTTCAAAGCCCTGTCTACCAGCTCCAACACTGAGATCATCTGTGGGTTTGCTCCTGTTGTGTATTTTTCCTCCTGATTGTCCATGATGTTTTCCCTCCCCGTTTCGTGTCCGGTAGTCTCTTTATTCCATGGCTTTGTCATCTGTGCACCGTCAGGAGGACGGTTCTGATTTTCAAGTGTGTGAGGAATGCTCGGCCAGAGAGATCACACTCTGAGTCAGAAAAACAAACCTGAACAAATTTAAAAGAATTAAAGTGACATGAAGTGGGTTCTCTGACATCATCAGCACCTGATTTGGGAAATATGAAATGGAAGCATGTTGAGGGACCACCACGCACCTGTCAGAATGGCTCGAGTAAAAAGGACGGCCAGAACTAAACCGACAAAGGATGTGAAGAAGCTGGAAGTCTCACACTCTGCTCGTGGGATTCTAGAAAACAGCCGTTTCTTCTAGAGCTGAGCGTGCACTCACCCTGTGACCCGCAGTCCTTGTCTCATGCATTTACTCGGGTGAATGGAAAACTGTGTTCACAGAAGCACCTGCACATGGATGTTTATGGAGGATCTGTCATAACAGCTCAACTCTGGAAGCAATCACCAAAGAGGGTAGGTGTGTGGTGCCTAAACTGCACGCTCTTGGACAGGTGAGTGGTTAAGCCAATGGGGCCATCACGGAACAGAATACCGTTCAGCAATGAGAGGGAGGAGTGGTTGTTACTCACGACAGCTTGTACGGACCCCGAGCCATCATCTGAGTGAAAGAAGTGGTTTCTCTATGGCATGCGATTCCATCGGTGTGCTCTTCCAAATGAGACAAAGCCGTGGTGATGGAGAGCCAGCCACTGGCTGCCGGGTGTCGGGAGGGCGGGAGGGGTGGCTCTAGAGACAGACAGGAAGTTTCGTGGTAATAGAATTGTTCTGTGTCATGATTGTGATGGTGGACCCTGCTCCAATCCACCATGAGCTCTCATCTAGACAAACAGAACAGTTTCCTTACACACCTGCTGGGAGTCAGACCCAGTCTCCTTCACCGGTAGAGCGAACATTTTCAAGATAAGATCTGACCCATCACACCTGAATTCACTTTTCCCTCCCATCCACCAGACCCCTCCTCTGGGGCCTCATCCCTCAGACTCTTCAGCCCCTGGGACAGGGCTTTGTCTACACTCCCGGGTCTCTCCTTCTCCTTCCCAGCTTCTGTGACTCCATCAAATATCAGAGATTTCACGACCATCTGGTGGCTCCTCTCTCAATGTGTGGGTCATATTCACTGCCTGTGCATTGTACACCTACTTCTGTTGGATCGCTGTGGGGACGTCCCAAGGCAGGGAGCCCCTGAGGTCTGGGCCATAGCCGCCCTGTATGCTGGCCCGTGCTGGGCTGGCACAGAGCACGTGCTCCGGGAGTAACTGCGAGGACTCAGGAAGAAATGGAACTCATCAGATGCACACGTGATGGAGCCTGCGTCCAGAGTCAGTCTGGCCACAAACTGAGGTTGTTTCCTTTACTCTGAACCATTTCTAATCATAATCAGACCAAAGAGAGCACTGTGAGATGCCATGTGTGGAAAATCGATGGGTAAGCTGCACAGAGTGCCTGTCTGGGCTGCCCATCTGGTCCCACTTGGCCGGGCGCCCAGGAGGCCACTGCAGACTCCGTCTGTGGTGCCATTTGGGACCTGTGAAACCACCCCAACTCAAGCTCCATCTATCAGTCCTCTCACTCCTGCTGGGCTGGCCTTGATGGTGACTTTGAGGAATAATAGGAAGGCAGGACTGGAGAGAAAGCCGCTGAGGGGTGTCCACTGAGGGATGGCAGCTCTGGTGTGTCATGACCAGCTGTCTTGTCCAGCAACACCCGGAGATGCAGGGCAACTTCTCCTTTCCAGCAAGGCAGCCATGGGGTCAACATGCCTCCTTCCTTGCTCTTTACCGCTCTAGCTCTCGAAATATTTCTTTTTTTTTTTTTTTAAAGATTTATTTATTTATTTGAAAGAGAGAGAATGAGAGAGAGAGAGAGCACATGAGAGGGGGGAGAGTCAGAGGGAGAAGCAGACTCCCTGCTGAGCAGGGAGCCCGATGTGGGACTCGATCCCGGGACTCCAGGATCATGACCTGAGCTGAAGGCAGTCGCTTAACCAACTGAGCCACCCAGGCGCCCCTCTCGAAATATTTCTATGTGTAGATGCTCACTGTTTTCCTCATATGGGTTTCCTCAACAATCCGCATGGATAGGGGCCACAGTTGTGTCCATTTTACAGGGAGGGGACTGAGGGGCAGATCCAGGACCCTGTGAGATGGAAATTCATGTTGAGTGGACCCAAGATTATGTGATCAAAACCAGGTCCTAGATGAGTCTGCAGTCCCCTCCAGATGGTCACTTAGATTTGGGGGTGGAGTCAGGGTTCTTAGAGTGTTTACCCCACACACTGTCGAGGTCCTTCCTCCCTTCCAAATGGTTTGCCTGCCAGCTCTGTGCTCCTGACTCTGCACACCCCCCACGAAGCAGCCTGCATGTTGTCTCCTCGGAGAGCGTTGTTATCACCCCTGACCTGGTTGGTGCTCCTCGTTTCCAGTCCTTGTAGCAGGCTACACCTTCTTTCATAGCATTTATTACGGGAAGTAAATAGCTACTGGATTACCGTTTGCCCACATTGACTCGGAGCTCCGGAGGGGAGGTTCCTCTGCCACGATTCCTTTACCCAGCGGAGTAGGTGATACACCCCTACTCGGCAAAGCAGTGGCTTGGTGAGTGCTTGCTTGTGGAGAGCATGGACACCACGGCCTGTGCTGGGCATTAAGGACATGGGGGCACATAGGCATGCCTCCCTCAAGGACCCAAACGCAGAGTGGGGGAGGCAGCATGGTGACCGCTTCTTGTGTTACAGATGATAGATGTTACTGTCATGAAGCACAAAGAAGCAAGGGGCACTTGCTCTGTGCCGACATGTCGGTGTGTGTTGAGGGTGATGGGGGCTCACTGCAGGGCAGGAGAGGCCTCCATGTACTTTGCCGACTTCCCTGTGAACGGTCAGGGGAGATGGGAGTGTTTGGCTGGGGACTGTGTCCTCAGGTGCTTCATGCAGAGGGGGTATCAGGGCATTTTTATTTCACAAATTGATTGTAATTTGGAGACTGAATGATTGTCTTTCCTGGTATGCTCATGCAGCGTTGAAAGCAGGGGCTGTGAAGCCAGACTGGTATGAGTCTTGAACACTTGAGTAGTCAGGCGGTGTGACCTAAACCAAATAACATAAAATAATATAACCTTTCATAGTTCACTTCTCCCATCAGTACATTAAGAAGAGTCAATGGTGCCTCTGTCATATTCAATGTGATAATGAATATTCAATAGTTCTTGGTATGTGAATTTAACTATCACCATTACCACTACCATCGTCACCATCACCACTACCATCACCACCATCACCATCACCACCACCACCATCACCACCATCACCATCACAACCACCATCATCACCATCACCACCATCATCACCATCATCACCATCACCACCATCATCATCACCATCACCATCATCACCACCATCACCATCATCACCATTATCACCGCCATCACCACCATCAACACCACCACCATCACCATCATCACCGTCACCACCACCATTACCACCACCATCATCACCATCACCACCATCATCATCACCACCACCACCATCACCATCATCACCGTCACCACCACCATCACCACCACCATCATCACCATCACTATCATCATCACCATCATCACCATTATCACCGCCATCAACACCACCACCATCACCATCACCATTATCACCACCATCACCATCATCACCATTATCACCGCCATCACCACCATCAACACCACCACCATCACCATCACCATCATCACCGCCATCACCACCATCAACACCATCACCACCACCACCACCATCACCATCATCACCGTCACCACCACCATCACCACCACCATCATCACCATCACCACCATCATCACCATCATCACCATTATCACCGCCATCAACACCACCACCATCACCATCACCATTATCACCATGATCCTCATCCTCCTCATCATCATCATTAGAATCGTTTATACATTTTTCTGTTTCATCACCAAATTTATGAACATTTCATATATTCATGTGCCATATTATATTGACTTGTGTCCACCAGATTGTATAGGTAGTAATCACACATTTATTGTTTTCTAAATTGAGTTGGATTTTGCCAAATGTGGACCATTTGTCAACTGGAACTTGCAAGGCTGTTGAATTGACAAGAACAATGGATTCAACATTTGGACGTTAGCTCTGATACTCTAGTCATTTGGGTCTCAATGTTCTGTTGGACTGCATGGTTTCTAGGGAATTAGTAATGTCTTCAAGACTTGAAATAATGGATGGCGTAAACCAACCAGCAGTGAGCCGGGCTAATGTGGGGTTGTCCTGGAGGAGTGAGAAAGGGGTGAGGTGTGTGAGACTTGGCAACTGGATGACCTCAGGGGAGGAGTGAGCAAGCAGTGTGTTGAAGGGTGGGCACCCATGAAAGGTGGAGTGGGCTGTCCACATAGCACACCATCAGACAAGCCATATGGGAGCCTGGGATACACTGTGTGACCTTAGGACATTCACTGAACTTCTCTAAGACTCAGTTTCCCCATCTGGACAATGGAATAGTAGGAGCCACTGATTCGTAGGTTTGTTGTGAGCCCTGAAGTGGGGTGAGGGGTGTGCAGCATACTCTGGGACACAGGAAGGGTTCATATCTGCCAGGATGTTCTGGGCTATGTTGCAGGAACAAGCAGCTCCCGAATCTCAATGGGTTAGTGCTTCAAAACTGTGTTTCTCACTCATGCAAGTTCAGCCAGAGGCCTTCTGGCTCTCTGGACAATTACCCCATGTCTTGGGCCAGCGTTCCTGGATGCCTTGATCCTATGCACCCTCACATCAATCCATGCCTCTCGGGTTGCTGTGGTAAGGGAGCAGAGCACCGGCACATGCTCGGGCCCCAGAGCGACACCTGTCGCCCCTGCCCAGGACCCAACGGCCTGAACTGGTCACGTGGCCCCACCTGTCTGCAACAGGTGGTGGGGCGGCACAGTCCTCCTTGAGCCCCAAGAAGTGGACTGGGCATGAGGGCCAAGCGGCTTCACCATACCCCTCAGAGCAGGTCCGATAGAAGCATTTCTGTTTTTGTTGTTGCTGCAGTGAAGTTTATAAAAAGCTTGAAGATGTAATAACTTGGTTTCTGTTAAGATACACCTGAATAATTCTTGCACTGAATTGGCTCTGTCAAAGTAGCCTTCTCCAAACAGCCATGCCGCCATGTCTCGCTTCTGAAGCATGATGGAGAGGAGGTGTGTGGGTGGGTCATGGTGCCGGATGTCAGGTCGAGGCCCAGTGAGCGGCTCTTGCCTGTAGGGAGTCAGGTCCTCAAAGTCTCTGAGCCATTGTCTGCATTTAGAATTTTGCTGGGGTCCCATCTGATTTTAAGATTTAAAAAAATCTTGATGAGAAGTGAAAGTCGTTGGGGCACCTGGGTGGCTCAGTCATTAAGCATCTGCCTTAGGCTCAGGTCATGATCCCGGGGTCCTGGGATCGAGCCCCGCATCAGGCTCCTTGCTCAGCAGGAAGCCGGCTTCTCCCTCTCCCGCTCCCCCTGCTTGTGTTCACTCTCCTGCTGTGTCTCTCTCTGTCACTCTGTCACGGGCCTCCAGGAGAGGTCACAGGTTTATTAGAAAAAATAAAAATAAAAATCTTAAAAAAGAGAGAAATGAAAAGTAGTTATTTAAAATGTGCAAGTGCCCTTTAACCTTGAGAGGCAGAGACGTCAGACCATTCCCAACGCAGATTGTAACTGGGTTTCCCGAAAATTGGCAGGATGGCCTTACACAATAATTTAGACCAAAGAATGACAGGATTGCCTTGGTAATGTAAAATACGTCTTTAATTGTGTGAATGATTGTGGTTAAGTTAGAACTAGGAAGGCGTCTTGATTTTTTTTTTTTTTTTGGAGGGAGGCCTAAGTGAAAAATTATTTCTTGGTCCGATTGAAACATTGCACAGGGCTGTGCTATGTGGGTTGTTCTCTAGGAGCTAGAAACCTGAAAGAGGTGCATAGGTGACCCAAGGGAGACAGTGCCCCTGGAGGTGGGGAGGGCCACTGTTCTGCAGGTCCGGAGACTGGGGCCCCTGGGGGTGGGAGCGGTGAGTGCCCGGAGACGGAACCTAGGTGGTAACCGACGATCCTGAGGATGGGCTGACTGGGGCCCCCAGAGCCACAGACTTTTTAGGAGCCCGGGATTTCCCTGGAGCTTGAAGGAGGAAGAGTTTGGGGGTGTCTCCGTGAACCAGGATGGTGCAGTTCAATTGCTGCATCTTCTGTGCCTTGATTTCCCCTCTTACATCCCCAGTCCCCTCTGTCTACCCCCTGGGACCTCATAAAGCCTTCAGCGAGAACTGGGCTCTGTTTGTTTGGTACTCGGTGCCTGGTATCATCTTAAGGTGGAAGCATCCTTCAGTCTCCCAGTTGGGAAGCTGGCAGGTTTCTGGAATGCCGTGCTGTTTGGTTAAGGGCGGCCGACGGGCAGAGGGGTGTCTCCCTGGGGACGGGCTGTGCCACACACTCTCTCCCGAGGTGCACTCTCTGCCCCACCCTGCCCGTGTCCAGTGCGTGGAAACATGTCACCCACTAACCTGGCCGCCTCGTCCGAGTGATGATGCTGGGTTTTGCACAGAAGTGATTTGTCAGAACTCTGCGGGTGGAGGAAAGAGTTGGAACAAGGACACAAAGAAATCTGTGAATTAATAGCGACAAATCCAGGCAGATGGAGAAAGTGAAAAGCTAATCAAAGTGCAGATCAAAGAAGTGGAAAATGAAGATCCGGATGTGAAGCTTTTGTGGGCATCCTGGTGGTTGCCGTCTGTAGCTCCCCAGTTGCCTTTTGCACAATTTCGGAGATGCTTTCCCAGACCCTCCCAGGGCCCCGTACCTCTTGCTGAAATCTGCTCTCTGCGGGGAGGCGGGCTGATTAACTCCGATGCCCCAGCATCCCACGGAAACGCCACGTCTCTGGAGAACAGAAGGCGTCCTGAGCCGCACAGACCGGTGCTGGGGAAGGCGTCCGTGTCTGCCTTCAAAGCCAGTGCTGCGCATGCGGTTAAAATGAATCTCTGCCTTCATGACTTAGTGTAATAGAAACGGAGACAAGTGGGCGTGAGTTTCTACCCTGCGAGCGGGGCCGGATGGGTGACCAGACCTGGGTTTCCACAGGTGTCACCAGGATTTATAGATTCCAATGACAACGTACATGAAAAAACGACCCATGTGCCATCCTGTGCAGCGTGACCTCCCTGGCAGGCCACACAGGGATCGGAATCACTCATGCCCATTCTGTGTGTCACCTGGCAGCCGTGGGTGAGTGCGGAGGCAGGAGCTGCGTGTAGAGCAGGGCACAGTGCGGGCATGTGGAGCCTTTACTGGTTGTCACCATGGAGGTGGTGCACTGCGTGGGTGCAGCCCAGGGTGCTGCTCCCGGGTACACAGGATGGCTCCCAGCAAAGGAGGATGTGGCCCAGGTGTCCACAGCTTGGGGTCCACAAACCTTATCCTAGGATGACCGTCCATAGACACTGACACACTGAGGGTATGAACTTGGTTTGGACGCCCAAAGGCTGGCCCTCCCTGTGTGCTCCAGGGACCTGCTCTGACCACTGGGCATTCCCACACAGCTCGCTGTCCAGAGGCAAGTCCAGTGCAGGCCGCCCCAACTCTGGCTGAGCCTGTGCGCTCCCTAAGTCCCTGCCCATGCGCCCAGCACCCCAGGGCCTCTCTACACTCTGTTCTCTTAGGAGGTCTGGGGGGTCCGGCCTGCCTCCCACTGTGCTCCCTCCTGCTCAGGGGTCCTGGGGGGGGTGTCTGCATAGCCAGCCCCAGGAAGCCCTGCCGGTGGCCCCCAACCTGGGCTCTGCTGGTCGGTCAGCTTGCAGCCAGGCCCCAGGAGGCAGACGCAGCTGGTGTCCGGCTCTGGGGCTCAGAACCAGGGCTGTCTATGCCCACATGTAAAACGAGGGCACGATGAGTGAGTTGTTGAGTCTCACTCCACGGGGGCTCTCCAGGTTCAGAGAAGGGAGAGTAATGAGTGCGGGGAGTCTCCTGCCGCAGTGTGTCCCGAGCGGGGGTCCACCTGGAGGAGGACTGGCAGGGCAGAGGGGACGGGTTCTGAGAGGCGGTGGGGGAGCCCCTGAGAGGGCGAGGGGGGGCAGGCCATCAGCGCGTCCACATGCGCACGTGGGCTGGCTGCGTGCGGGCCTCCAGGAGAGGTCACAGGTCACATGGGACCACAAACCTCTGTTATGCTGTGTAGGCTTCTAGACGCTTCTCACTGCTCACTCACTGGACCGTCGTCTGAGAGGACTTTGCGGACAACCTCCTGCTAGGGCTGCAGCTGTCACTGCCTCCCTGTGGCTCTCCACATTCCTCTCCATGGATTTTTGTTTTTGTTTTTTTTAAAGATTTATTTATTTATTTTCAGAGAGAGCGAGAGAACGAGAGAGCACAAGAGGCAGAGGGAGAGAATCTCAGACTCCACGCTGTGTGGAGCCCGACGCGGGGCTCAATCCCACGACCCTGAGATCACCACCTGCTCTGAAACCAAGAGTTGGAGGCCTAACCGACTTTGCCACCCAGGTGCCCCCTCCATGGTTTTTGAGGTTACCTTAATATTTGCATTTACTCTCAACATTACTACGCATCCTTGATTAATTGCTGCTTCGTTCTTCTTTAAAAATTGAAACAATTTTTTTGTTGCTTTCAATGCTATTTGCCCAAGATATGCCTTATATCTCTCTTCTCTATCTAACCAAATTAAATATACACAGTCTATGCATATATACACACACATTATACTCATTGTCCTTTTTATTAAAGATTTTGTTTATTTATTTGACAGAGAGACACAGCAAGAGAGGGAACACAAGCAGGGGTAGCGGGAGAGGGAGAAGCAGGCTTCCCGCGGAGCAGGGCGCCCGATGCGGGGCTCGATCCCAGGACCCTGGGATCATGACCTGAGCCGAAGGCAGAGGCTGAAAGACTGAGCCCCCCAGGCGCCTCCTCATTTCCTTTTTTGAGGCTTGTGAACACCACACGGGTTGAATTTGCTTAATTTGGTTGATTTGCTTGAGAGTCTCTACCCTTTAAAAAGTATATTTAACTCATTTATATTTATTGGCTTCCTCATATGATTGGACTAATATGGACCGACTTATTTTGTGTGTTGTGCATATCGGTCCTCCTCTTTGCTTCTTTTTTCTCCCTCTTTTTCTGATGTCACTCTGACTGATTTGACTTTCTCGAGAGGCAGTCTAGTTTTGTGATTAAGGACACACTGACCCTGCTTTGCAGGCTAGCTCTACCACTTACCAGCTGAGTGTCCTTGGGCAAGTGGCCTCACCTCCAGGTGACTCTGATTCTCTCCCTGTAAAATGGGATAATAACAGCACTTCACCATAGTGTTTGGGTGAAGAGTAAGTGAATTAATGTCTGTGAAGTGTCTGCAGAGAGCGACATAATTGTTAGCCCTTGTATTCAGCTTATTTCTGTCAATTTGGTACATTTTATGTGTGTGTGCATATATATAAAAATAGAAACCATTTATACTCTTGCATTTTTAGCATGTATTTATTAATATGGGCTAAAATTACTCCGTGTATGTATCCTCCTCCTGAATGTGATGAGGACATCCACCTGTCCTGCCTTCCTTCCAGAACCTCCCTTCACAGCACCCACCCATGCTATTGTCCTCAATTATTTGTCCAGTGTTGGTATCTTTGGTATTTACAACCAGTGCCCTTTTATCTTTGTCACAAGGTTCTCTGTATTTTTTGGAGGTGCTCTTCTGTGGCACGTGGCCTTGACCTGTCGGGTGGGTAGGGCTTCTCTTTCTGGGATGTGTTTATCTGCACAGATGGTCCAGAAAGATTTGTGGAAGAGTCTTATCCATTACCTCTTAGGATATTGCCCCTCTGCGTCATCTCTGTCCTGCTCAGGCTGGTGGCTGTGCGCTGGACAGATGGGGCATTTAGATGGAGCAGTCAGGGAGGCGCCCTTTCTGCCAGGGCTCCCTCTGCCATCCCCCGGGCTCCCGCCACCAACAAGTCACCAGGCTGGCCTGAGGTCCTCTCGTTCACATCCTGAATAAGAGGGTGCTGGGTGCTGGCACCAGGCTGGGCATCCGGGGGGAGCACCAGCAGCTGTGGGAGCATGGCACGCTTATCATCTACTAAGCTCATGAAACGCAAATCCCAGATGCCGCTGAGCAAGGACCAGTGAGCGCAGGGAAAGAGGGCCCTGGTGTAACAGAACTAACGCCTAGCTCTTTACCTAAAATTACCTCTACGTTCTCAAGCCATCTTTGCAAAAAGGAAAAAATAAATAAATAAGTCCCAGGAATGGGTTTTTAACTTTAATTTTTTTAAGAAAATAATTTTGTATTAGGTTCATTATTTTCCTTGACACTTGTTTTTTAGCCAGAAACCCAACTCCCAGCTAAGATAAATTTCAACTAAACACTGGAATAGAATCCAATTTCGATGTTCCACTAATTCAGTAAACCTAATTAACTCGGTTCTGCCTTTTGAGTCCGTTTGCTGGGATGTGATGTTTCTGTTTGGTAAGCAGATAAGGAGATAAATGGGTCACTGTATTTATGACTGCTCATTATTCCTTTAATATCCATGCTGGAGAGTGAGCATCCTGATCACAATTAAAATGCTTTTATACCATTTTAGCAGTAATTGAGCGAACCCGGCAATTTGTACTTTGATTCTCTCAGTTAAGTAATTGGTGATCACAAGCCATCATTGGTTAATAACACATTCAATCACTCGTGTTCTGCTGTGTATTTAAAAATAGCTCAGGAGTGCACTGCGATTATGTGTGGACAGGAGAGCACGGCGCACTAACTGTGGCTTTTGGAGGCTACCGTACAAACCTCCCAGGTGAGGGGTCCGGTGTCCTCCACGGCAGCTGTGCGTGGTCACCGGAGAGGACACAGCCCCAGGAGTCTGGGCCGTTCGAACAGCTCCTGATGTGAGTCTGATACACAGGATGCAGGCAGATCACCTGGCAAGTCTGTGACCCGCCGGAGTCCCGACTGCAAGGCCCAGCTCAGGGCATGCAGACAGTTCCTACGAGGCCCTGGCGTTCCAGTGAGGGGCACGGCCGGGGGAGAAAGCCCACCAGCGGAGCGTCTGTCCGGCTGGCTTCGGCATCCTGATACCCCCACTGGAGCCACCTCGGAGGAGTCTGAACGGGGTGCAGAGTGGAGATGTTCTTCTTGCCCCTGTGGGCGGGAGGTCACCTGAATGACTAGGATTCCCGGAGGCACGGGGAGCAGAGGGCATCCTGGCAAGTCATGTTTCCAGGGTACCCTGGGCCTCGGGGGGCAGCCTGCACTGGGTGAGGGCAGTGGGGGTCCTGCCAGAGACAGGCAGTGGCCACAGGGGCCGTTGTGCCAGGCCCTTCCCCTGCCCCTGCCCAGGACAGCCTGAGGGCCTGAGGCCAGAGCGCAAGTCCAGATTTCGATGGAAGAGTCCTGGTGGAAGGTAGGGGGAGGCGCGGAGCCGGCCGCGCACACTGGGCTCTGCCCACTCAGGGTCCCGAGCCCCTTCACTGAGTGGCTGGTCACGAAGCCTGGGGCACCCTTGGCTGTGGGTCTTGGTCTTGGCTGTAATCCTCACCTGAAGTGGGGTGGAGGTGGGCAGGCCCCCAGGCCGCGTGGGGCGCGGCTGCCAGACGGCTTACGGCTCCTGAGGGAGCCGACTCCAGTCCAGTGGGAGTGTGCTCACGGAAATGCCCTGTTGTCTGTCATGTCCACTTCCCAAATCTCAGAACTGCTGGTTTGCCGGGGTCTGATGGTCGTGCCCCTGCCTCCCTGGGACTTGGTTGCACTTTGGTTTGGATGAGGCTTGATAACCAGGTTCAGGCAGGATGAGGAAGGGCTCTCAGCTTGGGACCCAGAGGGAGAAGCTTTGGGGTAGAGCCTGGCTCAGCCATGGGGTGTGGCGTGGGGCCTGGTGACCTCGAGACCCCAAGTAGCTCTGGGCTGGGCTTGGGTCTGGCAATTCGGTTCCTTTTGTTTTCAGGTCCCCTCTCTCCTCCCCCACCCCCTCAGGCCCCTCTGCAGGGATGGTGACAGTGGCTGGTGCTTGTGCAGGTAGATAGCTGCTCATTTCCATGCTAATGAGGTCTTAATGTGTCCTTACAATAGATTGTGCAACAGTCTGGGTGTTGGGGAGTCTATCAGGGAGGGATGAGAAAGGGGAGAGAAAATGAAAGGGGCCCAAGAAGCAGATGTGGGGGCAGCAGGAGGGGAGCTGGAGGGGGGTCATTCCTGCAGGGCACTGCTGAGGGTGGGGCTGGGACCAAACTCCTCCAGAGAAGGGCACCCTCCCCTTCCTACGAGATGCCTCTCACACACAGCAGCCCCCAGGACACCAGGCCTGGCCTTGGAAAGTTAGGAGTGTTTCCAGATAGTCCTACAGGTCAGGTTCTGCTGATGCTGGTCAGAGCCCCGAACGGCAGGAGAATGATGCTCCTACACCCCAGACGGCAGTGGGGTCTGCCCGTGCATGGTGTCCAAGTTACCCTGTATGCCTAACAAGCATCCCCAGCAGTTGCTGCTACTCCTTGTGATCCAGGCTGGCCTGGCCGGGCTGGGTGGCTGAGCATGGCCCCTCTTGTTGCACCTGATGCCCTGCAGGCTGGGGGAAGGGCTCAGCCCTCCACTGAGGAGGTCCCAGCAGGTGAGCTCGGGCTCCTCTGCGTGCCAGCTCTGTGGCTTCCAGAACAGTGTGCATTCGCCCGAGGTGCAAGCTGTCTGGGTCTCCACCAGAGCCCAAGGAGCGGAAGAGTCCAGGCAGGTGGGAGGTTCTGCTTCTTGTTGGAGCTTCTGCAGGCCCCCGGCGCCTGGAGGCATGGATGAGAGGAGGAAGACACCAGCCCTGCTCTGGGGGGTCTGGGAGCCCCTCAAGCCACTGTCTTGTGGCCTCGAGGCCCTGGGCAGACGGCAGCCTCCCCACGCCAGCTTCCCCGACTGTAAACGGATATGAAAGCTCCTCCTGCAGATCAGACAAGAGGATAATGTGGGACACTCGGCACCTCGTGGGGCACTCAACAACAATGAATGATGCTTGTTTTTATTGGCATTGGTCTGAAAAGCTCACGCTGTCAAGAAGGAATTTGGCAAACTGTGTTAAACATTTAGTGTTATTGGTTTTTGCAAAGTTGATGCACATTTTTGTAAAAATTTAACTCAGAAAGCCACAAAGAACTAGGTGGAAAGATCATCCAGACTCACAGTGAGTCAGGATTTGCTCTTTTTGCCGGTGGGGTGGGCTTCAGCTGGGGCTGGTCAGCAGGTGGTTCCTCCACACGTGACATCTGTGAGACGGGGAGACTCTGCAGACAGCTTCGGGAAGCCCCCGTCCCGGGGCTCCTGTGGCCGGGGCCTGCTGCCTGCCCCTGGGACTCGGTGCTAGCCCTTCAGGAATGTGGCTTCTGGAACATGGGTCTCTCCCCAGCCGGAGTGCCTCCCTCTCACAGGGAAGCCCCTGGAAAGAGATGGGCTGCCAGTGGCCCCGTGGTGGATAGAGGGTTTTCTCCTGTCCTCAGCCCTACAGGAGGAGAGAGCACCCGCCCTGCTGGCCCCGCCCAGTCCCAGGACCTTCCGGGGCTCCTTTCTTGCTGGGGCTGGCGGAGACTCACCAAGGGCTCTTGGCTTTCAGACACCCCAGCTGGGAGCAGAAAGCCACGTCGTGGCCAAGCATCCTGAGGACGATGCCCCTCATGGGCAGGATGGGTTTTCAGGATGCGGGTGAGGCCAGACTTCCCCTCCTCTAGTGGCATCTTTGGGCCAAGGTGTCCTTGTTGGGGTCTGCTCTTCAGGAAGCAGCCCTGACCTTCAGCTGGAGCTCCTTCCATGCCGTCTGCCAGGTCAGGGAAGCACTGGACAAAAGTCGTTAGAAGAAGGACTGACGGCTGTGAGAGAGAGAGGGGCAGAGATGATTAATGGTCAAGTTATAATTTTAAAAGTCCTGTAGAATTGATAAATCAATAAAAATAGGATCTTTAATGATAGGATAGACAAAACCTGTATTTATTAAAAAAAAATCACATATGAAAAATTAAGAAGGGAAATGCCAGAAACTCTTTCCTAATGTATTTAAAATCACGAATTTCCAGGAAAATATAAAAAAGCCCTCCCCGTAAGGTCTCCAGGCCCCTGTGCTTTGTACAAGATGGGTTCCAACCTTCATGCCACCGAGGTTTTCATGTTATCCAGTTTTTATAGACGAGGAAAAGTCACATAATCTAGTTTTTCAGAAGTGGTGCTGCTGGTGTGGGGCCTGGAGGCAGGTGGCCCATGCCCTGGAAGTCAGACCTCGAGGAGGACGAGAGCCTCCTGGTTTGCCACCAGCCAGCAGGGGCGTCCCTAGGAGGCCTTATTTCCAGCCGGCTCTCTGGAGGCCTGCCCGTGTCGGTGGGGTCTCAGTGTTGATGGAAGCTGGCCCTCCATGGGCCTGACTGGAGCGTGTCGGGGTAGAGAGGAGCGCCAGGAGCCCCAAGAGGACGATGGGACAGACCAGCACAGCCCATGGCACTGTTTTCATGGAGAACTGCTCACTCTGCCCACAGAGGGATTTCGGTCTTAGACCATCGCTTGCCGGCCGATCACACCATGTGCCCATCTCACTCTTGAGGACATGCTGCAGATGGTGGTGTGGCTCCATCCAGGGACTTGGGCCTGGCATCGTCTTCATCATAAACCTTCCTTGTCACGCCTAAAAGAAAGTGCCATCATTCATTTGAATAACTATTGGATACACATAAATTTCACTAACTTTCTGAGTCTGAGATAAAATGGTAAAGCCTCAAGCTCATATCCTTAAATGTCTCCATCTTGCCTGAATGTGGGGCTGTCATCTTTCATGAGCCACAAACATTGTGACTTTGTTTCATTGTTAATGAAGTTGTAAATGTCAAGACCAATTTTGTGTCTGGAGTGAAGGTTCTTTCTGCTTTATCAGACATCCCATTAAGAATTTATAGTTCATTTAATTTTCTGTGTGTGGACTAGAAATAAAGCATTTCTTTTGAATTCTTTTACAAACAAAACTATAAAAACATATTTTTCCAGTAAGTTCTTTGGTGTGTGGGGAGATGTCACACGACACAGGTCAGGACACACTGAGTGGGGGGGGTGCATCAGTCAGCTGTTGCCGTGAGGTTGCTGCATAACAAACAATCCCAATTCCTCCATGGAGCACGGGAAGAATCTTGGGACCGCTGGGAACGCGGACCTCTGTTGGAGAGACTCTGTCCTAAGCTGAGCCTGGTGACCAGCCCGGGGGAGGCCAAGGGCTGGGGACATGTGCTGGCCTTGGCGGGTGTGCTGAGGGTCACCTCCTCCAGCTGAGCCAGCCCAGGCGTGTCTGCAAGATGCCGAGGGGTCGGGGATGCTGGCATCTAGGACTCGTGGATGTGTATGTGGCTGAGAAATGCACGGTGACCACCGGTGAAATGCAAGAGTGTGGCAGGGCTCCCAAAGTTGAAAGAGAAAAGCCAGATGAGAGATAGAAACTTGACAAAACATCAAAAAACAGTAGGAAAAGAGTAGAGTTGAAAGTGAATAAAATAAGTAAAAAGGAAGAAATAAATTAAGAATATTAATGACATCTTAATGTGAATAGAATAAATTCTCCTCTAAGTGACAGAGAATGACAGATTGATTTAGAAAACAAAATTCAGCTCTGTAATTTATAAGAAATACTTAAGAATAAGTGGCATAGAGGTTGAATATAAATGAGTGACAATAACTTCATACAGAGAGGAATTTAAACTTAAAGGCATTCGAGAAGAAAGTAGGTCATTATATAATGATAAATTGCCTAATTTATGAGATATTGAATTGAATTGGCATAAATTGCTAAGTAACAAACAGTATAACAACTAAATACATAGAGAAAAATAGAAAAGCCAGAATAACATGAAAAAAAAAAAGCATAATGGGATATTTGAATGCATCTTTTTGGAATTGTATTACTCTAGTAGAAAATAAAAAAGAATTTAGGGGACATGAATAATAAACAGTATAACATAATCTATGCTCTTCAAATAGAAAGATCACTTTTGTAATATTGATTGAATATATAAAAATAGATTGCACTTAATCACCAAGAAAACCTTAAAACATTTACAAAGCAGGGATATTGCAGGTGGTTTAATTTGACATAAAAACATGGTTAGGGATCAAGACATCTATGATCATAATACAATATACCAACAAATTCCAAAAGGAAAAAAAAAGACATTTAAGAAGATTTATAAATTTTTCTGAATAAAAACTGTGGGAAACAGGATTCTAAGAGGACCCGGGTATATGGGGTCTGTGCAATCTCCTCCCCTTGGATGTGGGTTGAACTTGTGAATACAATGAGATCTCATTCCCATGGTTATGTTATGTTGTTGGGCAAAGGGGAGACTTTTCTGGTGGGCCTGACCCAATCAGGTGAGCCCTTTAAAGCAGAGTTTTCTGGAAGCAGAGAAGGAATAAGAGGCACACACTGCTGCTGGCCTTGGAGAAGCAGCACCCACACTGTGACAGCCCGGGGGGCCACGTGGAAGGAATGTGGGTGGTCTCTAGCAGCTGAGAGCCATCCCTGGCCAGGAGCTAGCAAGAAAATGGGGGCCTTAAGCATGCAGCAACAAAGGAATGTGTTCTGCCTGCAGTCTGAGGAGCTTGGAAGCACGTCCTTCCCCGGCTGAGCCCCAGATGAGGATGCAACCTGTGAGCAGTTTCGGCCTATGAGACCCAGAGCAGAGGGCCCAGTGTGTCTGTCAGCTCAGGCTGCTATAACAAACACCCCAGCCTGGCGGCTTTAACAACAGACACTTATTTTCTCTATATTCCTGAGGCTGAAAGTCCAAGACCAGGGTGCTACCTGGGGGGGGGTTCTGGTGGGGTGTCCCTTTGTGGCTTGCAGACGGCCATGCTTTCCTCTGAGTGGAGAGAGAGAGAGGGAGAGAGGGATGGAGTCTGGTGTCTCTTCTACAAGGACACTAGTCCAACTGGCCTAGGCCCCACCCGCGTGACCCCACTTAACCTTAATTACCTCTGTAAAGGCCCTACCTCCAAATATGCTCACCTTGAGTTCAGAACTTTAACATATGAGTTTGGGGGGGACACAATTCCGTCCATAACACAAGCTAAGCCAGCCATTTCCTGGCCCTTAAGATAACAGAATCCATGTTATTGTAAGCCATCAGATTAATGGTAATTTATCAAACTAACACAAAAACCCCAGGCCAAAGTGTGTCTGGAGTGAAATAACGAAGAAATAACAAAGGACAAAGAACACTAAGTCATTTCCTTTAAAATAAGGGCCCTTGTCACTCTCAGGTTCCTCCGGAGGCTCCAGCTAAGGCAATGAGACAAATACTCAGTAATTAGTATAAATATTGGTGAAGCAAAGAAAAGACATCCTTTTACCTAATGACCTAATTGTACAGTAAGAAACCAAAAAAATTATTTTACAAAAGAAAACTTAAAAAAAAAACTGACTAGAGTTGATCTAAAATTTTTGTAGAGGTTGCTGGATATAAGATAAATTTTCAACATCAATAGCTATTCTTTGCATTAGCAATGAGCAGTAGGAAAGAAAACCAGGACAAAGTCTGGGTAGAACAAGCTTGGGTTTGGTATTGAAAACATCTTTAGAAACAGATGGGAAGTTGTCTTTGTCAGTTGGGACTGCTGTAAGCGAGCATCGTAGCCTGGGAGGCTCAGACAACAGAAATGTATTTTCTCCTGGTTCTGGAGGCTGGAATTTCCAGACAGGGGCAAGCGGGGTCAGGTTCTGTTGAGGTCCCTCTGGCTCTCCTCACAGGGCTGTCCCTGGAGCGTGCCCCAAGAGGGAGAGCCTGTGGTTCCTGATTTTCTTGCAAGGACCCTCATCCCACCATAAGAACCCCAGCCTTATTCCTCAACTGCACTGATCACCCCCTAAATGTTCCACCTCCAAGCACATCCTTCTGGGCACTAGCACCTGAATGTATGGATTTGCGGGGACAACCTCAGCCCACAGCAGAAGGGACCCCTTGTTCTTGGTCAGAAGATCCTAATCAGAACAACAAAGTCAATTCTCCCACAGCTAATATATAAATTCCATGCAGTGTGGAAACCCCAGCTGATTTCTTGTGAAGGTCACGTAGAATGACCTTGACGCCCACATGGTGAAAGTAATGCCTCAGAACATCCGAGGAAATTATAGAGAAAACCAGTGGAGAAATGTTGAATCTTGAGGCACTCAGTCATGCAGGTGCCGTGGTAGGAAGCGGCTGTAAGCGTCCAGGAATGGATGCAGGTTCACGGGAGGTGATACGTGAGGAGGTCTATGTTGAGCGCATGACCTCGGATCCGTGCCATGTGAGCACGGGGAACGGGTGCCTACAAGTCCCTTCGGCAACAAACAATTCTGAGATCAGTCTGAGCCAGAGGTGGGGATCGTGACCTGGCACTTCTAGCTTCATTTCACCCCCGGTATTCTTCTAGAAGAAGCCCGAAGTGCGGCCTCTCAGACAGCCGGCGGGAGAACCGTGTGCCTTCCCAGGCACTGAGGGGGAAGCTCCGTTAAGCCGTATACAGTGGTGCTTTTCTAATTTTCCAGCTCGACAGAAGGGGAGACATTTATAGAACTTTCTGTTAACTTTATGCATTTAAAGAACTATTAACTGCAAGTGGATTTGCATTTAAAGCTTGCTCCCTATCCGTCTCCCCAGATGTGCCGGGTGAGAAAAGGTGGCGGGATGCAGGGCGGGCATGAGGAGCATGGGCTTTGCGGGTGGAAGCAGACCCGTGCTCTCCGCCGGGCGTCCTGCGGCATGAAAGGAGGGAGGGGACTGGCTCTATGTCCAGGTGCATCACTTGCCTTCTGAGGGTCCTCGCTGGAGTGTCCGTGGATCGATGCCGTCTGCCTGGTCCAGAACGTGGCCCTGGGCCCTGGCCCGCTGCCGAGTGTCCCAGTGCTGCACCTGCTGGTGTGCTGGGGGAAGCTACCTGCAAGGCTTTGCTCCCGCGCCCCAGCATCCCACCCCTTCCCTGCTCAGGGTCCTGGTTCCTCAGCCCCGTCTCAGGAAATGCCGTCTGTCCCCACTGTATGTGTATCTGTTCTGCCCCAGGATGCTGAGTAAGGACAACTCTGCGGGTGCCTGGCCCCCAGACCCTTTCTTCGCTTCCCCTGGCTTTGTCCCCCCTGGCCTCTCTCATCTACCAGTCTCAGGGCTCCCAAACCATCTGCGGGCATCTCTCCCTGACGGCTACCTCGCTGCGAATCCTGCACTGGGCCTGGAGCATCTGGCTCACACCTCCAGGCGTCTGTACTGGGGAGGTCAGCTGAGGCCCACACACCACCCTCCTTTCTAGACAATCTCCCCCCTCCCATTCCATCCTCCACTGACCTCCTGCTGCAGACCCTGGGCTGTGTCCCCAGCAACGCCCAGAGCGTTGGGCGTGTGGCCCTGGGCAGTTTCCACCTCACCTCCCGGACAACTCAGGCCGTTCCTAGCTGAGCAGAGAGGCCTCGAGTGGCTCAGGGGGTTCAGGTACAGCCAGAGGATGCAGAGAGCCAGAATCAGAGAAGAAAGCCGGGCCTTGTTGCTCCTTGCTGAGGGTTTGGATCCTGCCTTCTCAGTTCTGAGCCCTGCTCTCCTGTTGGAACCTGATTCCCACACGCACAGGCCTTCAGGTCCCCGCTCTCCCCCGTCGGCTGCCCTTCCATGGGTCACATGGCTGGCCACACCATCATTTCCTCTTCTCCGGGGCTTCCTGGGAGCAGGAACCAACTCTCCCTTGAGTTGAGGTCCAGGAACAGAAGATGCCGACATGGGCTTGGCACTGAGCAGGGGTGAGGAGTAGGGGGGAGCAGGAGGTGGGCACGTCAGCTCCCCAGGCGCTCACTCTGGGACGGGCAGTCGTGCCACATCCCTAGATGTGGCAGTGCACTGATTTGCACTCCACGCCGTGGTGGTAGGTCCGTTTTCCCCTGACTCATTGATGAGAGAACGAAGCACACAGACTTGAACCACTTTCTAAGGTGACGTGTGATTAGCTGGGTTCACAAAATGTAGGGGTCCAGGGTGCCCCGTCCCCTGGATGCTGACCGGTCTCCCTTCCGTCCAGTGGGCTGTGCAAGTCAAGGGGGGTTCCTGAGATGACATCTTTGCATCCACTGTATAAGGTCTGTTTGTCTAGGGTCTGTGCTCCCCAGGCGGGGGTACCGGCTGCCAGACTGGAGGAGGCCGCACACAGGCAGACAGGGTGTGGGGACTGTCCAGGGACATGGGGCGGCACACAGCCTCCCCTGAAGCTCCGGGGACACCCAGGAGGTGCCCCTCCCGGCCCTGGCGAGGTGCCCTGAGTGGGGAAACCGAGGGAGGAATCAGACGCTCTTCCCGCGGGAGGCAGGCAGGGTCCTTCCTCCTCCAGTCGGGATGGTGGGAGTCATTAGTGGGTCTGGCACTTCCAGAGCAAGACCTGGTTGATTAATAAGATTTGGTTCTGGTTTTCCTTCTGATCGTCTATTTTTTTTCTGCACAAATTCTCTGAATGACATGTAGATAAATTCTTGAAATTATTAGTGTTCCCCTTGAGACAAGATTTTATCATCTCACCTATTTAACTAATTTATTAGTTACAATTACAACTCAAAATGGCACCAACTCTGGCATCATCAAAAACTACATTTCAATTATTCATTGAGACTTTAATTAAGAAACCCCACTAAATTAATAAAAACCTCAGAATGAAAGTGATGAAGAAGACACGGAAAGTCTCGATCGGCTTTCCTCCTGTCGCAGAGACTAAGTTCCCTGCTGCAAGCCACCGGGCGGGCTCCTCCTCGAGGATGGCGCAGACAGCCCCGGGGTGCTGCGGGCCGTGGACACGCTCGCCTGGACTGCCGTGACCTGCGGCGTCTCCCACCTGCACGAGGAGGACAGAGGCCTAAGCTGTTAGGGGTGCAGCAACCACAGCCGAGTGGGCGGGAACCTGTGGGATGGAGCAGGACCCCGTGCAGCAGGGTACCAGGAGAGGGCTTGATGGGCATGCACTGGACTAGGCCACCATCCCGTTTCTCTGTCCTGGAGAAAGGCAGCTTCCGGAAAGCTCCGTGCCCAGTGGTCACCTGCAGAGCCCAGGTGTCGCAGTGGCAGGGTGGTGCTGACACTGGTGCTGATATGGGTCCCCACCTCTCAGCACCTGGGCCCGCAGGCTCCTTCCACTGGTGGGAGGTGCGTCTGCCACTGGACTACCTCCTGTCTCTCAAATGCCCTGCCTCAAAGCCAGTGAGGAAATGCAGGTCCGAGCAGGAAGGAGAGGCCAGAGCAAGAAGGAGAGGCCTGCGCTGACCAGTTGCAGGGAAGGTGCACACCAGCTCCACTGCTGGGTCTAGTCTTCTTTTTTTTTTAAATTTTTTTATTGTTATGTTAACCACCATATATTACATCATTAGTTTTTGATGTAGTTTTCCATGATTCATTGTTTGTGCATAACACCCAGTGCTCCATGCAGAACGTGCCCTCTTTAATACCCATCACCAGGCTAACCCATCCCCCCACGCCCTCCCCTCTAGAACCTCAGTTTGTTTTTCAGAGTCCATTGTGTCTCATGGTTCGTCTCCCCTGGTCACCGTTCACCAGGTGGGTGAGCACAGAAGAGGGTCTGGGAGCAGATGTGCGGGACGGCCAGGGAGGCCCTGTGAGGTCGGGGGACTCACCCACGTGGTGGGGGGATTCCTTTCCACGGTGGCACCCACCGAGAGGGCGTGCGCGTGCACGCGGGTCACTTTCACGTGTCTGCGTGTGTCAGAGGATCCGGTTCTTTTCCTCGACTGTGTTATCTTATGGTAGAAATTAACAGCCAAGGTTGTAAGTAGCTGAGCGCAGTCGTAACTGGTGGACACAGGACGTGGAAGTGGATGAGGGCCTCAGGCTCCCACGTGGTGCTCAGGGGTCGTCCCGAAGCTAAGGCCGAGGGCAGGTGTGCCGGGCAGCAGCTCAGGGAACCTTCCCGCAGGAGGTGGGCATGCCCATTCTCCTGCTGCCAACGGAGGGCTCTGGCCCCGTGTGCTGGGGCCCTAGAGCCGGGGCCCCCACCCCTAGAGGATGGGCCCCCACCCTCCGGCCCTGGGCAGCATCGGGGAGCCAACTCCTGGGCTGACCTGGGGCCATGGGTCTGGGTGCAGCTGGGGCAATGGGACTGTGGTGGACGGGAGCTATTCGAGGGGCCCTGGAGAGTCGAGAGTGGGGGGCTCTCTCAGCAAGTGTCCCGCTGGAACCCACTGGGCTCCCATCCTGGCTATCGGTTCCCTGGGAAGCACGGGAGCGGAGACAGGGCCCCCTGGGGCTATGAGGCAGATTTGGGAGCTCATGTGAATACAGTTGACACTTTCCACATGATTTACGGGATGTTTTGGGCATGTGACAGGTGTTATGATAAATGGGACGTGTATACATATTCACTCCTAGTGGAGAGACATCACGTGTCCTGCAGAAGAGGAAATGAGCACATTCACCGATCCGCCCCGCTAATCCGCCCCCACCGCTAATGACCCTCACCCAAGGTCAGGCCTGGGCAGAGGGGCGTAGCCTGTGCGGAGCGACCTCTCCCCATCACCTCACCAGACCCAGGGAAGGCCCGGATGCACGTCCATGGTCCGGGAGTTTCATGCCACTTGAGGGGACGTGGGACGCCGTGGATGCCAGCAGGGCGGGAGGCAGCAGAGGAGAACAAAACCCTCCCGAGCAAGAGGCTCCCGGGTGTCATTTCCAGGCTTTATCGAGAGATCTTGAAAAATTGAAGAACAAAGAATTGATGTGAGATTAATTCATTGCACTTCTGTGCTTGTCAGAATATTACGAGTGCTGGCTGCCAGTTAATAATGCATCTTTATGTAATATCATTTATTTCGTTGTCCTTAACTCAGGGCATTCTAGCACTGAAGCCCATGTACTATATTTAATTATTTATTAATAAAACACAGACAGGACATGAGACAATAGGAGCAGCATTCACCATCCAGTAATAGTAGGAAAGGGTATCACCCTACATCTCCTAATATCTATGCAGAAAAATAAAATACGTGCAAGTCTTCCGGGGGAGGGGGCAGCAAACTCTTCATCAGAGGGTGTTAGAGACAAGGATGGTAGGTTTTATCTGTATCTGTTAGGATTTTCCTGAGCACATGTGCACACACATACGCACAAACATGCACGTGCGTACATACCGCATCTGATGATCCCGTTATCCAGGGACAATCCCAGAACAATCCTTGAATCGCCCCTAAGAGATTCTTGGTCGAGGTTTTTTTCTGCCTCTGCTGGGCCCCCCAGTGATAACAGCCTTTGGTTCCAGAGCAGTTCACATTATCATTACGTAGGTAAGATCATCAGGAACACCCTCTGACAACACACATTTAAACCCAAAGAAATGTTATCCAGACACTGAGCCATAATCTTTCTGCCACTCTCTGATGCTCAGAGATTTGAGGTCAGCGCCTGGTGGACACTCCCCCCCCCCACCGCCCAAGAAAACTATTTCTTCTTCTTGAACATTCTTCAAATATTTGAAGGACTTTTTCAAGTATCCTCTTAATCTTTTCTCTCTCTCTCTCTTTTTTTTTTTTTTTCTGAGCAGGGTAAACCTGGCCCCATCAATACTTTCCTCAAGAGCCACAGATCCCAGGTGCTCTAACTTCCTCAGACCTTAGCAAACATTACTGAGTGTGCTGAGGAAGTTCCAGTGAACAAACAGCTAGAGCCCTGCCCTGCATGCAACTCACCTTCCAGGGAGTGCATACGCTGCCCGGTGCTCCCTGTGCCACCACCTACCTGTCATGGTCTGCCTTTGGACGGCTCTGTTGGGGTCCAGGTGGAATGTCACCTCCCCACCCTGACTTTTAAATGTTTGTTAACAGCTCACACTTACCTGAGTCTTTCTGCTATTCTCTGGGCATCGTATCCTTATCTTTAAAGCAAACTTGTTAGATTTTGTTTTTTTGTAGTTTTAAAGTTTCCTTGTTGACATAAATGAAGTAATGCATAAGGATACATTCTTCAAGCTCTTGAGTGTTCTTCTCCAGCTTGGGATCAGAGAAGATTGACTAGAGCTAAGGGAGAGTAGACCCTGTCCAGCCCTACACACTCATTTCATAAGGAGCAAATGGGCAGGTGAAGCACAAAAGCATTTCATTCATTCATTGCAATAATTTTATTTTTGTTGTAGACATCTTCTTTCCTGTAAATTCTTTTATTGAATAGCATACTTTTAATGATTGATCATGTTCTCTGACTCCCAATTCTTTGTCTCTGCTCAGCCTCCTGGTACATCCATTAATTCATTATTTTATTCAACAAAATATTTTAGCTTTTTATTATAAAAGATTTCAAAGACTAGAAGAAAAGTATTATAAATGCCAATGTATATACCACCTTTATTAAAAAAATTGTGCCGATATTTCTTCATCTATTTCTTCAAAGATTTTTCTCAAATATCTTAAAGCATATTCTAGACATCATGTTATTTCAACCACAAACACTTCATTATGCATCTTTATTTAAAAGGAGACACACACACATACAAACGATTATTTGTCTATCTATCTATCATCTATCCATCCATCCATCTATCCTCCTATCCATCATCCATCCATTCATCATTCTATCCGTTATCCATCCATCCATCCAACCATCCATCCATCCATCCATCGATCCATCGATCCATCCATCCATCTATCCATCTATCCATCCATCCATCCATCCATCCATCATGCATCCATCCATCTATCCATCCATCCAACCATCCATCCATCCATCCAACCATCCATCCATCCATCCATCGATCCATCCATCCATCCATCCAACCATCCATCCATCCATCCAACCATCCATCCATCCATCCAACCATCCATCCATCCATCCATCGATCCATCCATCCATCCATCCAACCATCCATCCATCCATCCAACCATCCATCCATCCATCCAACCATCCATCCATCCATCCATCCATCATCCATCCATCCATCTATCCATCCATCCATTCATCATTCTATCCGTTATCTATCCATCCATCCAACCATCCATCCATCCATCCATCGATCCATCCATCCATCCATCCAACCATCCATCCATCCATCCAACCATCCATCCATCCATCCAACCATCCATCCATCCATCCATCCATCATCCATCCATCCATCTATCCATCCATCCATTCATCATTCTATCCGTTATCCATCCATCCATCCAACCATCCATCCATCCATCCATCGATCCATCCATCCATCCATCCAACCATCCATCCATCCATCCAACCATCCATCCATCCATCCAACCATCCATCCATCCATCCATCCAACCATCCATCCATCCATCCATCCATCCATCCAACCATCCATCCATCCATCATCCATCCATCCATCTATCCATCCATCCATTCATCATTCTATCCATCATCAATCTATCCATCCATCCTTTCATCCATCCATCCATCCATCCACCTACCTCTTAAAAAGTGATACTATTATCACACCTAACAAAGTCATGGTAATCCTTTGATGTTTTATAATTTCCAATCCATATTCAAATTTCCCTGTTGTATCCAAGGGTTTTTTCAGAGTTGGTTTATTCCTTGAGTTTGGTGGCTACACATTTTCAGGCATTTACTTTCCAGAATGGTTATCTTCCATATATACCATTGATTTGTTGGAGAAACTGGTTTCTTTTGATTTGTCCCTCTCTCCGTGTTTCGTGTAAACTGCTAGATGGAGGCTTGATCCGATTCTGGTTGGATGTTTCAGCGTGACTTCTCCACAAAGATACCCCTTGTTGCTACTATGTTGTGCCAGGAGGTACTTATGTCTCCCAGTCTTAAGGTTGGGGGTCAGCCTGATGTCCCCCTCCAATCCTTTGAGGAATGTGAAAACAGCCATTCATGCTTGTTGAATAAATCCATCATGCCATTAAGAGTTGCAAAATGGTGATTCTCTAATTTAACCCTACTTTTGAATAGTGGTTGGGATTTTTCTATAAAGAATAATTTTCTCTCATCAGTTTTAAACTAAATATGGGAAAGATAAACATTCAAACCCTTCTCTCTATTTCCAGGGTGAGCAGTTGGTTCCAGCAGCCACCCGAGTTGACCATAAGGATACCCTTTGTGAGCATAATTGTGGCCAAATGAATTTTATATGTTTGATGAGTTTCAATCATTACAGTTGTTCTTCTGTATGATATTCTCATTGTTCCACATCAGGCCAGTGAGGACTTTTTCTCCAATGGATATCTTTAGGTAGGGGCTTAAAGTTTCATCAAATTTAGGGGAAAAAAAAGCCCAATTTCTTCAAATATTCTCTGTATCTCTTTTATTTGGGACTCTAGTTATGAGTATGTGAGAGAGATGGATGTTGTACCACGGGTAATGGAAGTCACTTATTTTTTTCCGTGTTTCTCTTTCCTCAGGATAATTGCTGTATCTCCAGGTTCCACTTCATTTACTTCTGTTTGATCTGCTCATAATTCCATCCGGTGTGTTAGTCGCTGTGTTGTTGTGCTTGATTTTTTGTGGCTGCATTTGTTTCTTCTTTGTAGTTTGTTTCTTTGTTCATTATGACCACATGCTTTATTAAATCCTTAAACACATTTATTTTATTTTTTTAATGATTTAAAAAAATATTTATTTGAGAAAGAGAGCGAGAAAGAGAGCGCACGAGCAGGGGGAGGGGCAGAAGGAGAAGCAGGCTCCCTGCTGAGCAAGGAGCCTGATGCGGGGCTCCATTCCAGGACCCTGAGACCATGACCTGAGCCAAAGGCAGATGCTCACCCGACTGAGCCACCCAGGTGCCCCTTTAAACACATTTATAATAGCCATTTCAAAGTCTTTGCCTGAAAGTTACAATGGCTCTGTCATTTCTGTGTACTTTTCTGTTGACTGATTATTCTTGGAGTTTTAGGTGACATTTTCCTGCATTTTTACTAATTTCTGATGGGATGCCTGGGATTGTGATGTTTGTGTCGATGACTGAGTTTTTCCACAATTAATTATAGGACATTTACTTTGTGTAAGACACTGTTCCAGTAACTGGGGACAGAGTAGTGAATAAGCCAGCAACATCTCAGGTGTTCACAATGCTTTTTATATTGCAGGTGGGGAAGACACACCAAAGTAGACAGACGCAGCAATAATGCAGGTTACAGACAACTTTTCCCTTATGAAGCGAAAATGTGCTTCATTTGCCAGGCTCCACGAACCATCGGGGAAAAATAAACACCAACAAGACTCAAAATCTCCATTGCACAAGGCAGACATTTGCTGGACTAGCTTCCCACCACAATGAGCTAAGTTTACTATTAACAGAAGAAACACGGGGGATGCATGTACCACTCAGAGGTCCCCTCACCTCCATGCTTCATTTTCTTCTTGGTCAAATTGAAAAAGCTCATAATTTCAAATTATAGTCCATTTTAGAGGACTCCTAGAAGCAGAAAGTCACCGCAAACCAACTGCTGGGCCTTTTGGTTTATGGGAACAGGAGGAGTGTGTGTAAGGTCGGCCAGGGCCGCTGGGGGGACTCCAACTGGGTCTTCAGGACTGGGCTGCTCCAGCCTCCAGCTCAGCTCTGCCCTCTGCCATGAGGAGCAGGTGAAGCACACCCTAGAGCTGACGCCTCCAGACCATTGTCCCAGGGTGCAGACCAGAGCCATCCCCCCACCTCCGTGAAGCCAGCGCCCAAAGCCGCTCCGTGTCCACACTGGGAGCTCTGTCCTGCGCCTGTGCTGGGGGCAGGGGCACCATCCGAAGCCAGGCTAGGACATGCCCCGGCGTTCACAGGTGCTGGCGTCACAAGGTTTGGGATCACATGATGGGAGCAGTTGGTTCCTGTGCTCATGCATTGTGGGCAAACCTGCACTCCGAGGAAAATCCAAAGATCTCGATACTTCAGTATTTACAGATGGGAAACAAAATTAGGTGAATTAACAGTTCAGCCAAGAAGATACGAATTGATTAATACAGTAAAAAGTAGCACACCCAGGTAAATCAAGTGAGAGTAGAAAACCATAGATTACAAGAGATGTATTAAGTAGGTTTTGTAAGTAAATTAAATAACTATTTCTTTTAAAACACTAGTAAAATAGATAAAAGACTAGCAAATCTAATCAGGAGAAGTAAGAGTGAGACCATATACATTTTACGGATGTTAACAGAGGTTTTAACTACACGAAGTGTGTATTCAGTAAGGGTTTGTAGGATTAATGGAAACATATTTCAACGTAGAGCCCTCTGCACAACTGTTCAGCAACAATTCTCAAATCTGAATGAAATGGTTAATCACCTAGGAAAACACCAATCACTGATATGGACTCAAAAAGAAATGTTTACACCACTTTGGTAAAACAGCTTGGCAGAAGATAAGCTCATGAAAATCAATAGGTTTTCTTATACTAGAAGTAAAATACCAAGAAATAGAAATGAGGGAAATATATTTTGTTCACAACATTGGCAAAGCCAGTAAGATACATAAAGATTATCTTGAAGATGAACTACAAGGTCTCTGGAGGGAAAGGTGGTCTTATTACAGCAGGTAAGCCAGGCTCTCAGGTAATGGAAGGTAGCCTGTTGTTTTGGGGGATGCTGAATACCCTAACGCATCAACCCGTCGATCTCAACGGAAACTTTAATGTGGTTCCACTTAGATCTCTAGTAATCTTATTCAACGATCTTAGAGTTCACCCAGAAGAACAGACTCTGGAATCGTCGAGAAAACTCTGAGAAGCACTGTGATTGGAATATTGCCTGATGCGGGTAAGGTACTCCTCCTTCTCCACAGGAGGGCTCGGGCAGGGAAGAGCGGACCGGAGGCCACGGGGGGCTCAGAACCTCGTCTGCGGGGTTTGGCTGGCAGCACGGTGCCCCATCTGCACGAAGGCTTGTGTGGCCATGGTGAGGGTGACGCCGCCCAGAAGCCAGCCTGGGGGGTTTTGTGTAAAAGCTACAAATGATCCTTAATGAGGCATTTAGAAGCCATGAAAGAAATATATTTTTGTTCAAATAGCAGTGAGAATCTTTTGATAGTTTGAATAAAGCCAATATGAAAATTATATATAGCTAAAGTATTTTAATGCAAATGACAGATGTAGGATGACTATTTGCAAGCTCCAAGTAGCACACAATATTATTAGAATGCTGCCAAAGGACAAAACCAACAAACCAACAAATGTCTGAAAAAGATGTTCAAACACACAATTATTTAGAGAAATGCAAATAAAAGAAACAATACATTTTATACCCCCCAGACTGAAGAAAATAAAAGAAACACCACCATGTCCGTTGGCAGGGAAAATGTTTCTCTTTTATATTATTTATGTAAATGTGCTACAGTGTGTTGGAAAGCAATCTAGAAAATTCTACATGTACACTTTGAGGCCGATACTCTGGTGCCGCCAGTCCGTTCTCTCTGTGTGGATTGTGTGGGTGGTCTGTGCTGCTGAGAGGCAGTGATCTCAGGCTTGGGAATCCATCAGAGAAATAAAAGGCAATAGAGAATTATCTTTGATGTATAAGGCTGTTTCTTCAAGCATTTTGTGTGTGCATGTGCATGTGTGTGTGCGTGTGTGTACACGCGTGTGCACGTGGTAGCAAAACAGACAGCCACACGGATGTGCATGTGGATGCTGTCCGTGGAGAATGGTGGCCGCTGTGACAGTCCCGCCGGCCGGCGTCTTGGGGACCTCAGGGGAGCTCCCCAGGGGGCTTTGACCTCCAGGCTCAGGGGGCGGGTCTGGGAGCCCCATCTCCCCGCATGCCTCCTGCTCATTCCCCCCGTATGCCGGCGCCTCTGGCCCCGGGTCAGACTTGCTGCAGGAGCCGCTGTGCCAGGACCCCGGTGTGGCCGGTGGCCGCGGTCTGCCCTCCTTCCCGTGTGCGGCCCCGTCCCGAGCCACATCCTGCATCACCAGGGATCTCTGTTCCCCTCCCGGCCCGTCTCCTTGTGAAAACAGCGTTCTCTGGCAGAGGTCCCTGCTCGCTCCTGGCCTCCGTGGGCCGCACAGGAGGACGACCCCACACCGGGGATGGCCCACGAAGGGGCTCCCGTCCGTCGGCATTTTGTTTGATAAGTTGAACAAGGTTCATAACAAAATCCAGATTTCTGGTTTCTCCTCCTTGGCGGGGGCGGAAACATTGAGTCATGTCTGATGCGGAGTGCTGGCTGTTCTGTGGGGGGAGGCACGGTCCGTGTCACAGTCCCCGCCCAGCCCCCTGCCCCCGGGGAGCTGCCCTCAGAGCGCCCCTTCCTCCCCTGCCCCCGCAGACGGTGGGCTTGTGTCTGAACACGTCCCCACTTGCCCTGCCCTGCCCCCGCAAGTCCGCGTCCCCACCCGGGGTCAGAGCCCCTCTGGCCCTGGGCTCGTAGAACCGGCGGGGTCCTGGGCACATCTATGTGGACCGCTGCTTCCCTCCAGGTTCCGCCAGCAGCCTCAGCCTGCCCCTGCACCACCGCCCCATCCAGCTCTCAGTCCTTCCGGGGGGACTTGGTGGACACGGGGTCTGTCTTCTTCAGGACGCTCAGGGCGGCTCTGGGGGTCCAGGTGCCCCCACCGTCCCCGGTCTCCTCTCTGGACCCTGGCCGCCCCATTCCTCCTGTGTCTGGGTGAGGCCTTCCCCACGCCCCTCTGCTCCTCCCTCCTCCCTCCAGTCCCCCTGAGGCTCCTGACGCCCCAGGCTGGAGTCCAACCTTCCTGGCCGGCCTCCAGGACTCTCTGCCTCACCTGTGTCTCCTTCCCATGTAGCCCCGGCCGGCCACTCGTGGTCTTTTCTGTTCCTTGAGGGCCCGGCCCGCACGGGCTCTCTCGGCTAGCCTCTCTTCACTCTCCCAATCCTCCACTGCGCTTCTGGTTTCTACTTAGATTCCGAATCCTACTCGGAGCTACGCGCATGAGTGGGTCTCGAGTCAGCTAACAAATGCAGCCCAGAGCATTAGTGGGACATCAGTGAAATAAGTCGATCCGTACCCGAAGACCCTGAGCACCGGGGGTTGGTGGTGCAGTCAGGAAATGGTCCCCTCAGGTCCTGCTGCTGGGACAGCAAACCCTCCCTACCAGGTAATTTGGAAATTGTTATCAAAACCCTCCAAAATCAATAGGTTTGGATCTAAAACTTCCACTTGCTTGAACACATTTTTTACCAATAAGTAAGCAAAGGTATTTGAACAAAGACGTGCATTGCATCTTTGTTTGTAACAGAAAACAGTGAAAATCACATAAATGAGCAGCAGGAAATTGGTCCACATGACCTGGGAAGTGTTAGAAGAGGGAGGCAGAAGGACGCTCGTGTGTGTTTGTCGCTGTGCACATGGGCGTGCGAGGAGGCAGCAACGAGGGGGCTGCGTGGCTGGCGGTCCAGGGCCAGCTGCTGAACACGCCCTCTCTCAGCCACAAGCCCCTCCCTGCTTTGTCGGGCGGGGCCTCTGAAAACCACATGTCTTCTGCAAATTTCTGGGTGTGGGGGGTGCGGGGGGTCTGCAAGGGAGGAGGGAGGGGGGAAGGGCTTTCCTCCTTCAGAAGCATCAGCTAGTACAACATTCGGCTTCCTTTTTCTAATTTAATTTAATTTTATTATGTTATGTTAGTCACCATACAGTACATCATTAGTTTTTGATGTGGTGATCCACGATCCATTGTATTCGTATAACACCCAGTGCTCCATGCACTACGTGCCCTCCGTAATACCCATCACCGGGCTCACCCATCCCCCCTCCCCCTCCCCTCTAGAACCCTGTTTGTTTCTCAGAGTCCATCGTCTCTCAAGGTTCGTCTCTCCCTCCGATTCCCCCCCCCCTTTTCCCTTCCTTCTCCTAATGTCCTCCATGTTATTCCTTATGTTCCACAAGTAAGTGAAACCATATGATCATTGACTTTCTCTGCTTGACTTATTTCACTTAGCATGGAACCTCCAGGAACCTGGACCCTCCAGGTCCATCCACATCAATGTAAATGGTGGGTATTCATCCTTTCTGACGGCTGAGTAATGTTCCATTGTATATATGGACCACATCTTCTTTATCCATTCATCTGTTGAAGGGCATCTCGGCTCTTTCCACAGTTCGGCTATTGTGGACGTTGCAGCTATGAACACTGGGGTGCATATGGCCCTTCTTTTCACTACATCTGTGTCTTTGGGGTAAATACCCAGGAGTGCAATTGCTGGGTCATAGGGTGGCTCTATATTTTGTTTTTTGAGGAACCTCCACACTGTTTCCCAAAGTGGCTGTACCAACTTGCATTCTCACAAATTGTGTAAGAGGGTTCCCCTTTCTCCACAACCTCTCCAACATTTGTTGTTTCTTTCCCTGTCCATTTTTGCCATTCTACCTGATGTAAGGTCGTATCTCAATGTGGTTTTGATTTGAATTTCCCTGATGGCTAATGATGATGAACATTTTTTCATGTGTCTGTTAGCCATTTGTATATCTTCTTCAGAGAAGTGTCTTTTCATGTCTTCTGCCCACTTTTTGACTTGAGTATTTGTTTTTTGGGTGTTGAGTTTGAGTTCTTTACAGATCTTGGATACCAGCCCTTTAGCTGTAGTGTCATTTGCAAATATCTTCTCCCATTCCGTGGGTTGCCTCTTTGTTTTGTTGACTGTTTCCTTTGCTGTGCAAAAACTTTACCTTGATGAAGTCCCAAAAGTTCATTTTTGCTTTTGTTTCACTAGCTTTTGGAGATGTATCTTGAAAGAAGTTGCTGTGGCCGATGTCAAAGAGGTTACTGCCTATGCTCTCCTCTAGGATTTGATGGATTCCCGTCTCACATTGAGGTTTTTCATCCATTTTGATTTTATCTTTGTGTGTGGTGTTAGAGAATGGTCGAGTTTCATTCTTCTGCATGTGGCTGTCCAATTTTCCCAGCACCATTTATTGAAGAGACTGTCTTTTTTCCATTGCATGTTTTTTCCTGCTTTGTCAAAGATTATTTGACCATAGAGTTGAGGGTCCATATCTGGGCTCTCTATTCTGTTCCATTGGTCTATACGTCTGTTTTTGTGCCAGTACCATGCTGTCTTGGTGATCACTGCTTTGTAATATAGCTTGAAATTGGGCAAAGTGATGCCCCCAGCTTTGTTTTTCTTTTTCAACATTTCCTTGGCGATCCGGGGTCTTTTCTGATTCCATACAAATTTTAGGATTGTTTGTTCCAGCACTTTGAAAAAGTCATTGGAATTTTTATTGGGATGGCATTGAAGGTATAGATTGCTCTGGGTAGCATAGACATTTTAACAATGTTTATTCTTCCAATCCATGCGCATGGAATATTTTTCCATCTTTTTTGTGTCTTCTTCAATTTTTCTTTTTTTTTAAAAGATTTTATTTATTTATTTGACAGAGAGAGAGAGAGCACAAGCAGGGGGAATGGCAGGCAGAGAAAGAAGCAGGCTCCTCGCAGAACGGGGGGAGCCTGATGTGGGACTCGATCCCAGGACTCCGGGATCATGACCTGAGCCGAAGGCAGTCGCTTAACCAACTGAGCCACCCAGGCGCCCTTCTTCAATTTCTTTCATGAGTGTTCTGTAGTTCCTAGAGTATAGATCCTTTACCTCTTTGGTTAGGTTTATTCCGAGGTATCTTATGGTTTTTGGTGCTATTGTAAATGGAATCGTTTCTCTAATTTCTCTTTCTACAGTTGCGTTGTTAGTTTATAAGAAAGCAACTGATTTCTGTGCATTGATTTTGTATCCTGCCACATTACTGAATTGCTGTATGAGTTCTAGTAATTTGAGAAGCCCCCAAACCAGCCTCTTGGGCCCCTCTGAGGGCCACACCCCCGCAGATGGCTGCCCAAGGGGCTTCCTCCCCTTTTCTCCTGAGTGTCAAATTACTGAGTAAAAATTGGAGTTTTGTTCTATGCTGCAAGTTTTTATTATATGGTGGCAACACTATTTATCACACTGTTTCTATAGGAAAATGCCTTCAAGTGTACCAACTACAAATAAAGTTTAGGGGCAGGATTCATTTGCTTTACAAGTGGACTTACACAGATTACCAGGAAGTCACCTATGGAAACAACATTTAAAACACCAAGAAAGGCAAAGTAGGAGCTGTGTATGCTGCCCTGGGAGTTTGGTTTGCATGCATATTTATGAAGTTCTACAATTTGAAAAATATCCCCACTCTTTCCCCGTTTCTGTTTGAGAATATACTGCCATGTGTCAGAATCAACGCTCTCAAAATCAACCCTGTCAGCCTGGCAAACAGTCACTTTCATTACCCTGTGGTACAACACGCCAGGAATGATTTTATTCATAGATTCATCTAAAGATAGAATTGGAAATAATTTATCTAGTATCGACGTGTGAATTGTGTTTATTTAAAAAGTTGCTGCATAGCGGACTTAAACACGCAAGGCAAATGATGTCAGAAGTTTTTCCTTCCGTTTCAAAAGCTCAGGGTCTTTGTCTTTTTCAATATCCATGTGCTATTTTTCACTCTAGTATTTCGAGATGCTTCTCTTTGCTTGAAATGTGTGGCCTCCCTGCCCATCCGTTCGGCCCATCTTCCTCCTCGTTGCCCCCATGACCGGCACATCCTACGAGAAACCATGGACACGGCGGCCCAGGGGAGAAAGAAGAGGGGGGAACGCCTGAGCTGTGGGGGCCGGTTCGTCTGTGGATTCTCATCAAGCCTGGGTGTTGCATCCATGTGCTACTTGCTGTCCTGGAAATTGGCGTTTGAGTCATTCTGTGAAGACTCAGACCCAACCCCGGGGTCGGATAACTGAACATGAAGGAGAGAATATTTCTTCGGGAAGAAGTTTCTAACGGTCCGAGGGGCTGGTTACAGCCGTTCCGGAGGTAAGGAGCCCACCATGTTTAGAGGTGTTCCAGATGACTGGCTAGGCCAGCAGCACAGTTTTTAGAAGTGGGGAAGTGTCTGAACAGACACTTCACGGAAGAAGAGACACCATGTCAGATAAGCATGTGGAAGATGCTGAAGGCTACCAGTCATTAGGAAGATGCAGAGTAAGACCACAAAGGGACATTACTGCATACCCATCAGCCTGGAGGGGACACTGGCAAGCCAGACGCTGGTCAGTACGTGGAACGATGGCTTGTCACTGGCCGCTGGAGGGAATGCTGGAGGGCAGCCTCCTCTGGAGGTAACCATACGCCTACCATGTAAACAGTTACCCAGCTCTTAGGTATTTACCCAAGTGAATTGGAAACTTATGTCTATACAAAACCTGCACGTGGATGCTCACAGCAGCCGTGGCCTCAGGGCCTGGACCTGCAGGCACCTGAATGTCCTTCAGCAGGAGGGTGGACATCGGAGCCGCGGTCCATCCACGCAGTGGACACCCCTGCCCAGTACAGGGATGAACCACAATCACACGGCAGCAGGGTGCACCTGAAATGCATTTTTCTAAGTGACGTAGCCAGACCCACAAGACCCCATATCGTGTGGTCCCATTTATACGGCATTCTGGAAAAGGCAGAACTCTAGGGACAGAGAAGACTTCGGTGGTTTGGGATGGGGGTGGGATTGGCCTCGACGGGACGGAGAAGATAACTTTCAGGGTGACGGAGGTGCTCTGTAGGAATCCAGGGTGGGGGGTACGCGGGTCTGTGTGTCTGTCAGGACCCGGTGAGCTTTGCTTTGTGAAATTTGCAGTCATCCACGAGAAGGTGGGGGGCCTGAGGATGGACTGAACCGAACTGCACTACACATGTGGGCTATAAACCTGCTATGGGGGTGGGGAGAGAAGGAAGTGTTGAAGGTAACTTTGGGAAGGGTGTTTTGATTGGACACAAGAAAGGTAAAGACAAAAGGAACTGCTGCTGGCACCTGCTCTGGTTGGTAACTTTGTTTCTGCAGACTAGCAATTCTATTACTATTTTATAGTATATACTAGGGTTGAACAAATGAGTAAATAAATTGTAGATAATGAGACTCGGACTTCTCACTGTCTGAGAAGCAGTTATAGTTAAGGAAGAGAGAAGACTAGAATACACTCTGGAGCTGTATTTTATTCACACTCCAGAATCACACACACACACACACACACGCACACCTGTAAAATCCAGCTCTGTCCACAGCGATGGCTCAGAAGCAGTGAGCACGCCCGGTGTCCTGAGCTTGGTTTCTAAATACCTGGTGGAGGGAACAGGGGTTCCTCGGAGGAAGCACAGGATGGGCCTGGGGTGTCTTAGAGCACCACAAACCTGGGAGCTTCTCCAAAGATGCAGAAGAGGAGGAAACCTTCCTCCTGTGAGTGAGGACCTACCGACTCATCTCTGACAAATGGGGCGGCAGGGAGAGGGACCCAGCAGACACCGCCCCCCACCACGTGCCAAAGCTGTTGTCACCTGTGTGGCATTTTGCGCTTGTGCCCCAACATGGTGAGATCGAAGGTCACTTCACTTCTGTGCTCTTTGCCCCCACACGTACGCTAGTGTAATCACGGGAAAACGCACATGAAGGAGCGCTCTCCAAAACGCAAGACCGGAACTTGACGCAGTGTCCAGGTCATGATAAAGCGGAAGGCTGAGACATTGTCAAGACTGAGGAAGCTAAGGGGTCACGGCACTGAGTGAGCATGTTCTGGACGGATGCTGGGGCAGAGGACGACTTTGAGGGAAACCTGGTGGATTTGCACAGGGTCCTTCATTTAGCCCACGGACCAGTATTGCTGTGACAACAGTCACAGTTCTCAGACTAGTATCAGTGTTCACTTCTTAGTTTCAGTGTCTACACCATTTACTCATGCTGCCAAATTTAATAAATGCGCCCATGCCTGTGTCAACATCTAAACAACATCTAAAATTATTTCAAAGTACAAAGCAAAAAGCAATAATTCCAAAGCTCTGTATCAATGATCTGCACTTGGGGCATTAATGACCAAAATGAAAATCCACAAGGAAAAGTGTGGCCAGTTACACAGGAAGGACACCCTGTAGGGGACAGTGAGCAAGCTCCTTGCAGGCCCGAGTCGCTGTCCGTGCAGGTCTCTGCAGGACCAGACACCCCCTCCCTTCTCTGAGCACACTGACACCCTGGCCTCACGGGACGCTCACCGCGGTGAGACCCATCTGGGCTCACTGGCTCACCTCGATGATAAGGGTATCTCAAGGGAGAGAATATTCCTTTTACATTAGAACATCAGCATTATAGGTTCAGGGATTATGATGCAGATAAGGGGGTACGTGTCCAGAAGGACGCTCTACAAAGCCCTCCAAACAGTGATGTCCACATTTCGGGTTCCCTTTCCACGCTGGCTGCCTTTCCCTGTGATAGGTCTGGCCATGTCTGGGACTCAGCATGCAGACAAATTCTCCATCCCAGAAGGACACTGTGGATCTCTTGTGGTTGCAGCTAGAGGCTCCCGGGCCACCTCCAGCCAAGAGGACCCGTGGCCCCCGAGACACAAGGCTGCCTTGTTCTTTTGAGGAGTCTTCATCCTGTGTCTTTATTTTGTTGAAGAAAATAGCTTAATGGGAATGAAATCTGTAGCAGGCTGGTGCCTCCCTTGTATGTCAGGGTGCATAGCTGTGATGTCTTCCTGCCCAAAGCCTCGGCGAAGGCCAAGAGATGCGGGGATGTGCAGTGTGGGAGCGTAGCATGGCCTCCAACCTGGGCACAGACGCGGCGAAGACACTGCGGTCCACTGGCGTGGAGTTTCCTCTGCTGGGGGCCTTTGAGAACCAGAGGACATCTGCTTAACGTCACAGCAGGCTCTGAGTCGTCGGTCTAAAGCCGGGGGGCTGGCCACAGTGACCCTCGGTGGGGGCGCCAGCTGTGTGAGCCCAGCACCTTCCAAAGAGCCCACAAGCCTGGTCCTTTGAGGGCTGTGTGTACAAAACGGTGTAAGATTCTGCATCATAATCCCTGAACCTATAATGCTGATGTTCTAATGTAAAAGGAATATTCTCTCCCTTGAGATAAAACGCCATCACAGACCATCTGTGCTGCTTGTAATCTCAGCCATAAATCCTGGCTGTATTTATCAGGATTTGTTTTTCAAGATGGCTAATTTTAGTCTTGAATTCAACTGCACACTAATTTCCTTGTTTCTTTCTTGCTGAGAAATCTGATATAACAGCTCCTCATAGAAAGTGTCTGGCAACTTCCCAAAGCCCCGCAGCCTCATTTACTTAGAGAGAGGATGTTTCTTCTTTCTCTCTTCCTCCCCACCCCCTTCTTGTTTTTGCGATGTGGTTAGAATTCAGAGGGGCTGAGACGAGCGAAGGGTGGTCCTCGTGGGGCCACGGAGGGAACGAGGCCAGGGGGTGGGGCGTGGGCCTGGGGCTGGCCTGCTCCTGTGCTGGGATCTCCCGTCCCGAGCCGCTGGGGGCAGGAGCAGATTCCCCAAGCCCGGCGCGGCTGCCACGGTCCCTGGGCTCCACGTCACACTGTGGAAAACATTTGGAAAGTTTCCTTCACTTTTCTGAGGCAGCTGAAGGGATGCTTAAGATTGGCTGAAAGTCTAAATCTAATTACACTAGATAACATGGAACAGCCAGTCAACAGGGTAGAAATGGCGCGATGGAAGCTTTTTAAAAAAAGGCACTTAGCCATGAAATCTGCATATACCAGTAAATTTTATTTAGAGCAACCAAAATATGCATCTTCTCTTCTATTTCCACAGATGACGAGCTCTAGGGGGAGCACAGCGGGTTGGGAGGAAGATGTTGGACGCCTGCAGAGGGGCCTTCCTCCCAGCCGCTCCCTGGGCACAGTCCGTCCTCGGCAGAGGGGAGAGCGCAGGGAAGACAGGCCCTCGGGCTCTTAGAGAACCCTCGGAGCTTGGAACACAGACTGCAGGGCTGAGGATTCTCTCAGATGCCGGATTATGTTGACATGTGTTTGTGGGGGAGAGAAAATCCACTTCCCCGCCGGGTGAGCACGGAACCCAGCTACGTTGCAGGCTGCGTGATCGCGGCCAGCCCGCTCTGCGAGACTCTGTTGGAACCATTTTACAGATGCAGCTCAGGGAGCCGACAGCCTGCCAAGGTCACTTTGAGATGCAGATGCCTGCGCCTCCAACCCCAGGGTCCGCTCCCCAGCGCCCCTGCGTCCCCAGCCTAACCCAGCGCCAGGCACACGCAGGGTTTGGTACTGGCTTATCAAGCAGATCAGTGAATGGTGCTGGTATTCGTTTTCTGGTCTTAGAGGAAAGGCATTTTGTACTAAATCAGACGGAAGGGACCGGAAGCCAAGCAGTTCTCTCTCAGTAAACGCACGTATGGGTAGAGGCGTGCTGTCTGTCTGTCTGGAGCTGGACGTGGAGACCTAATGCAGACAGGCTGCTGGACCAGAGATGGAGATAATTTGCGGGGTTTTAGCATAGTTTCCGGGATGCGGAGGGGAGAAATGAGAACCGCTGACCCTCGCCCAGAGTGCTGAATACGGAACCTCAGGACCGTGCCAGGAGAGGCTTTGTGTTTCGGGGGCCTGGCAAGGTCGGGTGACTTTGGGGTTCTGGTAAAGAGGAAACCGAAATGACCAAGGGTGTGTTTAGCCGACAGCCCTTGACCCCAGGTCATTGGGCCCAGAGGAGGCGAGTTTGTCATTTAATAAGAAACCGTAATCCCGACAAACTGCGCCTGCCAAGTGCGTGGCTGGAGGCGGTGCGTGTTCTCAGAGCGATGGGGAAGGGCTGTCTCTCCAGTCCTGTGGACGAGCCATGCCACGGCCTTGTCTCTCGGGCAATGTCAGGACGGAAGGGACACGCACTGGCCCTTGGGGGGCCGCCTCTGCCTGCATGGCTTCTCTGTCCGGGCTCCGAGTCCACCCCCCAGATGTCCGAAATCCACACCTGCAGGGGTCCCTGTCCTCTGCCCGAAATGCCCTGGCCTCTGTCTCAAAGGGATGCCACGTACATGCATTTGCCCAGGACAGGAGAACGTTCCGGGCTCTCATTCCGGCAGCCGGCCAGGCGCCCACCCCCCTGCTGGCTGTTTCATGCTCTTGAGGGCCCCAGCCCCGGAGAGGGGAGCGTGTGCTGCATGGACACACACACACGAGGAGGCTTTACCGTGACATGTATGACAGTGTGTTTCCCTCTCATGCCTTTTCCTTTAAATTATGTGGCTGTGCTTATCTTCCCACGTGCGGTCTGCGGACGACACCTTGAACTCTTCCTGCGTCAGGTTTCCCCTGTGGTTCCTTTTGCAGACTTTGACCCATCTGGGGTTGTGATTTTGCACAAAGTGGCACAAAACTCCAACCCCACACGTTCCCAAGGGCCGCCTGCTGCCCCCGTGGTCACCAGGCGGCCCCCACTCCTGCCTCCGTGCACCTCTTCCTGGACTGCAGTCCTGCACGTTTGGGTCATGGAAATTCTGCGGTGCCGACCTCCCGTCTGCGGCAGGAGCGGCCGCATGTGTTACAACCCCATGTGGGGGCAGCTCTTTCCGACCCGAATTCCTGGGTGGCGAGTACCTTTTCCCAGATAACTTGAGGATATTTTATAAAGTTTCAAACTGCCTGTTGGTATTTCGATTGAGTCCATGATGAGTGCACCGGAGAACGTGGGCAGGCGGAGGGACCGTGAGAGCCGGGACTCTGGCCCGTCGGGCTCCAGGTGGTGTCCCTAGTACATAAAACAGGGCTTCGCTGGGTGTGGGTCTCTATAGAACTGCGTCTTCCTGTCCAAGACAAAGGCAAACTCCATTTTTTAATGTGTCTTCCTTTAATTTATGTCCTCCGGTTAAGACTTCCTATTTCTTGGCCCCTGTGCAATGTGCCCCTTTTGGGCGGTACCATGAGGGTTCCCCTCCCCTCCCCTCCCTGGTGGCACAGAGCTCCCGCTGTCCCCAGGGCCTGGCTCTCTGCAGGTGCCTGCGCCACCCCTGGCTTCCACCCCTCCCTTCCTGCAAGGCTCTGCCCATACCGCCTCGTGTGAACTCATGAGCACGCGTATACGGACACACACGTGCATGGACACACGCGTATGCACGCAAACACGCACACTCACGCCCACTCATACTCCCCCACCACCTACCTTGTCCTTCCCGTAAAGCACTCATCTCTCACCATGAAATGCAACTTGCTTGCTGGGCTGGCCGCCTGCCCCAGCTGGAGTTTATGAGGGATTTTATACTGGACTGTTTCATTCAGTCTTGTAAACGCTAGAACAGCCCTTCACACACGGTGCGAGCTCAATCAATATTTATTAAATACGCAAGCCTCTCTCTTCTTGAATCCCGTGCGTGAGTCTTACCACTCCAAACGCCAGTACCGTTCGTTTGTTCAGTCGTTCGTTCCAGACGCACTTACTGGCTGGGTGCCTGACGTGGGGGCTCAGGGGTGTGCGTGGCCCTCCCCTCATAAGCCACGTGTTTGTGGGGAGTGCCATGGCTCCGTGTGGTGCGGAGAGCCAGCACTCAGTGCGGTGCAGAGCGGGCACTCCGCTGACAGCTCCGGAGCCATGTGGAAGCTCGTGGGCCCCACAAGCTCCGCTGACACGGACGGATCCGGCCTGAACGGCCTCACTCCCAGCTGTTCTTATCCTAAAGTGGGTCCCCAAGATCCCAAGTAGGGGTTTGGTAGGTTTGAGTCCCTGTTACCAAAACGTATGCAAACGTTGGACGGTGGCATTCTTCGCCCCTCTTGCTCGCACGGGCGCAGGCAGCTCAGGCCTCAACCCACCAGATGGGGCAGGGGCAGGGCGGTCACCCCGTTCTTGCCTGTGGCCACCGTCCACCCACAAGGCCCATTCTGCGTGGGAGCCACAGGGAAGGGATGGGCAGGAGAGCTTCCTCCATTTGCAGTCCAGCTAGAGGTGTCACCCAAGCAGGGGCGGGAGTCGCCCCCACGGCCCTTGTGGCTCCTTGTCCTCACGCCCAGCCTTGCGGAGTCTGTTCTGGGTGGAGGACATTGGGACGCCCTCCCAGAAGGTGGGGCCCCTCTGCTGGCTGAGTCTCAGGACACTAAGGAGTGTGGGGAGACGGCCGGGGACAGAGCAGAGACAGACACACTTCCTCCCCCCGACACATGCAAAACCCGATCCTGCAATGTTCTGCGGGACCCCAAATCCCGAGTTCTTTCCAGAGAAAGTCTCCCAGACATACAGGAGCTGCGCACACTCAGAGGCCCTCGTGTGTAGGGACACACGGGCTGGTGTGGGCGCTCAGCACCGTTAGAATTTCCATGTTACTAATTACATGCTTGTGTTTCTCTTTCCTTTTCCCTGCATGAGAGCACATGAACGTCTGGGTGCATGACAGATGGAGAAAATGAAAAGGCACGTTTGTGTGCGTGCACACGCCCATACACACACATGCGTCCCGTGGGCATGCTCTCTCCTGGACACGCAAGGCTGCAGAGGGCCCACTAGGAAGGAGAGTGCACGGGAGGCTCGGCGGGTAAGGTGGACACGGCCCAAGGATGGGGAGCATCCTGGACGTCCGGCTGATTGCACTAACATCTTCACTTCTCCACTTCTTCTTCCCACCAGCGAAGAGCTCTGACTTCTGACGGGGTGGCTGTGGCTGTCAGAGATGGTCTAAAAGGGGGATCCTTAGCTCTTTGACGTGGTCACAGAAGGACTGCAGTGGCCGCAGAGTCTCTGCTGCAGAAGAGGGCCGGGCGTCCGCTGCTGTGAGTGGGAGACGGGATGAGGATGGGGCCCAGAAAGCCAGCGGGCATCATGGAGACAGGGGAGGGGCGAGGCAGGAGAATAAGTAAAGGGAGGCAACAACCAAGGGGAGGGGCCCTGGGGTGTCTGTGGGCTCACCGTCCTCCGCCCGAGGCCTGACCAGTGCGTGGTGCCCTTTGGGACCTGCACAGACAGGAACACATCCCCTGGGGTAAATTAGCACCTTATTATCCGCCTGATCCTATAAAATCAAACGTGCCACCCACCTGCCTGCCCGTCTATCCCTCCCTCCCTCCCGCCACCGTCTGTCCGTCACTAGCTCTGCAGGCGAAGGTTCTGGGTAGGGCAGCCTGGGGCTCCATGAAATACCAGCTCTGTGTCCACCTGCATGTGCTTCACTCCTCACGCTCTTGATTCTGAATAAAGTCACAGCCCACGGAGAGCAGCGCCTGGCCCACATGCGCACTCAGTCGCTGTTCTTGTCGCGTTGGGGGGCGTTTTAGCCCTGAGGTTGTGGGAGGGGTGGGGAGGCTGTGGCATGCTCCCAGGTGCAAGGCTGTGGCCAGAGGGAGAGGCAGCCTGGCGAAGGAGTGGCTGGGGACCAGCCTGAGAGCAGTGAGGAGAAGGCCTGTCGGGGGTGCTCCAGGGGAAGCTGGTGGCGGGGGCCGTGGAGGTGGTCCTGCTGCCTTTGCCTCAGTGGGCCTACCTTCTGGCTTCTCTGGTGGTCTGGTGCCCGAGATTCCATCGAGGAGCTGGGGAGTGACGGTCCCTCAGACCAGGTGACATCGGCAAGGACCCTGAATGCAGTGAGGGCATGAGCCACAGGACAGGTGAGGACAGCTGAGGGCAGTGAACACAGGGACTCTCTGACGCCAACCGTGTGTGAGCGGTCTCTGTCAGCTGCTGCTGGGTCCGAAAAAGAAAGCAAAACTAGAGAGAGACACATGCCAGCCAGCAGCTAACAGACTTCCCTTCTGGAATCTTCCATCCTCCTGAAATACATGCCTCTGAAATTCAATAGTGATGCAATTAGTGATTGCAAATCCTCAGCTTTATCCTAAAAATGCTGCCGTCTTTCTCTCCTTCGCTGACGTCTTGTCATAGGCTTACCATCCTGGTCCATCAGGTATTTCCTTCAGTGCATCTAAGACCTTAGTGCATGTCTTCGAGCCTCCAGGGCTGCCATGGAGGAGCCTGTCCGGAGCCTGCCGCAGGGGACCCGTCCCTTCTCCCTGGCTGTCCCCACATTGTGCTGAGTTGGTGGTTTGCATTTCCACTAGGATGTGCTGGGGTGTGGACTTGTGTGACTTATCCTACTTGGGCTCCCAGTGCTCCTCGGATGTGACACTGACGTCTCCCCCCCTCCTCTCCCTGGGCTTTGCCCTATCCCTTCCATCTTTTCCCTCTGGACAGCCCCCCTTCCTTCCCTCTGTGGCCCCTGATGCTCATCACTCCTGCTCCGTCTCCCATTTCCAAACTGTCTGACTCTCGGCTGCTCTGGGAAACTTTTGAGTGATGCTCTCTCACTGCACTTAGCTGCGTTGAGCAGGCAGTTTGTTTTAAATTGCAACAGTTCTGTTTTGAAGTGCTAGAAGTTCTAGTTCTCTCTTTTACAAATGCTCCTTTCAGTTCCGACAGCCCCTCGTTCCCCCATTGTACATTCAGTTCCTTCTCTTCCTCTGGACTTATTAAATACACTTATTTAAATTCTGGATTGGATGCTTCCAATATCCTCAGGCTTTGCTGGCCTGATTTTGCATTTCTTTCCCTCCCTTGACTCACACTTCAGGTGGCTTTTTCTTTTATGAGTTTTGTGATTTTTAATTATAATCTCATGCTCCCTTGAATAATGTGCAAAGTAGAACCCTCTAGGTAAGTTTCAAGCTTGTCTCTGCTAATTGCTCTGTGGCACTGCCAGTTCAGCCCTCTTTAAACTAAATATTTGGCTTTTCTTCCTTCCTTTACTTTTTCTTTTTTTGTGGGGGCAACCCAAGAAAGTGAATTTCAAATGTAACCATCCTAAGTGTGTTTGGATTAAGTGTGAGGTGAGGGTATGCTGGGGCCCAAGGCAGGGGGACCTTTTAGAAAATGTTTTTAAAAAATTTTTAAAAGATAATTTTTTGAAAAGCAGTGTTAGTTTACAGCAAAGCTTGGGGGGAAGGAGCAGAGATTTCCTGTGGAGCCCTGCCCCCACATGCACAGTTCCCCAGCCTCCACCACCCCCACCGGATGGGGTGTGTGTTACAGTCGATGGACCGGCAGGTTCACACCCAGTTCACTCTCAGTGGTGTGTGTTCTAGGGTTGGAACCTCTATTTCATTTTGTTATTTTCTGTTTCACTCAGAGCCATGGCTGAGAAGAGCAACTCTCTCCTGTGGAAACTAGCCTTTCTCTAGTTCATGCACTTCTTCTTACTTTGTTTTGTTGCCCTTTGGGCATCCTGGCTTTCTGGGTGTCTCCGTTCTGCATCTGCATCGTTAGGGCCCAGACCCTGTCCCCCTCCCAGCACACAGCCTGGAAGCCCACAGGACACCAGAGCTGAGCACGGCTTCCTGCCCTGTCCTGCTAACTGATGGCCGATCCCAGGCAGTATCAGGTCCCTGTCCCTGGACACTGACCATTAACTGATCCCTGTTGCTAGTGTAGCCCTGACTTTACAAGGGGTGTTCACACGTGATCCAACAAAACGAAGCAAGAAGAAGTGCATTTTAGCTGTTCTGAACCAGAAGAGCTTCTCATTTTATTTCTGAACTTAGCCACATAAACATTGCTTTTTATTTCTTGTGTGTCATGAGTGTGTGCATACATGTATGTGATGTGTCGCACGTGTGAGGTGTGCACACATGTGTGTTAAACATAAACACAGATGAGATTGCCCTGTGGTGGTGGGAGGTCTTTCTTAGTTTAACACTTCCGAGATTCATACTTTATTTTGTCCTATTTTTGCTGAATCCCCCTAAGGCACAGGATTTCCAGAGAGAAATGTCTGGTTCACTCATGGCTCCTCTACCGTGGCCTCAATCTTGCCAGTGGTTCCTGGCTGGTCTTTGTTTCTCCGTGGGTATTCTGGGCAGGAAGAGGACTCCAGTCCTGGAGGTGCCTGAATGGCTATGCTCATTTCAAATCCAGAGACATCAGCATGAGGATCAAAACAGGCATTGTAATCCTGCCCCTGTAACAAGGATCCTTTCTTCTCAATTCTATTTTTAGATGTAATATGCTCCCACACTCCACTTGTTTGCTAAATGAACTCATTTTTAATCAAAAATTGCTATCATTAATTATCAGCCGTGCAATCAATATTCGTTTCAATTCAGCAGATAAAACTCCCTCTCCCACCTGACGCACACACACGCCCCAAAAAGAAATTTATTTTCATCAGCGTTCTATGCATCATTAAGAGGTAGTTTGTCTTATTACAGCCTGTTATTAATGTTCAGAATCCATTTAATTTCACTTTTAACTGACTGTAGCAATTAGATAATTGATTTCATTGGGAAGGTGGGGGGGGCCGTGACGGGGGGATGGGAAGGTGCAGGTAGCATGTCCTCAGACCAAGGAGACCTGGATGCTAGAGCTCACCTCTCACTCTCTCTAACCACACCCCCTCCACACCCCCTCCTCGACGCGGGGCCTCATCTGGCTGCTTGCTGAGTCTGTAGTGGAATGGGTGTGGGAAGGAAAAGAAGAACCCAAGCAGACACTCAGCCCTGCTCAAGGCAGCAGGTCAGGCAAGGGGGGAAGGACAGAGCTGGTGGCCACAACTCTCCAGCACGGGGTCCTTCATAGTGGGAGCATCTCCACATCAGGAGCACCATGCCACACAGAACAGGGTCACTGCTTCACCTGCTGTAGGGAAGCTTGGCGAGGAGCGTTGCCCCTTAGTCTGTGCTGCTTGAGGGGGTGGGAGTGTGTGTGTCACTGGAAACAAGCAGAGAAGACCTCGCCCACAGTCACTGATGGCCTCGGAGCCTAGACAGACCACCTAAAACTCACAAGAGATTGTGGTTCAGGAGCCCACTTATGAGTCATTTTGAAAAGCTGAGTATCTTCCCCGCCTACTGGTAGTTGAGTTCCCAGGCTAGACCACATGGAGCTAGTTGGGGTGTGGAGGGGGTGTGGTTAGAGAGAGTGAGAGGTGAGCTCTAGCATCCAGGTCTCCTTGGTCTGAGGACATGCTACAGAAAATGGTATTTTCTGCAGTTAATAGGTGAAAACAATATTTCAAGAATTCTCATAAGGAAGGTAAATGAGAAACAATATTCTTGCGAGGTGATATTTAAAAACCATACACAAGAACAGGTTGGGAAAGGCCCTCCAGACACAGCACCCACGGCAAAATATGTGCGAAATGTGCTGCCCACACATGTCCATACTGATGACTTCTGTATAGCAAAACAAAATTAAAGGGCAACAGATAAAGACTTGAGATTTATGTGACAGCGAATGAATTTACTCTACCTGGGAAATTCTACAAATCAAAATAAAAACGTGAAAAATATTTGAAGATGGGCCAAGGAAATGTGGCTGTTTAGGAAGGGACACACAGGCAGTGATCAGCGGGGAAACACTCCCCCCCCAAGCAGCACCACCATGCGCGGCCGGGAGGTGGTGGCTTCCCTGTAGAAGATGGTACCTCTCCCTACAGAGAATGAGAAAGTGAGGGTGCACCTGGCTAGCGTCCCTGCAGGACCCTGAGCAGGAGGGCACAGATGACCTTGTTCTCATCAGCTACAGGAAGCACATTTTTGTCTGTGGTGCTGGTTTGGGGCTGGGAAAGAGGAACAGGTAGGGCCAGGGGAGGGAGGCGGGCTTCACTGCAGGGGCCTTCCGAGGAGCTGGCAGGGGGCTGCTGAGTGTAGCTCGTGGGTTTCCACCAAGTGAAGCCACATAATGAGCTGGGGGCATCTCCAGCACCTCCCTGACACAGTGCGTGGTATCGTGACCCCGTCATCAGCTTTGCCCGCCTTTGAACTGATCGCTGGACTCTTACGGTTTGTATCTTCAGTCTGGTGGCTTCTGCTCGATATTCGTGTAAGGTCTGGGAATGCTCCTGTGTGTAGCATCACTTGTGAGCTATCGTGGATGCTTTGTTGACCTCTTCTACCCTTGGGGCGCATCTCGAGGGGAGTGTTGTGCATGTGGCTGTTGAGAATGAACCCAACAGTGCACTTGCTGGCCGTGGGGTGGGTATGTTTCTATCTTGGGGAGAGGTTGAAAGTTTTCCAATGGGTTGCATTAACTAGAGTTCGCTGAGAATTCCGGTTGCCCCCATGCTCCCCAGCACTGGGTGGTTCTGCTGTTCTCAAGTTGGCCAATCTGTGGATGAGTGGTCATGCCCGTGGGGACTAACTCGTTGTCCTGAAGACAGTGGGGCTGAGGCTCTCTCCTCAGCCTTCAGGGGCATGAGGCACCCTCTTTGTGAAGCACCTGAACTTTTCGGCGGACCGGCCTTTCTCTGTCTTACTGGTTTGAGCAGTTCTTTACGGATTTTGGCTACAGGTCATGGTTGATGAAGTATTTTAAGTATCTTCTCTTTTCAGCTTGCCTGTTGACTCTCTTAGAGCTGTGCTTTAAAGAATAGAAGTTTTTCATTTGAATGTTTATCAATATATACATTTTGTTTGTGGTGTGAGTGCTTTTTGGGGGCCCAGTTTAAAAATTTTTGTCCGATGGAAGGTCATGAAGATATTCTCCTTTGTTTTTTCTCTGCAATCTTTTCATTTTGTGTTGTCTTTCACGAAATTCAGATTTATGATCCATCCGGAATTAACTTTTCAGGATGATATAAGGCAGGAGTAAGGATTCACTGTCTTTCCCCCAAATCGATGAGAAAAATTTTGCAAAAAGATCACAACTTCCCACTGAGCTACAAGGTCCCCTTTGTGCTCAGTGGCCACATATGCATGGGTAGTCCTGGGACTCTTGATCTAATTTATTGAGTACAGTTTTCTACACGGACACTAACATCCTTAATTACTATAGCTTTATAATAGGCTACCTTCAATTTTTAGTCTGCTAAGAGCTTTTAACATGAGTAGATGTTGAATTTTATCAAATATGTTTTGGATCTTCCATCATGATTGTGTGAATTTTCTCCTTTGCTGTCAACGCAGTGAATCACATTAATTAATTCTTTTAATGTTGAACTACTATTGCATTTCCTGAATTAAATCTGCTTGATCGTGATGTATTCTACATTTTATAAATTGCTGAATTCAATTTACTAATATTTTGTTTGGGATTTCAGTTCACACGCTTATGAGACAAGTCCTTCTGTGGTCTTCCTGCGTTGTAAATGATCGTCAGGTTTTGGTGTCAAGACTGCGCTGGCCTCCTGACTTGGACGCACTTCCTCTTCTCTTATTTCTGGAAGACATTGCACAAGGAGCTGCTACCATCCATACTTACATAATTAGATGAATTTGCTAATAGAGCTGTCTGGGCCTGAAAAATTTTTTTTTGAGATTTTTTTTTTTTCCATTGTAGATTAAACTTATTTGCTAGATACTAAAGCTTTCAAATCTTCTGATTTTTCCTATGTCAGCTTTGGTAGGTTGTGCTTTTCTGGGGGGGTGGGTAGAGGGATCAGTTTCATCCAATTTGTCAAATTGACTGGCATAAGTTCCTTTTATTGCCTATTTTATTTCCTTAGGATCTGCAAAGATATCCATTTTGGTAACTTGTGCCTTTTACTTGTATATTTTTATCAATCTTGTTAAGGGTTAATCATTTTAATAGGACTTTTCAAAAAGCTAAGGTTTGGCTTGGTTGATTTTCCTGTTGGATGACTGATTTCTCTTTACTTCTTTCTCGTTGCCTTCTCTGAGTCTAATTTGCTGTACATTTTCTAATTTTTGAGACACGGAGCTAGATTATTGACTTTTGGCTTTTCACCTTTGGTAATATGAGCACTTAAGGATATTTATTTCTTTCTAGTTACTATTTTAGCTGCAAATAAGTTGCATTTGCTAAAAACAAGACAACAGGCCCAAATGGATTGTCTTGTGCTAAGGGCCATGTCACTAAACCTAGAGGGAGTTACAGTTTTGGCTCCCTTGAAATTGGAATTTTAAGCCAGTCACCTGGCAACTGCCTGGTCAGGACTGGTGAGGTACTTGGCCTGGCAGACCCCTGCCCACCCCTGAAGGAAGGGAGCTTGCGATAACCAAGCCCCTGTTTCACCTGGGATAATTTCCCTGTGCCCGCTCCCTTCTGGCTGTAGAAGTCCTTCATGTTGGACAGCTCCTCGGGGCCTCTTTCCATCTGCTGGCTGGGTGCAGCCTGGTTGGAATAAATGAATAAAACCAGTAAGACTTACAATTGACTCATTTGAATTTTTAAACACATTTTATGATCATGCATTTATTTATTTTTATATTTATTTTTACTTTTTTTTTTTTTTTTTGAGAGAGAAAGAGAGAGCAGGGTGGGAAGGGTAGAGGGAGAAGGAGAATCTCAAGCAGACTCCACGCTCAGCATGGAGCCGGATGTGGGGCTGGATTTCATGACCCTGAGATCACGACCTGAGCTGAAATCGAGACTTGGACGCTCAACTGACTGCACCACCCAGGCGCCCCTATGGTCATGCATTTAAAATAGTTTCTAATTTCTTTATGACTTCGTGGAGCTGTGGGTTATTTATTAGTATATTGTGTAACTTCCAAACATTTAAACATTTTTCAGATATCTTTAACTCATTGCTTTCTAGGTTACTTCTATTGTGGTCAGAAAACACACTTAGAACACTCGAGTCTTTGATATTTACTGAGACTTCTTTATGGCCCAACATGTGGTCGATTCTGAAAAGGGCTAGTAGCAGTATTTTAAGTGTTATAAGCCATGTAGGCTCTGTTGCCGTTAGGTGGCTCTGCTATTATTTTGTGCAAAAGCAACCATAGAAAATACATAAACCAACGCATGTTGCTTGCTTCAATAAAACTTTATTTATAAAAATATAAAGCAAGCAGAATTTGACCCATAGGACTTAGTTTGTCAACCCCTCTATGTCATTAATGATTTTTGTTTCAATAGCTGAGGGAGGCTTGTTAAAGATACTATGATTATTAACTCACTGATTCTCATTTTAATTTCATCATTTTTTACTTATGAATTTTTATGATTTTTTATAAGATGTATGCAACTGAGTTTGAGTTTTGTTATATATTTCAGATAGATTAACATTATTTGTCATTACAAAATGTTTTTTGTTTATTATGTTTCTTGCCTTAAAGCCTACCTTATCTGATATTAATTGAACTATACCAGCTCTCTCTCGCTCAGGGTTTGTGGTTGTATTTTCCCCCCATCCTTATACTTCAGTTTTTCTATGTTCTTACATTTAAATTGCGTCAACTTTTTGCAGCATAAAGTTGTACTTATTTTATTTTCGCCTGACAATTTTAATTAATATTTACATTTTAATTCTAAAATATTTGAGTTATAGTTGTCAACGTATTTATTTTCTATTTTTCTACACAATTTAGGTTATGTTTCCTTTCCTTTTCTTGTAATCTTTTTGGATTAAGAAGTATTTTTCAATATCCCATCTCCCCCCCACCCCCCGCATTTTAACTGTTCATTAGTGGCATAGGGAGGGGTATCGCATGGAGCCCATGCCCTGGGCAGGTGATGGGGGTGGAGCGGGTGCAGACAGGGAGGTCAGTGTCTGAGAGCCAGCACCACACGTGGAGAGGACGTGGAAAGACAGCTCTCACAGGGGCACAAAATGGTAGAACCACCGTAGGAAGGATGACAGTTTTTGTGTTAAAAAAAACACAGTCTGTGACTTAGCAATGCCCTTTCTAGGGGTATAAAGAGCAGGAGTGTGTCCCCAGAGGACATGCTCATGGTGATGGGAAGGACGCAGCCCTGGTGTCCATCTCCAGAAGGGACGGTGGGTGACTTGGGAAAGGATGAATATTCACAGAGTGGAATCTTGTGCAGCAATGTATACAGACAGTCTGTACCTGCTCTCAGCAGTGTGGACGATCCTCGCAAACATGCTGCTGTGCAGAAGAAACTAAGCAGGATATCTGGAGTCCTTTATGAGTCCACTGACATGATGTTCAAAAACTAATCTGTGTGCATGAGCTAAGATGTGAGTTTTCTTTGGGAAGTTTGCAGAGAAGTGGGCTTTGGGCTGTTGGTGATGTGCTCTTTATTACTCTGGTTACGTATGTGCCCCACTTTGTGAAAACTGATGGAGCTACACTTTCTTATATGTAAGTAATATATCATTAATAATTAATTAAGAAAAATAATGGAAGAAATTCACAACTGTCACGAGGAAAATACAAACCAAAGGAAAGTAGGAATTGAATTGTTATTTTTAGATGGGGTAGAGTTAAAGTGATTGCACAGAATGGAAAGGTTAAATATCTATTAATAGAAGGCAAAATGGTGAATCCAGCAAAAAACCAAATGTATGCTAAATGCATGAAGCAAAAACTGTTATAAATGCAAGAATGACATGAAAAAAACTGAGTGTGCCATTTCAATCTTAGAATTTTAAAAGTCCACAGACAAATAAACAAATGCACATAAAATTGAAAAATAATATCCACAAATGTGCTGTAGAAGATGCAGGGGTGTTGGGGTGAAGGTGTCACAGACTGAAGCAGCTCAGAAGCATGACGCATGCAGGGTGGTGGCCTGGAGGGAGCAGGTGCAGAATGGAAGAGAAGCAAACCTCTGTGGTGTTGATCCCTGGAGACACGGTGCTACTCGTTACCACAGCATCACCAAGTTGGTTCTGACTGTTACAGGGATTGACGGTTTGACACACACAGTGACCCCCGAAAGAAGCAGTCAAACAGGCTGGACACCTGGACCAGGAGACCACATCAGGATGGCTAAGAGCCAGGATGAAAGCACATGTGGGGAAAACGTTATAAATGCCATCCTGTGCAATGAAGAATGACACAGATCAATGTAAATAAGCAAAATCTTCAAATATTTTAAGAGTGACAGGGACAAATTGTGCCCAAACACTTTAGTATAAGATGGAAGCCATGTTTAATGGAGTAGAACACAAAAGAGCATCATAGAAAGGATAAATGATGCGAAAGCTGGTTCTCTGGAAGAACTGATGCCGTAGGCAGCCCCGCGACGGGCCTCCAGGAGAGCAGAGAGTGGTCTTCAGGGATCGGGAGGAGGGAGTGGCCTGCAGGGAGTGGGGGGAGGTGAGCCGGGCCTCTGGACAGGGAAGACTTGGGGCCGAGCAGGCAGCACTGTGGCTGTTCCAGAACTGGAGGGACAGGAGCTTCCTTGGGGGGGGGGGGTCAGGCTTTCTGGAACTTTCTCAGCAGAGCAGATGGTCAGGGGGCTGGCTCTGTGGGAGCCAGGGAGGGTGTAGGCAGCTCCACGGGGCATCTTCCCCAGACTTTAAGGAAAGTTCAGGGCAGTGTTGGTCAAAATAGTCACATCTCCAGAAAAAGACAAAGCTCCCCAATTTATCTTACAAAGCAGACTGATTTTGTTATCAAAATCTGAGGGGATGCCAAAACGTCAAAATGCAACGAATAACGGCACACACCGATAGCCCAGTGCCACAGGGGAGACCGTCAGCAGATGGACTTAGTGATGGGGCAGGACCCTAACACCTCACAATTAAACCAAGCATTGGCAGCAATGCACGGGCTGTTGCAAATCAGAAAATCTATGAACACCATCCATGGAAATCCAATGAAACAAAGGAAAAACTTATTATGAACAGATTCCAAAAATTGTCTTGTGACATCAGCAACTTTTCCGAACAGGAACTTTAGACAACACAGCAGAGAACCTCCTGCCCTGACTCCCCCTGCAACACATCAGAAGCATTTCAGGACAGACGGAAACGAGGCGGGGCTTCTCCCTCCCACGTCCAACCCCATCCCCTGGGGGGGCTCAGCACCCGCAGTCACGGAAACATGGAGAAAACAAACCTGACCTACAGAAACGCGGTCCTCTCGCCTTTGGAGAGACGAGGACGTCTGCACACGCGGAACACTCGTGTGGCTCCGCAGGGAGACACGGCCCGAGGCGAGAAAGTGGGACCGCGGAGACGTGGTCTCCTCCCATCTGGCCCACAGCGCCGATGCTGAGGGAGAAAGACAGTCACGTGCGCACACACACGCTTACACACACATGCACACGCACGGTCACACACACACACGCACAGTCACACACATGCACACGCAGTGACACACACATGCACGGTCACACACACACACACACACACACACACACACCAGTCAAGACCAGGTCCCACAAGAAAACGAACAGCTCGTCTGCGTGAGGACGTGCACCAAGACCACACTGCCCTCTTCTTAGCGAACACGCAAACTTACCGCCATCTCTCTCAGAGCCCTGCCTGGCCTCACGCTGGGCCCCGCTCTGACTCATGGAGGTAACAGAGGCTTCAGCCAGAGCAAGGTTTTAGGACGTCGTGTCGTCCGAATGCTGTTGGCTGGGCGTGAAGGTGTGGTCCCCTCCACGGGGTGGGTGGGGGCACAGTGGGCGCATCCACGACTCCTGCCCGAGGACTCACTGCCCTGGGGGAGGGGAGAGTGGGGGCAGGGCAGCCACATCACAGTGACCTTGGCCCCACAGAGGGGCCAGTGAGAAACGGACGCTGCAGGTGACCTAGCCCAATGCTCGTCTGACTGATGGGGACTCGCGGGCTCCTGGGACCTCCTGTGCCTCCTGACCACGTCTGTGGGACGCTGGCCCTCCTGGTCATGCACAGGCTGCATGGCTCTGTCCCAGTGTGCTTCCGTGCAGCGGGGTCTTCTCTGCAACCACTCTCCCAGAGGCGGGCCCCTCTCTCCGGCGCCTATGGATTTGCTCAGGGGTCCCTCTTGGAGGCAGTGGCCCCCTCATGGCTGCCAACTGGGGGGAGTCTCATGCAGGCTCCCGAGAGGGTTGCTGCCCTGCATGGCCTCAGCCCTAGATGGACGTGTGCTCACGGGGAGGCTGTCCTAGGGGACTCTCAGGGCCAGGCGTGGCTTTGGTGTTCGACATGAAGGCCTCAGGTGCCAGGCCGGGGCTTGTGCCGCAGATGCCACACTCTCAGCCCTGACATGCCACGTCCGAAACTCTGCATGGCAGGGGCACCTGAAGTGTTCTTGTAAAGGACGGGGGCAGCGCATTTCCTCCCCTGGGCGTCTCACCTTTGAAAGCTGGTCTGGAGCTCTGTCAGCTCAGAAAACCTGGCGACCGCGTGGAGCACTGGGTTCAGATAAAATCCACGTGAGCCGGGCCTGGGCTTCGGGGGGTGCGGCTGCCCCCAGGCAAGGCCCCATCATGGGATGTCAACTCTGCTGTCCGACAAACAGGGATGAAATGAGGCTGTGGGGCCCCTGAGCTGAGGCCCAGGAGCCGGGTCAGAACGGCACACATCTTCCTCCCCCTCGGTGTGCCTGCCCTTCAACCCCTAGAGGTCTCTCCTCCACTTTGTGCCACTCACTCCGAGCGGGGGACTGGGCTCCGACGATGGGGACAAGCAAGCTGTGGGGTCTGACCAGACGTCCGGCCGCGCTCAGCCCAGCAGGTGCTGAAAGTGCTCCTGGTTCTCGGTTCCTCTGCTCCATTCCCCAGGGTTCTCCGTTGAGGCTGGCTCCAGTCCCCCTCCAGGAGCCCTGACAGCCACTGCAGGTGTGCGTGGCCCACAGTGGGGTCTGGCGCCCCGTCACTCTTCCCGGGACCAACTTCTCTGCCCACCACGCTGGTGGTGGCTTCCGCGTCTGACGCGGGGCTTCGCGTGTGGCAGAGCTCGGTGAGCGCGGGTCCAGTTCTGCAGGGGGGATGGGGATAACAGGCTTTTCCTCCTTCCCTCCGGATGCTTCCTTTAATTGCAAAAGCATTTTGCCGATGACAAGCACAAGGCGAGTGGGGGTGGGGTGGGGTGGGGGAGGGGCAGTCTTGTCTCCCGCATCTGTACCCACCGAGGCTCTTCGCTTCTGGTCAGCGGTTGCTGCAGGTGGGTCTGCAAACACCCAGGGCTGCCTGGACATGTTTGTGTCTCCAAACGCACCTTGTTCCTGAGGCGGAGCCTCAACCAGCTCTCCATACTCGGGGCGGACACCTGAGAAGTACGCCGAGGGGCTGGGGGCAGCCCGTGGTCATTGGCCGGGCAGGACACCCTGCAGGTGGACAGCAGGTGCTCCCTCCACCCCCTCCCTGAGATCCCTGCCCTGAGCAAGGGGAAGGTGTCTCATCCAATAGGACTTTGATGACAGAGCAGGAAGGTAAGCTTTTGATGACAGAGCAGGAAAGTAAACAAGCCCATGCTTGTTTGGTAATATGGTGACGAAGGGTCTGTGGGCAGTGAGGACAGAGCCCTGGAGGCCCTGCTCCGAGCAACGGTCCTGCCCTGTGTCTCTGTGGGGGCACCCCATGGGCTGCTGCTTCCTGGGACTTGCAAACCCCGCATGACTCTTCTGGGGCTGGTGCATGCTTGTCAGCACACTGCAGGGACGGGGCGGGGAGGGCTGGCCATGTCCTGCTTCCTGGGGGGCAAGGACAGCAGCCTTGCTGGCTGCTTCATGGCCCTCGCCACTGGCCAGACGCGGGGCCCATTTCCCGTTGTGTTGTCAATGCCCCCCACCCCCGATATCATGTTTTTGTGCCACGTTGCCCCAAACCTGGGCCTATGCCTGGCCCCACTGCTCCTTCCCACCTGCCCACGTTGCTGGGCTGAAGGTGCTAGGATGGTGGGTGAGCCTCTGCTGGACTGAGCACAGCTGACCCCTCCGAGTCCGCCTTCCGTCACCCGCAGCTCCCAGTGGCCGGCACAGGGAGACCCTTCCCCTCGAGGGCAGCAACCTCCCTCCCTGTGCTGGGCTGTCTCCTCCCCCAGCTTCGTCACCACACACCCTGCTCTCCGCTGGGTCTCTGCTGCGCTGGGCCAGCCAGCCCGGGTGTGGAGCCAGAAGCCAACGGAGACCAGGCTTCTCATGGGTGGAGCTGTGGCCCCAAAGATACACCCACCCGTGAATGTGACTGCACCCTGGACGTCCTCCCGTGAGTGACCTGCGGGCGGGACCACCGTGGATCAGGGCGGGCCCTAAAGCCATGACGAGGGTCCCCATATGTGACACACCAAGGAGACATGGGGCTGCGAGGACCGCCGGCAGGCTGACAGCGGATGCTCTGCCCAGAGCCTCCAGAAGGAACCGCCCACCACACCTGGATCTCTGGGTCTGGTCTCCGGGACGTGAGAACACAAACGTGGGTTGTTTTAAGTCTCTGGTCTGAGGTGCTCTGTCTCGGCCGCCCCTGGAAACTGACCCTTAGTTGTGCCCTTCAGACGCCCACATGGGCCGTGGCTCACGGGACTCTCCACACCCACCTGCCCTTCTCGGTGGGGAGGAGGCGAGCCGGGGCCTGGGAGACCACAGCTCTGCTTCAGACAAAAGCTTCTTTTATACACACAATAAAAATGCTAATTAAATTATAAATGAATCTGGGGAAAAAAGATCCCATCTTTCCAAGCATCACCCCAGCTACATTTTCCTCCAAAGACCTCCCTAAAAGTGTCACTACGTCCGTGACTGTCCCCGACGGCGGACGGGCTTTCCTTCCTCAGTTACGGGCAGTAACAGTCAACAAAAAGACGTCTGTGCCTTTGGGCTACAATTAGATCAAGGTTGGATTTGCACTTGGCTTTAATTACTAATAGATTAATCCAAGCCTAAAAGACCATCTGTAATTAGCATTTTGTTGATTGATTTGTTGCAAAGAAATGACCCTGATTATGTTCTTAGTAATCAGTTTATAGCTAATTGCCTTTCTTTCATTAAAATACAAAGAGACATCCATAAAAAGTGGTCAAGGTGTGTGGGTATCGTAAATGCACCCAGTCACCAGCTTGTCACAGGCAGCCTCTTTGATTTTCTTGGAAATCTAATTATTCGATGAATTAGGGATGTGACCTCCACGGGAAGGCTGACGGGTGACTTGCAGACATCGATCGCCCGAGGGAAGGCCGAGCCTGCACCGCAGCCGGGAGGCTGGTTTGTTGTTGACAGAAAGGCCAGCGTCAGTAATTAAAGGCTGGCCACACCGCTCAAAAAAGGCAAAATATTCAGAGATCGCAATTAAGTCCCAGGTAGCGACAATGCCCGATTAGACGTGGGCCTTCTCGTTCTAGATAAAAGCAAAACCAGACAGTTCCCAGAGGGGCAGGTCCCAAAAGGGAGAATTCCTGCTCTAAGGGGAGGTCAGCAGCGGATGGGGTGCACACGGGGATCCTCACTGCACGGCTCCCGGGGGTCCCGCCAGAAAATCGCCGCTGCCGCGCTCACCCATGTGCCTGAAAACCTGCTGTGAGTCACAGCAAGCCGAGGAGAAGCGTCCACATCAGGGGGAGCAGCCCCCGCCGCGGCTCCTGGGGATGCTGCCTGGGCGAGGGGCCCCTGGGCACCTGCGCGGTTTCCCGCCCGTGGGGCTCCCCGTGCGGGCGTCTGTCTCCAGGGCTCCCTGAATGTCCACCTCTGGGCTCCTGTGTCCAGGCCCTGGGGCTGCAGCAATTACATTTTCTTCTGTGGCGCAGGGAACGCAAGCAGACCCACACGGACGTGCGAGGCCACCAGTCCTGCGGGGAGGGTGAGGGGCCATGGCTGCCCACCCGAGCCCACAGTGACTTGAGTCCCGTGAGCCACGGCCCATGTGGGCGTCTGAAGGGCACAACTAGCATTTTTATTGTGTGTATAAAAGAAGCTTTTGTCTGAAGCAGAGCGGTGGTCTCCCAGGCCCCGGCTCGCCTCCTCCCCACCGAGAAGGGCAGGTGGGTGTGGAGAGGGCAGGCGCGCGGACCCCGCGGCGGGGAGCGCCCGGTCAGCCCCTGGGGGAGAGGCTCCCGCGAGCGCCTGGCGGGCGGGCCAGGGTCTCCAGGAAGGGAGCGCCTCGACTACACGGAACCTCGTGCCTCTGCACGCCCATCCCCCGGGGCCTCCTTAAAGGCCTTCGTGCTGTCTTGATTTATGATTTTAGAGCGAATGTACGTTGAGTTTATTGTCCAAGTCCAGGACTTCCTCGGGAGAGCTGACAGGGGCAGCGGGGGGACCGAGGTCACGGGGCCCCTGGACATGGCCATGAGGGTAGGGAGGAAATCATCGGGGTCCTGACAGCCGGCCTTGCTTGGCGGGAGCCAGCTACGGAGAAACAGCTTCTACCCGCTGGATGGCAGGGTTTCGCTCACTGGACGGGCGCGTCCTGATCTCTGCCGACCGTCTGGGCCTCTGGGCGTCAGCTGACGGGGAGCCCGGGGGATGGGTCCCTGCAGACGCGCCCGAAGGGGACCGGCCTTCACCCCAGGTGCATGTGTGTTGGTTTTTGTCTGCAGGGTTTGGGTGCCGGTGGCGGGCTGCTGGCTGCTGCGTGTGTGGCCCCTGGCTCACGGCTTCGGGGACAGAGAGGCTCCGGGAAGCTGAGAACGGAGGGGCAGACCCCTGTGTCCTGGGCGGCTTCTCCCAGGGGACGGGCCGGCGCTGATGTGCGGGGTGGGTCGTGGGGACTGTGGCACATGCGTGACATGGCTCAGACTACCCAGCAGGATGGCTTCCATCAGAAGCATCCACGAGGAATTGATAGCCTGTCTGTCTGAAGGCCAGGGTCGTCCCCGGGTTTGAGCTGATGTTGGACAAACCTGGGGTCGGGGCGAGAGACGCCGGCGGGTTTTATTCTCTGGTTTCCTCGAGGACAGCGGTGGCGAGGGGCCTCCGAGTCCCAGGGCTGCGTGTTGCTTCGGGTCATTCCTGGGTCCTCACCCGCCCGTGAGGACAGTAACAGAGGTCAGGAGCGCCTTGCAGGGCCTTCGAAGGGCCAGAAAGCACAGCGGACACGTTTGGTTCTGGGCTGCAGAGCTGGGCCCCGTCCTGCCACCTGTGCCCGGGTACTTGGGCAGTGGGCATGTGCCAGGCTGCGGAGCTGTCCCCGTGTGGACCCGGGTCCCCAGGAGTCCAGGGCGACCTGCAGAGCTGCATTTCTAAGTCGTGTCCGGGCCGTGTGCCCGGCGTCCCCCAGGATTGGTGGCCTTGCCGGGCAGCGGGGGTGGACAGTCCCACTCCCCGGGGGTTGTGTGCGGCTGAAGGAGGTCGGAGAGGGAAGCAGGGGAAGACGGGTGGCTGCCGGGCACAGCTGGAACGCCTTCCTCCAACACCCGTGCCCACATGTGTGTTCATTAGCCAAGCAGGGGTGACTGCGGGCTGATTTAGGCTCACGTCGCGGAGAGCATCTGCGCCTGGCGGGCCGTGGCCACGGGTCCAGGGCTGCTTCTGGAGAACACCCCGGGAGCGTCTGCAGGCTGGGGGCCCAGGAACGTTCTGGAGAAAAGACACAGCCCAGGGCTGGTTCTGAGGCCCCTGTGGGCCCCAGAATGTCCCATGGTCTGGGGCGGAACAGGGACGCCACGGAACACACCGGGCTTCCGTGGACCCCCTCCCAGAGACTGTTTTCCCCGTGGGGGGGCTCTGTGCTGCGTTTGGGTCGTGCACTCTTCACACACAACGCTGGTTCCAAACATGCACTCGCGGCCACCTCGCTCCGAAGTGTGGGTGCGCATGGACTGCACAGCACGGCGGGCATGGTCTTGCTCAGTGGCCTGGCCCCAGTGGGGAGGGAACAGGTGACCCCAGCCCACCTGTCCCGCGGGGTTTGGGGTGAAGGCAGCCCCGTGGGTCCGGGTGGTGTCAGGACCCCGGGGTCACAGCTAACAGAGGTTCCCGCGCACGCCCGGGGCCTGTGACGGCACAGAAGGCAGGGTGGCCACCACGGCTGGCCTGGGTGGGGCTTTGGGGCTGTGGTTGGTGGACTCGGGCCTCGCCTCTAGGTTGGCGGCTATAAAGGAAAGAAAGCTTCACCTTCCTGCTCACTCACCCGCCCGCGGGCTGCGCTCTGACCCCAGAGAGGACGGGGGCCTGCACGTCCTGCGGCCCTTGTCAGGGCCCTTCCTGGGGTCCCGCTCGCCCCACATGGACTCGGGGACCCGAGGGGACGGGTGCAGAGTCCACCGACCCGGCTGGGGCCCTGCTGGGGCTTCGACAGCCACACACCGCACGGCGACCCCCACACCTGCACACAATAACACACCCACAGCTACATACCTCACACACCAACTACATGCACACAACTGCACACTCACAACTACACACCCACAACTACACACCCCACAACTACACCCCCACAACCACACTGCACAACTACACACCCACAACTACACACCCCACAACTACACACACAACTACACTGCACACAACTACACACCCCACAACTACACACCCCACAACTACACCCCACAACTACACACCCACAACTACACTCCACAACTACACACCCACAACTACACACCCCACAACTACACACCCCACAACTACACACCCCACAACTACACTGCACACAACTACACACCCCACAACTACACACCCCACAACTACACCCCACAACTACACACCTACAACTACACTCCACAACTACACACCCACAACTACACACCCCACAACTACACTGCACACAACTACACACCCCACAACTACACACCCCACAACTACACCCCACAACTACACACCTACAACTACACTCCACAACTACACACCCACAACTACACACCCCACAACTACACACCCCACAACTACACACCCCACAACTACACTGCACACAACTACACACCCCACAACTACACACCCCACAACTACACCCCACAACTACACACCTACAACTACACTCCACAACTACACACCCACAACTACACACCCCACAACTACACACCCCACAACTACACACCCCACAACTACACCCCCACAACTACACCCCCACAACTACACTGCACACGACTACACCCCCACAACTACACCCCCACAACTACACTGCACAACTACACACCCACAACTACACACCCCACAACTACACACACAACTACACTGCACACAACTACACACCCCACAACTACACACCCCACAACTACACCCCACAACTACACACCCACAACTACACTCCACAACTACACACCCACAACTACACACCCCACAACTACACACCCCACAACTACACACCCCACAACTACACTGCACACAACTACACACCCCACAACTACACACCCCACAACTACACCCCACAACTACACACCCACAACTACACTCCACAACTACACACCCACAACTACACACCCCACAACTACACACCCCACAACTACACACCCCACAACTACACCCCCACAACTACACTGCACACAACTACACACCTACAACTATATACCCCACAACTACACCCCCACAACTACACACACAACTACACTGCACACAACTACACACCCCACAACTACACCCCCACAACTACACTGCACACAGCTACACCCCACAACTACACCCCCACAACTACACACCCCACAACTACATACCCCACAATTATACACTCACAACTACACACCCACAACTACACTCCACAACTACACCCCCACAACTACACACCCCACAACTACACTGCACACAACTACACACTCTACAACTACACCCCACAACTACACACCCCACAACTACACTGCACACAACTACACACCGACAACTATACACCCCACAACTCCACCCCACAACTACATACCCCACAATTATACACTCACAACTACACCCCACAACTACACTGCACACAGCTTTACCCCATAACTACACTGCACACAACTACACTGCACACAACTACACACCGATAACTATACACCCCACAACTACACCCCACAACTACACACCCCACAACTACACACCCCACAACTACACTGCACACAACTACACACCCCACAACTACACACCCCACAACTACACCCCACAACTACACACCTACAACTACACTCCACAACTACACACCCACAACTACACACCCCACAACTACACTGCACACAACTACACACCCCACAACTACACACCCCACAACTACACCCCACAACTACACACCTACAACTACACTCCACAACTACACACCCACAACTACACACCCCACAACTACACACCCCACAACTACACACCCCACAACTACACTGCACACAACTACACACCCCACAACTACACACCCCACAACTACACCCCACAACTACACACCTACAACTACACTCCACAACTACACACCCACAACTACACACCCCACAACTACACACCCCACAACTACACACCCCACAACTACACCCCCACAACTACACCCCCACAACTACACTGCACACGACTACACCCCCACAACTACACCCCCACAACTACACTGCACAACTACACACCCACAACTACACACCCCACAACTACACACACAACTACACTGCACACAACTACACACCCCACAACTACACACCCCACAACTACACCCCACAACTACACACCCACAACTACACTCCACAACTACACACCCACAACTACACACCCCACAACTACACACCCCACAACTACACACCCCACAACTACACTGCACACAACTACACACCCCACAACTACACACCCCACAACTACACCCCACAACTACACACCCACAACTACACTCCACAACTACACACCCACAACTACACACCCCACAACTACACACCCCACAACTACACACCCCACAACTACACCCCCACAACTACACTGCACACAACTACACACCTACAACTATATACCCCACAACTACACCCCCACAACTACACACACAACTACACTGCACACAACTACACACCCCACAACTACACCCCCCACAACTACACCCCCACAACTACACTGCACACAGCTACACCCCACAACTACACCCCCACAACTACACACCCCACAACTACATACCCCACAATTATACACTCACAACTACACACCCACAACTACACTCCACAACTACACCCCCACAACTACACACCCCACAACTACACTGCACACAACTACACACTCTACAACTACACCCCACAACTACACACCCCACAACTACACTGCACACAACTACACACCGACAACTATACACCCCACAACTCCACCCCACAACTACATACCCCACAATTATACACTCACAACTACACCCCACAACTACACTGCACACAGCTTTACCCCATAACTACACTGCACACAACTACACTGCACACAACTACACACCGATAACTATACACCCCACAACTACACCCCACAACTACACACCCCACAATTATACACTCACAACTACACCCCACAACTATACTGCACACAACTACACATCCACCACTACACACTAACAACTATACCCCACAGCTACACTGCACACAACTACACACCCCACAACTACACCCCACAACTACACTGCACACAACTACAAACCCCACAATAATACACTCACAACTACACACCCCACAACTACATACCTCACACCCCAACTACACTGCACACGACACACCCACAACTACACCCCACGACCACACACCCCACAACTACACCCCCACAACTACACACAACTACACACCCCACAACTATACACTCACAACTATACACCCCACAGGTACACACTCACAACTACACACAATAACACACCCACAACTACATACCTCACACTCGAACTATGCTACACACAACTACACACCCCACAAGTACACACCCCACAACTACACCCACCAATGACACCCCACAACTACACACATCACATCACATACACCACACACATTGCTCACAGACCCCCAAATGCACACACTCCCACTAGCTGGAAAGCTCCCTTATCTGGGGGTGGGGGACACGTGCTTTGCCCCGTGTGGAGGTGTCTGTGGGCGTCTACACATTGGATCTACTGATGTTTTGCCGACAGGCATGATGGCAAGAGGGGACATGCAGGCTTTTTGGGAGCCAGCACATTGCTGCCGGTCCAGTGAGAGATTGGGGTGGGGGCTGCAGAGGGGCCTTGTGGGTTGATTCTCAGGGATGCATGCCAATACCCAGCATGCCTACAGGCCCCACACATGGTCACTCAAAAACATGCCCCAGGGGAACACGGCGGTTCTCGACATCGTAGTAAGCACCTCATCTCAGGCTGGGCGTCAGAGACACACAGCTGGCTAATCTGACCCTCCCAAGCCTGTGAGACAGGAATCAGGGTCCCAGAACCAGAAAGGGGTGGGTGAGGAGCGGGAGTGCCCATTTCCTTGACTGAAAGGGGGAACTGAGGTTGGGAAGGGGTGGGGCATGTCGAGGCTCCTGGTCAGTGAGCGCCAAGGCCAGGTCTGGTCTCTGTGTGCCCACCCCGCCCACCTGGCTCAGTGTCCATGGGCGCCCTGCATGGCACCTTCCCGGGGTGGGGGCTGCATGCTGTCTTGTGTGTGGACGGTCTGCCACGGTGGGCAGCGTGCCCCCTGGGGGGTGGTTTGGGTCTGGGCTAGGGGGTGGGCTGCTGCCCTCATTAGATCAGAGCAGAAGGGCCTTGAAGCTTGAGGTTTAAAAAAACCTGCTGAAGAAGTGGAAAGTGTAATTAATCAGAAAATTAGCATTTCAAAGGGAAGGAGCTCTGAACGGAAGCTGCCTGAGTAATGGGGAGTGGGCGCCCCAGGACTCCAGCCGCCACACTCACTTAGGAAAGCAGGCTCACCGCACAGGGACCCGGGTGCGGTTAATCTCCAGCCGGCTGTTCAGAGCCCCACTGCCGTGGCTGTAGGCATTTCCCAGCACCTCCCGTGTGGGAGGCCAGCTGGCCTGGTGGGCGTGCGGGGTGCAGCTCCACCACCCTGCACTGACCAGCCTGTCATTGCATCCCCGTCTGAGATCCAGCGAGCTTTCTGACAGCTCTTGAAGGCCAGGGCCCACGTCCTTGTGTGTTGTTGTCCAGGAGGCCAGGAGCTGCCCTGCACAAACGGTGCACTTGGTGATGTGGGACCGGCCAGCACGGCCATCCCTCATCGCCGGTGCTGGTGCCCACTGTCTGCATTCACGGACTCACAGGTTGTTGACTCGGTTTCCTCTGCCCCCAAATTGGCCAACTGCTTTGAAGAAAGCCAGGGAGCAATGACAGAGCACATTGGTGTTCAGGATTTCAGGTTGTGAATTGAGCCAAGCTGTGAGTTGTCGGCGTGTTACTTTATGTGCAAGATGATTCACATACATCCAGTTGTCATCTGTAATAAACAAGATGAAAGTTTTTGCTTAACAGCAGCTCAGAGAGAACCCTCAGTCTAGGAATTGGGGAAGGGAACATCTTTCATGTCACGTAATTAGTTTCTTTTTCCACCTTTGATAAACACCCTCATTTAGAATGTGTTCAGTGAAGCCTCTCCTTCTGGAACGGGCAGGGAGGAGGGCCATCCGGTGGCGGAGCCCCAAGGGCGCCCAGCCCAGCCCTGAGGTTCAGCTGCCCCCATGTGGCTCATGTACCCATGCTGCACCCACAGACACCAGGCCTGGAGAGTCGGCCCCCAGGCGCGGGAGACCAAGGCCTCGGACCTGGGCGAAATTTGCCCTTCTAGTGAAGTGTCTTCTGCTCTCCCAGGCCCTCGACCAGGTTGGACCCGAAATCCTCTGTGGGGAGAGGGCTGATTTCCATGAGGGGACGACATGCACCTCCTGTCTTTGTCTGTGGTCGCACCGCTCCCTCATCCGACTGCTGGCTCATTCGCACGGTGCAGCAGGCTGGGTCCCTCTCCTGTCCTCGCCGGTGGGCAGTTCTCTGTGGGGTTTTGTGGGCTGACCTCCCTGCACTGTCCCTGAGTCTCATTGTGAGTGACCCTCTTGCCCCCTCAGGTTCTCATAAATGCCCAGAGAAGCCACCAGCCGCCACCAAGCAATGCGGTGCAGGAGGAGGGTCTGCCTGGGATCTGTGTGGGCCAAGAAGCCCCCCACCATAAACCTCGCTGATGAGGGGCAGGCTAGCTAAGGTAGTGCAGACTGTGACCCAAGAAATGAACCCAGCTTGTGGTCTGGGGACGTGTCCCGAAATTCAGGGCCTCTGGGATCAAAGCAGAGGGGCAGCAGAAATGGGTCTGGGGTCCCTGCAAATCCTGGCGGTGGGTGGGGCTGAGGGTCCACTGAGTGAGCAGCAGGGAGGGCAGGATGGAGGCTGTGGCGTCAGTGCCTTCAGGGCTCTGCCCGTGGGGAGGCCCCATTTACACCCTGACACCGGAGGACAGAACAGAGCCCATGGCCAGGCCTGTCCTGGAGCAATGTGGACAAGTCCTGACCCTTTCCTTCAGCGCTGCAGAAAGGACCCCAGCTGGAGGCCTGGCAGGCCCGAGGGGCTGGGTACCATGCCCACCCCTGTCACGGCGCTGAGCCAGAGCAGACGGCCCTCCGTGGACGGGAGCTCCAGGTCCCACAGAGCAGGTGCACAGCATCTCCCGGGTGGGAGGAGACTGGACATACACCAAAACGGGAAAACGCGGCCACAGCCAGAAAATGGGTCCGTAGAAACCGAATCCTGACATGACACCGATGTTAGATTCATCAGACAAAAGATCAATGTGGTTGTTACAAACATGCCGAAGAAATGAAAGACAATATGTTGGGATCCGAAAGAGAGGCGTGGTCTTGGAGAGCAAGCTCACCGAGAGCCGCGGCAAAGCAAAGCAAGCAATAAGAGCACCCGCGAGGCTGCCGTTGACTTGAATACACACGAACCGAGCAAACCACCTGTGTCATGGACGCGCTTAGCGCAGAGTGGGGTCAGCAGATGGGAGCCCAGAAACCAACGATCATAGAAATGATCTTGCCTGAAGGATGGACTGGAGTCAAGACTGGAGAGACGCGCACAGAGCCCCACCAGAAGCTGAAAAGCTTGGCCACCGATTGAAAATGAAAACAAGCTGTGAATATGGGTGAGATGCAGATAAACTGGGGATTAGAGGAAATCTTGAAGCTTTAACTGCTTAGCCTGGAACATGAGGAAAGGTTTGAGGAATCTGGGTTTCCACCAGAGCAGTTAGAGGAGAAGAAAAGTGGGCAACAGACAACATGGAGAAACAGGACAAATCTGGGAATGTGTTAGTAAAATCAGTAAATGTCCCGCGGGGTAACACGTGGCCCAAGAAGAAGCACGGGTTCCGGAGACTCTGTATCTGTTAGAGGAACAAATAGAAAACCTTCCCCAAATAAACAACAGACCCACAGGGTTTTACTGAAGAATTCTGAAAAGTTTTAGGCAGAAATCGCATTACTTCCCCCCCTCCCTTCCAGCAAATGCCAAGAGGAGGTAACACCTCTCTACTTGTTTATAGCGAAACCCTGACACGGCCACCTGGGGAAGGCGCCCGGTCGGAGGGGATTACAGAGTGATCGTCTTCATGAAGATGGATGGAAGGATCCTCCCCACCATGCGCAACAGGAGTCTGGACGTGAACAGACTCACGTGATACACTGTGGCCAAGTGTGGTTTCTCAGGAATGCAAAGTTGGTTCAGTGTTCAGAAAAGAATCAGTGGGATTTCCCTCATCGCAGAATAAAAGAGAAAACATAAAATTTTATTAATTGATGTAGAAAAGTAATTTGGCAACACTTAACATGTATGCATGGTAAAAACTCAGAAACATAGGATGGAATGAAATTTCAGCTTGGTAAAAATCACCTACACCTTCCAGGTAGCATCATCCAGGTAGCACCATCCAGGTGGCATCTTCCAGGTAGCACCATCCAGGTACCACATTCCAGGTAGCATCATCCAGGTAGCACCATCCAGGTGGCACCATCCAGGTGGCATCATCCAGGTAGCACCATCCAGGTAGCACCATCCAGGTGGCATCTTCCAGGTGGCATCTTCCAGGTGGCACCATCCAGGTGGCACCATCCAGGTAGCACATTCCAGGTAGCATCCAGGTAGCACATTCCAGGTAGGATCATCCAGGTAGCACCATCCAGGTGGCACCATCCAGGTGGCATCATCCGGGTAGCACATTCCCGGTAGCACCATCCAGGTAGCACATTCAGGTAGCACCATCCTGGTAGCATCATCCAGGTAGCATCGTTCAGGTAGCATCATCCAGGTAGCACATTCCAGGTAGCACATTCCAGGGAGCATCATCCAGGTAGCATCATCCAGGTAACACCCATTCAGATAGCACCATCCAGGTAGCACATTCCAGGTAGCATCATCCAGGTAGCACATTCCAGGTGGCACCATCCAGGTAGCACATTCCAGGTGGCATCATCCAGGTAGCACATTCCAGGTGGCACCATCCAGGTAGCACCATCCAGGTGGCACCATCCAGGTAGCACATTTCCAGGTGGCATCATCCAGGTAGCACATTCCAGGTGGCATCATCCAGGTAGCACCATCCAGGTAGCACCATCCTGGCAGCACATTTCCAGGTGGCATCATCCAGGTAGCACATTCCAGGTGGCATCATCCAGGTAGCACATTCCAGGTGGCATCTTCCAGGTAGCACCATCCAGGTACCACATTCCAGGTAGCATCATCCAGGTAGCACCATCCAGGTGGCACCATCCAGGTGGCATCATCCAGGTAGCACCATCCAGGTAGCACCATCCAGGTGGCATCTTCCAGGTGGCATCTTCCAGGTGGCACCATCCAGGTGGCACCATCCAGGTAGCACATTCCAGGTAGCATCCAGGTAGCACATTCCAGGTAGGATCATCCAGGTAGCACCATCCAGGTGGCACCATCCAGGTGGCATCATCCGGGTAGCACATTCCCGGTAGCACCATCCAGGTAGCACATTCAGGTAGCACCATCCTGGTAGCATCATCCAGGTAGCATCGTTCAGGTAGCATCATCCAGGTAGCACATTCCAGGTAGCACATTCCAGGGAGCATCATCCAGGTAGCATCATCCAGGTAACACCCATTCAGATAGCACCATCCAGGTAGCACATTCCAGGTAGCATCATCCAGGTAGCACATTCCAGGTGGCACCATCCAGGTAGCACATTCCAGGTGGCATCATCCAGGTAGCACATTCCAGGTGGCACCATCCAGGTAGCACCATCCAGGTGGCACCATCCAGGTAGCACATTTCCAGGTGGCATCATCCAGGTAGCACATTCCAGGTGGCATCATCCAGGTAGCACCATCCAGGTAGCACCATCCTGGCAGCACATTTCCAGGTGGCATCATCCAGGTAGCACATTCCAGGTGGCATCATCCAGGTAGCACATTCCAGGTAGCACCATCCTGGTAGCATCATCCAGGTAGCATATTCCAGGTGGCACCATCCAGGTAGCATCATCCAGGTAGCACATTCCAGGTAACACCATGCTTACTACTGTGACATGAATGTTTCTTCTGAAGATCAGGAACGAGGCCAGAAATTCCACTCCAACCCCCGTGTTGAACAGCATCCTGGACGCATGAGAGCAGAGGCCGTGAGACGAGGAGGACCTGTACAATGGGCTCATGTGGCGGAATTCCCTTCATTTTTAGAGGACGGGACTGTCTATGCAGAAAATCCTGAGGTTTCTATAGGAAAGCTCTTATTGTGGTAACAAGGTCAGTAGGTAAGAACTGTTGCATTAGCGACACCAGCCACAAACCATTGGAAAGTAAATGGAAAACATCCGTTTTCAATCACAGAAGAAACTATTTAGGAATATGTTCAAGCAGGTGACACAAGGTCTCTGCATTGACAGCTACAGAGTTTTGCTGAGTGAAATTAAATCAGGCCCCCGGAAAATATGGGAGCCATGGTCACGGGCTGGGAGACAAAGTGTTCGTGAAATAAGGCTTCTCTCCAGGTCAATGTATCCCAACAACCCTTGGATAAAACATAGAAATTGGCAAGTTGGCTCTAAAAAAACCTATTGTCCTGCCAAGGACCTGGAATAACCAATGATTGTGAAAAAGAAAACCTTTCTCTCCTCCAGTTATTATGGATATTTAACCATATTTTGTACTGAAATTCCTAACATTTGTCTTCTCAGCCTCAGGTTACAATGTCCCTGGACCTGCTCCGGTGGCGGCACTCTGGGTGGTTGGTGGCTCTGACTTGGGATTCTGGATGCGCCCTCCCTGCACATCCACATCCCAGAAGGAGCTGAGGTGGCCGGCGGGCTCGTGAGCCATTCCCAGGGTTCAAGTGGGCAGCACGTGACCTCAGGTACACCTGCATCCCAGCCACCAAAGCTCTGTGCCTGGCCCAGGAAAGTGGGAAAGTGCGGTCTCCCTGTGTTCCAGGAGGACAGAAAGGGTGGTGGACATGGTGCGCTCTCTTCCTCAGGCCCTAATTCCTGTCTCTGGGTCTGCCTGTCTGACCATCTGAAGACGGTCGCTTGTCCCAGCCACAAGCTTCTGCGATGGCACACGGGCAGCCTCCTGCTAGATCTGTTCACCACCAAGTTTCCAATCACGCTGCCTGCATTCCCATGCTGTACGAGGGCCCTGTTACCCTAAGAATTTTGACGAGGGAGGATTCTGAACGCTCTGGAAATGTTTCCCAGCTCTCAAGAAAAGGCTCAGCTTCTTCCTCACTGGCATCTCTGAGAATTAAACTCGGTGTTGCCTGTGGGCCATGGAGACCTGGGCCTGGCTCACCGTCAGTGGCTAATGCTCGCGGGCTCCCCTCATCCTGGAGGAGGGACCTGGAGGCGCGGTGGCACATCATGGGCACGCGGTTTGGAGGGCTGCTGGGTGCCGCCTGAAATCACCTGGCCGTGTCAGCCTGCAGTGTCCAGCCAGCATCCTGGTTGTACCAACGCTGCCACATGATGGTTTTCGGAAAGTTGGCCAGACACAGAACGATCAGAGAGACTTGTCTGAGGCCACGTGTCACCTACTTCTCAGCCCCGACACCAGTGGCTCGGTCCAGGCTAAGGAGATCCCAGCTGCCATGGTGGACGAGGCCGGCCAGCCACCCCAGGCGCAGAATCCTATCTATTTTATGCTTCTTGTGTATGTAGCCCCCTTGCCTATGACTGTCCATTCCGGTGTCAACGCTACGCTCCGGCCCCTTCTCTGGTCACACTGCCTTGAGGTGTCGCTGCGAAGGATTCTGTGGGTGTGGCTGGTGTCTGTGACCCGCGAACAGGGCGCGGATGCCCTGGGCAGTGGGAGTGGGCTTCTTCTGGCCGGGGACAGGCCTCCCTCGTCAGGCAGACAAAGGAGGAGCTACGAGAACAGCGGGAGGATGGCAGCTAACAGTGTGGCATTGCACGCGGATGTGGCTGAGAGAGAAGCTCTGGAACGTTCTCACGCAGACAGGATGTGGCAGTGACGGGGGGAGGGGCGTGAGCGGGCTCCGTGCTGCCCGATCTGTAACGCTCTGGGTCCACACGCTGCACACCCTAACTCGCACGCCTGGGGTGCCGGCTGTCCTCTGTAACTCCGGGAATCCCAGACACTGCATTTTTTTCACTGTCTTTTTTCACTGTCTTTTCACAGAAGGAGTTAAAGGAAAAGCTTAGACTTTTTATTTTTTTCCAAGAAGAAGAACAGAGAGAAGGGACCCGTTCCCTCTCTGTGGTGTCTCAGGGGCTTTTCCTCAGCTGAGAAGCTGGGAAATCTTACTTCCAACGTCTCCAAGGGGCTCCTTCAGTGTTTCTGACCATGCCATCTTTTTCCTGAGACTGTTAAGAAATTGGTCAAACTGGGGGGGGGGGTGGGGAGCAAGAGGGCGGAGGTGTAGGAGACCTGGATTTCCTCTGGTCTCAGGAATTCAGCTGAATAGGGATCAAACCATTCTGAACACCTACGAACTCAACAGGAGATTGAAGATAAGAATAGTAACAACAATCTGAACAGAGAAGCGACCACTTTCTGGAAGGTAGGACGTGCGGAGAAGTGAGTCCAAGGCGATATTTGGGAGGATAGACGGCTGGGGAGGGGGCCTCCATCGGCCACTTCTGGCAAGTGATAGAGCCGCGGAGCACAAAATCGGAACTTTTAGAAGTCGGCTCCGCTGAGGGACGTCACTCCAGTGGCTAAGCGGGGGGTGGAACCCTCGCTGGACAGTGTGGTCTCAGGACCCTTGGGGTCAAGACCGGGGGTGCCTGAGTGCGGCAGAGCTCCCAGGTATTGGAGCGGGGAAGTCGGCTGCAGAGACAGAGCCGAAGCTGGCTGCAGAGATGGAGTGGAGGCACGGGCTCTCAGCTCGGGGTTGCCATAAATTGTGATCCGCGGCCCAGTCGGGCCACAGCTCCTCCAGGGGGGACCCAACAAGCGGCAGAACCGGGGAGGAGCAGCGTGGGAGCGCACCACAGGGATGTGCTGGGTTTGGAGACTCCACACGGGGTCGGGTGCCAGAGATAGAAACGCTCGGTCACAGGCCGGGTGAGCACAGAGTGTGGCCGGAGACCGGGGACACGGGAGTGACTGCTTTTCTCTGGGGCCACACTGAGGAGCGGGGCCCCGAGTTCTCTGCTCCTCCGGGTGGAGATTGGGAGGCCACCATTATCACCCTGGTCCTCCAAAGCTGTACTAGAGCTTGCAGGGAACAAAAGCTCCCAAGAGCAAACCCGAGCAGCTTGCTTAGCCTGGACTCACAAGGGCGGACAATTCCACCTCCAGCAAAGACATTTGGGAACCACGGCAACAGGCCCCTCCCCCAGAAGATCCACACGAACAGCCAGCAAGCCAAGACCAAGTTTACCGATCAAGGAGAACGGGAGAACTCCAGCGCTAGGGGAATACTGCACATAGAATTCATGGCTTTTTTTTTTTTTTTTACCATAATTCATTAGTTTTTCAAAGTTAATTTTTTAACTGTTTTTTTTTGAATTTTTCTTTTTCCCTTTTTCAACCAACATCTTATCAATCCCTTTTTTAAAAAAGACATTTTTTATTTTTCATTTTTAGAGTCATATTTTATCCCTTCATAGTAGTTACCCTTATTTTTGGCATATATATATATAAGTTGTTCTCTCTTTAAAATTTTGAGATACAGTTTCTTCTAACAGATCAAAATATACCCTAAATCACTAGTGTATAGCTTTGTTCTAGTCTCCTGCCTGATCACATTCTCTCCCCCTTTTTTTTTAAATCTTCTTCTTTCTTTTTAAAAACAACTTCTTATCTTAACAATTCCTTTTATAAAATCTTTTATAATTTTCATCTTTACAGTCATCTTCCATCCCTTCATTGTATCAACCCTTATTTTGTACATATAAAAGTCTTTCTTCCTTTAAAATTTTAGCAGACACTTTCTTCTAACAGACCAAAATACTCCCAAAATCTAGTGTGTGGCACTGATCTATGCACTAGCCTGATCATATTTGATCATATTGTTTTTTTTTGTTCTGTTTTTGTTTGTTTTTATCTTTTTCTTTTTCCTTTTTTTTTCCTCTTTCTTCTTTCTTTCCCTTACTTGTCCCCTGGTTTCAGGTCTTTTCTGATTTGTATAGAGTATATTTGCTGGGGACGTTGTTAACCTGTTAGCATTTTGTTCTCTCATTCATCTGTTCTCCTCTGGACAAAATGACAAGACGAAAGAAATCACCTCAGCAAAAAGAACAAGAGGTAGTACCGTCAGCCAGGGACCTACTCAATACTGACATTAGTATGATGTCGGACCTAGAGTTCAGAGTCATGACTTTAAAGATACTAGCTGGGCTTGAAAAAAGCATGGAAGTTATTAGAGAAACCCGTTTCTGGAGAAATAAAAGAACTAAAATCTAACCAAGTCGAAATCAAAAAGGCTATTGATGACATGCAATCAAAAATGGGGGCACTACCTGCTAGGAAAAATGAGGCAGAAGAGAGAATCAGCGATATAGAAGACCAAATGATGGAAAATAAAGAGGCTGAGAAAAAGAGAGAGAAACAACTACAGGATCACGAGGGCAGAATTTGAGAGATAAGCGATACAATGAGACGAAACAACATTAGAATAATTGGGATCCCAGAAGAAGAAGAAAGAGAGAGAGGGGCAGAAGGTGTATTGGAGCAAATTATACAAGAGAGCTTCCCTAATGTGGGGAAGGAAACAGCCATCAAATCCAGGAGGCACAGAGAACCCCTCTCAAAATCAATAAAAATAGGTCAACACCCTGACATCTAATAGTAAAACTTACGAGTCTCAGAGACAAAAAGAAAATCCTGAAAGCAGCTCGGGAGAAGAGATATGTAACCTACAATGGTAGAAACATTAGATTGGCAACAGACCTATCCACAGAGACCTGGCAGGCCAGAAAGGACTGGCATGAGATCTTCAGAGCACTAAACGAGAAAAATATGCAGCCAAGAATGCTATATCCAGCTAGGCTATCATTGAAAATAGAAGGAGAGATAAAAATCTTCCAGGATAAACAAAAACGAAAGGAATCTGCAATCATGAAACCAGCCCTCCAAGAAATATTGAAAGGGGTCCTCTAAGCAAAGAGAGAGCCTAAAAGCAGCATAGATCAGAAAGGAACACAGACAATATACAGTAACAGTCACCTTACAGGCAATACAATGGCACTAAATTCATACCTTTCAATCGTTATCCTGAATGTAAATGGGCTAAATGCCCCAATCAAAGACACAGGCTATCAGATTGGATTAGAAAACAAGACCCATTGATATGCTGTCTGCAAGAGACTCATTTTAGACCCAAAGACACCCCCAGATTGAAAGTGAGGGGGTGGAAAACCATTTACCATGCTAATGGACACCAAAAGAAAGCTGGGGTGGCAATCCTTATATCAGACAAATTAGATTTTAAACCAAAGACTGTAATAAGAGATGAGGAAGGACACTATATCCTACTTAAAGGGTCTATCCAACAAGAAGATATAACAACTGTAAATATCTATGCCCCTAACATGGGAGCAGCCAATTATATAAGGCAATTAATAACAAAAGCAAAGAAACACCTTGACAACAATATAATAATAGTGGGGGACTTTAACACCCCCCTGACTGAAATGGACAGATCCTCTAAGCAAAAGATCAACAAGGAAATAAAGACTTTAAATGACACACTGGACCAAATGGACTTCACAGACATGTTCAGAACATTCCATCCCAAAGCAATGGAATACACATTCTTCTCTAGTGCCCACGGAACATTGTCCAGAATAGATCACATCCTAGGTCACAAATCAGGTCTCAACTGGTACCAAAAGATTGGGATTATTCCCTGCATATTTTCAGACCACAATGCTTTGAAACTAAAACTCAATCACAAGAGGAAAGTCGGAAAGAATGCAAATACATGGAGGCTAAAGAGCATCCTACTAAAGAATGAATGGGTCAACCAGGAAATTAAAGAAGAATTAAAAAAATTCATGGAAAACAATGAAAATGAAAACACAACTGTTCACAATCTTTGGGATGCAGCAAAGGCAGTCCTGAGAGGAAAGTATATAGCAATACAAGCCTTTCTCAAGAAACAAGAAAGGTCTCAAATACACAACCTAACCCTACACCTAAAGGAGCTGGAGAAATAACAGCAAATAAAGCCTAAACCCGGCAGGAGAAGAGAAATAATAAAGATGAAAGCAGAAATCAATGAAATAGAAACCAAAAGAACAGTAGAACAGATCAACGAAACTAGGAGCTGGTTCTTTGAAAGAATTAACAAGATTGATAAACCCCTGGCCAGACTTATCAAAAGGAAAAGAGAAATGACCCAAATCAACAACATCATGAATGAAAGAGGAGAGATCACAACCAACACCAAAGAAATACAAACAATTATAAGAACATATTATGAGCAACTCTATGCCAGGAAATCAGATAACCTGGAAGAAATGGGTGCATTCCTAGAGATGTATCAAGTACCAAAATTGAACCAGGAAAAAATAGAAAACCTGAACAGACCTAGAACCACTAAGGAAATTGAAGCAGTCATCAAAAATCTCCCAACAAACAACAGCCCAGGGCCAGACGGCTTCCCAGGGGAATTCTACCAAACATTTCAAGAAGAATTAATACCTATTCTCCTGAAACTCTTCCAAAAAATAGAAATGGAAGGAAAACTTCCAAACTCATTTTATGAGGCCATCATTACCTTGATCCCAAAACCAGACAAAGACCCCATTAAAAAGAATTACAGACCAATATCCTTGATGAACATGGATGCAAAAATTCTCACCAAAATACTAGCCAATAAGATCCAACAGTACATTAAAAGGATTATTCACCACGACCAAGTGGGATTTATCCCTGGGCTGCAAGGTTGGTTCAACACCCGCAAATCAATCAATGTGATACAATACATTAACAAAAGAAAGAACAAGAGTCATATGATCCTCTCAATAGATGCAGAACAAGCATTTGACAGAGTAGAGCATCCTTTCTTGATCAAAACTCTTCAGAGTATAGGGATAGAGGGTACATACCTCAATATCATAAAAGCCATCTATGAAAAACCTACAGCGAATATCATTCTCAATGGGGAAAGGCTGAGAGCTTTTGAGGAACGTGGCAGGGATGTCCACTCTCACCACTGCTATTCAGCATAGTATTAGAAGTCCTAGCCACAGCAATCAGACAACAAAAAGAAATCAAAGGCATCCAAATTGGCAAAGAGAAAGCCAAACTCTCACTCTTTGTAGATGATATGATACTGTATTTGGAAAGCCCAAAAGACTCCATCCCAAAACTGCTAGAACTCATACAGGAATTCAGTAAAGTTGCAGGATATAAAATCAATGCACAGAAATCAGTGGCATTCCTATACACCAACAACAAGACAGAAGAGAGACAAATCAGGGAGTCGATCCCATTTACAATTGCACCCAAAACCATAAGATACCTAGGAATAAATTTAACCAAGGAGGCAAAGGATCTGTACTCAGAAAACTATAAAATACTCATGAAAGAAATCGAAGAAGACACAAAGAAATGGAAAAACGTTCCATGCTCATGGATTGGAAGAACGAACATTGTGAAGATGTCAATGCTACCTAGAGCAATCTACACATTCAATGCAATCCCCATCAAAATACCATCCACTCTTTTCAAAGAAATGGAACAAATAATCCTAAAATTTGTATGGAACCAGAAGAGACCCCAAATAGCCAGAGCAATGTTGAAAAAGCAAAGCAAAGCATCACAATTCCGGACTTCCAGCTCTATTACAAAGCTGTCATCACCAAGACAATATGGTACTGGCACAAAAACAGACACATAGATCAATGGAACAGAATCGAGAGCCCAGAAATGGACCCTCAACTCTATGGTCAACTAATCTTTGCCAAAGCAGGAAAGAATGTCCAATGGAAAAAAGTCAGTCTCTTCAACAAATGCTGTGGGAAAATTCAACAGACACATGCAGAAGAATGAAACTGGACCATTTCCTTACACCACACACAAAAATAGACTCCAAACGGTTGAAAGACCTAAACGTGAGACAGGAGTCCATCAAAATCCTAAAGGAGAACACAGGTAGCAACATCTTCTACCTCAGCCGTGGCAACTTCTTCCTAGAAACATCGCCAAAGGCAAGGGAAGCAAGGGCAACAATGAACTTTTGGGATTTCATCAAGATAAAATCTTTTGCACAGCAAAAAAACAGTCCACAAAACCAAAAGACAACCGACAGAATGGGAGAAAATATTTGCAAATGACATATCAGATAAAGAGCTAGTATCCAAAATCTATAAAGAACTTATCAAACTCAACACCCAAAGAACAAATAATCCAATCAAGAAATGGGCAGAAGACATGAATAGACATTTTTCCAAAGAAGACATCCAAATGGCCAACAGACACATGAAAAAGTGCTCAACATCGCTCGGCATCAGGGAAATCCAAATGAAAACCTCAATGAGATACCACCTCACACCCGTCAGAATGGCTAAAATGAACAAGTCAGGAAACGACAGATGTTGGCGGGGATGTGGAGAAAGGGGAACCCTTCTACACTGTTGGTGGGAATGCAGCTGGTGCAGCCACTCTGGAAAACAGTATGGAGGTTCCTCAAACAGTTCAAAATAGAGCTACCATTCGATCCAGCAATTGCACTACTGGGTATTTACCCCAAAGATACAAATGTAGGGACCCGAAGGGGTACGTGCACCCCAATGTTTATAGCAGCAATGTCCACAATAGCCAAACTGTGGAAAGAGCCAAGATGTCCATTGACAGATGAATGCATAAAGAAGTGGTATATATACACAATGGAATATTATGCAGCCATCAAAAGGAATGAGATCTTGCCATTTGCAACGACGTGGATGGAACTGGAGGGTGTTATGCTGAGTGAAATAAGTCCATCAGAGAAAGACATGTATCATATGACCTCACTGATATGAGGAATTCTTAATCTCAGGAAACAAACTGAGGGTTGCTGGAGTGGTGGGGGGTGGGAGGGATGGGGTGGCTGGGTGATAGACATTGGATAGGGTATGTGCTACGGTGAGTGCTGTGAATTGTGCAAGACTGTTGAATCACAGATCTGTACTTCTGAAACAAATAATGCAATATATGTTAAGAAAAAAGAAAAAGAAGAAGATAGCAGGAGGGGAAGAATGAAGGGGAGTAAGTCAGAGGGGGAGATGAACCATGAGAGACGATGGACTCTGAAAAACAAACTGAGGGTTCTAGAGGGGAGGGGGTAGGGGGATGGGTTAGCCTGGTGATGGGTATTAAAGAGGGCACATTCTGCGTAGAGCACTGGGTGTTATGCACAAACAATGAATCATGGAACACTACATCAAAAACTAATGATGTAATGTATGGTGATTAACATAACAATTAAAAATTATTAAAGTAAAATAAAATAAAATAAAATAAAATCACACCAAAAAAAAAAAAGAAATTGGTCAAACTGGGCAAAGCAGCAAACACAAAAAAGGAAATAAACATTTCTAATATATATTTTATATAATCAAAGTATTACTAATTAAAATGCCAGATTCTACTTTTTTTTTTTTTTGCTTATGTGTTTAAGCAAAGATGAAAAAAAATAGTTTCCCTTATGTCAGCAAGTCTGTGGGGAGGAGATATTTTTTATACACAATGGAAGTAATGTCAAGTGGAACAGAATTTTAAAGACCCATTTAACAAAATGAATCAAAATCCAAAAATAATGGTCTTCAATAAGGTATCTTTGGACTTGGTTTTTTTCGTTTCAGTGGGTCTGAAACCCCACAGGCTCAGGTCTTTAATATTGTGGGATGGCAGGTGCACTGTCGTGACCAGCAGAGGGTTACAAATCTCACAAGGAAAGACGGGCGCCCGTCCTTGACGCGCGCCGGCTCTGACCCTGGATCTGAATCAGGTTTTCTTACCAGCGAGACCCTGGTTGTCCTGGGCTGTGTGCTAATATTTCGACGTGTATCTGCACAGCAGGACCCCGAGACGGGGTGTCATCATTGTGGAGCGAAGCTGCAAGGGTGTTTCCCTCCTCCTTTGCCCTTTTGCTCCGTCCCACGAATGAGTGCCGCGAGCGGGCAGGAAGGACTGAGGGAGGAGGGCGCAGGCTGAGGTCGGGGCAGCGATCTGAAAACAGAGACGCGGAGGGGGCGTCCGGGGCAGAGAAGGAGGGGCCGGCCGCGGTGGGTGCGCTCACGCGGAGTCCGCCGTGCGGATGCCCCTGGAAGGCTTGAGAAAAACAGTGGGACAAGGGGCAGCTTTATGCTCCCAGCTCAGATTTTCCGCACCATGTGGAAGCCGCGAGAGGCCCCGAGGAACCTGAGTAGTGGAGACACGGTTTAAGAATTTGGTTCTAGAACCAGCTGTGGCGTGCCTCCCACATCAAGGCTGTAGGAGGCCGGGCCAGAGGAGGAGCCGGGTGGTCTGCGTTTCAGAAGCGCGGGCGGCTCCACCTTCCTGCAGCCGGCTTCCCCGCGTGGGCTTAGAGATGCACTTCCTCCTTCCCCTCCTCCATCCTCAACTCTGCCCATTGGATTAACCACGGCTGCGTGGCGTCCAGAGCCTGGAGCCGCGACTCCGTCCTCACTCTGATGGAGTACTGTGTCCAGCGCTCCGTCTGCGCTGTTCACCGGACCCACGGCGGGCACGATGCCCCTTGAGCCGGCAGAGATGACAGCGTGCGGACCAGACTCCTCGAGGAAACAGCTCAGGGATGGAAGGACTTACAGACTTGTCTGTCCTTTACAACCCCGCGAGCTGCCATGCTTCTCCAACGCCTGGACACTCCCTCCGAGTCTGCTGACTTTGACCTGCCCCTGCTCCCTGGTCTCGTTGGGTCTCCCTCCTGCTTTCTGGCCCCCACACTCGAGGTCCTGGCTGAGCAGTGAGCTCCTTCCACCCTCCTCCACGGGGATCTGTTTGGGGCGAACGTGGCTGCCCCACAGTGGTCACACAGGAGAGTCCTGCTACTTCACCCGGAAAATGGGGGATGGATTCCTCCCTCCTGCTCGAGGCGAGGGGAGAAGCCGGAACCTGAGCGTGTCTGGACACCACCCGTGACCAGAAAGGAAGCCACGCTTGGAACAAACCCCCGGCAGGAGGCTACGCAGAGAAATCCGGAAGGAATGGATTTGGTGACATCGCCGCTCTTCTGATGACCCCAAACACGAGGCTTGCATTAATGCTGGGATTTTAATTCTTGTGAATTAATAAACTTCCTCTACATTTGAAACACATAAGATATGTGACATATACATAAGTCACAAAACATGATGATAAAAAAACAGTGTCCGACCCAAGACCATGGACATGGTCTACGTTTTTCCTCCAGTTCAGTTGCCCATCTTTCCCGCGGTCAGTTTGTGTGTCCTCCATTTGTTAGCTCCGTGTCACTAACAACCCTCCATTTGTCACTTTTTTCAGTGTTTATCGTGTCTTTTGATGAACAGATGTTCATATTTTCGTGTAATTAAAGTAATCAATGTCTAATTTTATGGTTAGCATTTTATATTTGTTTATTTGCTATAAGCAATGGTTCTCGGCCATGAAGAGACTTTCTGCCATCATCTTGAAAACCACCTTTCACGACTGCCCGTCTGTGAGAGTCAGGTCCCCGTGCGAATCCTGCTTACTGCATGTTGCTGGTCGGTCGCCTTTGTTGGGTTAAGGAAGATTTATTCTACCGCTGTTTTTCTAAGAGCTTTTCTAAAATCGTGATTTTAAAAATCATGAATAAACATTGCGTTTTATAAGATACTCTTTTGCATATACCAGGGTAATTATAAGGTTATTATTTCCCCTTAATAAGTAAATTTGCTGAGTGGTAATTGTATATTTTTTGTATGTAAAACCACTCTTGTGTGTCTTGGATAAAACACTTACATTTTTATTGATTATGGGATAAGTTTACTAACATTTTGCTTGGAGTTTTAACACCTGTATTTTGTTTTGTTCCCAGAGCTCTATTAGCCCACTGAAGGACTTGGAGGATATTTATTCCTTTTCTAGTCTTTGCCACAGTTTTTATGAACACAGAATGGCCTGTCCCTGGAAGGCGGATGGTATTTACTCGTGAAACCACCCGGATCTGATGTTCTTAAGTACATGCTACATTTAGTTAATGTTTACAGGACTACAAGAATTTCTACTTTCTCTTAAGTAAGTTTTGATATTTTTGAGAATTGTGTATTTTATCGAAGTGTTCAAATGTGGCTCCTCTCTCTGACTTTCAGGGTTTGCTGCAGCGAGCTGGTCTCCACATCTCCTGAGGAATCCTGTCCGATCGTCTCCAATCTCCTCTCCTGCTCTCGACCTCGCCAGAGACTGCGTGTTTGCTGGGTCTCTCCACAGGACCCACTGTGTCGTCTATGCTTCTGTTCTTCCTCTACAGTCCCGCTAGGTTCATTTATGTCCCGTGTACCTTTTTGTTTTCTGCATTTTAGGTTTTCTGTGTCCAGGCTTATGTTCTGTACCTTTCCTCACAATGCCTTTCCTGGATCTCACGCCTTCTGATACCTGTTACACTCACGGTCACTCACCGCTAAGTATCTTTTTATTCCCGTTGTAATGTGTTCTCTGAAACTTTTGTTCATTAGGGCTGTGTTGTCACCTCCAAACCTGCGTGCCTGAAGATCCTCTCTGTTGATGACTGACTTCTCTTGGGATTGTCCATCCTGCGTCAAGCCCACGTGCACTCCCACAGACTCCCCACCCTCCAGGGCCTCGGGGTGATGGTGCCGACTCTCATTTATGGAGCTGTTTCTGTGTGTGATGGGCGTTTTGAACGGGAGTGCCTTTCCTCTGGAAACCAGAAAGGTCACACTGGGAATGACCCTCCAAAGAAGATTGTGCTGGTTTGGGTAAAGACCAGTGTGGGGCGCCTGGGTGGCTCAGTAGGTTAGGTGACTTGTGTTAGCTCAGGTCATGATCCTGGAGTCTCTGGATCAAGTCCTGCATCGGGCTCCCTGCTCGGTGGGGAGTCTGCTTCTCCCTCTGACCCTCCCCCCTCTCATGTGCTCTCTCTCTCTCACTCTCTCTCTCTCAAATAAATAAATAAAATCTTTAAAAAAAAAAGACCAGTGTGACTCGGGGCCACTTCCATCCACTTGTGGGGACATGGCTGTGTCAGGAGTCCTCTGCTTCTGCACCCCTCTGCAGCTGGGCCCGAGCTCCAGCCCCGATGTCCCTCCAGTGGCTGCCCCTTGCCTGCCGTGACTGCTGCCTCTCCTCAAGCCTGATTTCTGATCCCTCCCTCCTGGCCCATTTCCATGACCTCCTAGGTTCTTGGAAGGAAAACACATGGTTCTCCGTGGACTCTACCCATGACTTTCCTGTGAGGAAAGTGTCTTAGTTGTGTCGATTGGTCCAGTCCAGCCAACACCCCATGTCCACCTTGAGGCTCATTGGCAGGCCTGAGACCACTCCCATGACCTGTCTGCAAGCTCCTCACCAGTGTCCCGCCCTAAAGCCTGCACACCGTCACAGGCAACATGTCAGTGAGACCCGCTGAGTGTGCGCGTGGGTGGGTGAATGTGTGCAGCACCCCGAGGGGCCGCACAGCAGGGTCTTCAAGGTGACCATGGGGGACAGCAAGTCACTGTGATACGAGTCTGTCTACACCACAAATGTGTTTACGATGAACTGGATCAGCTGTGTGCTTGATTAGCTGAATCCTGCGTTAGTGGAATTAAGAGTTCATTGGAATTACAAGTACTTCTGAAGTTATTGATCTTGAAATTAATTTTTGCTGACCATTCTTTTGGCAAAGTTATTATAATGCAGTGGTGAGGCTTTTTCATGAAAACAAGGTGATGTCCCATGCTAATGGGTTTTTCCCCTTTTATGATTTAACAACACGCATCGATAGTATTCCCGATGGCATGTTCCCATCCTCAGCATGTGTTCAGTGATGTGTGGGCTGAACTGTGTTTTCCGAGAAATATGTTGGTGTCCAGACCCTGGGAGCTGTGAACATGACCTTATTTGGAAATAGGGTCTTTGCAGATGTGATTGGGGACGGGTTGGGATGAGGTCCCACTGACTGATGGACCACAAAGCAATGACTGGTGTCCCTCTAGGAAGTGCGGATGTGGGCAGAAGAGGGACACACAGAACAGAAGGTGGGGCGGAAGCAGAGGTCGGGGGCCCCCGGGGCCTTCAGAGGGAGTGCGACGGTCCTGCCCACACCTTGATATCGGGCTTCTGGTCTCCGGAAGTTGTTGACAACACCTCGTGTGCAGTCTGGGTGTGCACCACAATGCTCTGACCTCATTTCCTTGAGCCCGTGAGGTGAGGTGTGGTGGAAGGAGGCTCATCAGTCCGGCACGTCCCTGAGAGGCCCTGTGAGGCCATGGGGGCTGAGGAAGTGGGGCCCGTGGCAGGTGGTGCGGTCTACGGGCAGCTAAGGCCTGGGGAAAGCCAAGGGAGGGGGCCCTGGTCCTGGGGATGGACTTGGAATGCAGACTCTGCCTTGTCCACGCTGGTGCCCAGCAGCCTGGGAAAGAGCCTAGAAGTGGCTCCAGGACTAGTTGTCAGAAGTCAGGCAGGTGGACTTGAGGAGGAACACGACGACTGTCAGGGTGACCCGACACGGGGTGGGGCCTCATGGGGCAGCGGGGCGGTGATTCGAGGGGACTCTGGAGGGGCGCAGGCAGGCATCCGTGGCTCGGGGTGGAGTCCGTGGCTCCACTTCTGAGCTCTGGGTCCTCCCTCCAGCTTCTCCGGCAGGACCTGAGCACAGACAGCGGGGTCAAGCGCATGTTCACAGAGACAAGCCTGTCTTTCCAACCCCTCCAATCCCCTCGTCCACTTCCACACACACGCATCCCAACACAAACAACAATAACAGAATGGTTGGCTTTTCAAATGAGTGTTTCTGGGGATTTCTGGCACCATCTAAACACAACCCCACACGTATTTACCACACCCTTCTGATGTTTGCTTGCAGAGCCTTGGCGTACCCCGCTTGGAGTGGATTTCAAGTTCAGCTTGGGCCGTCCCCCTAACTGCTCAGGTCGGTGGGCCAGGGAGCGTCACTCTGGGTCAGGTGCCCATGCAGCACTCACAAAGTCCTTGGGGCAAAGTGGGGCTGGTACAAAAACCTGCCAGCTCCACAGCCTGCCCGGGAGGCAGCGCTCTGCTCCCCGAGCACCGCGCCACGTCTGGGCTCCAGAGCCTCAGCCCAGAGGCTTCTTGACCTTCCTGTCCTATGGTACCAGCTTGCTTGCACCCTGACGCTGTGCTCACTGGCCCTGCATGCTGCCTTTTCAGAGCTGCAAGATCCTTCCCCGTGGGACCTGACAGCCCGCCTGGCGTGGTCTCCTGATATGACATCATTCTTGCCGTCTGTTGGCACAGGGATGTGCTTTCCCCTTCAAATCCCAGCAGCCTGTGACCCCCTCAAGCTCTGTCTGCACCTGGGACACTGCAAAGCCCCAAGCTCCATGTCCAGCTATGATGGGGCCATGTGGGGGCCGTGTCCCTGCAGAGTGGCCTCCTCCTTGGAAGAGGAGCTTGGCAGAGGTGTGTGTGGGCCTTGCTCTGGAAGGACATGTGGGCGATTGCTCGAGGGAGGACACCCCCAGAGGCTGTCCGGGGAGCGCTGGATGTGCCATGCACAACCTGGGGGTTTGCTGCCCTGGGCAGCCACGTCCTCCCGCGGTGGCAGGTTGGAGAACCTCCACTTTGCTGCCACGGTGGGAAGGTAGGTGAGCAGCTGGGGCTGTTGGAGAGCTCTGAGTGCCACACTTAAGGCCGCTACTGCAGTTTTACGGACGATTAACCATTTGCTAATATTGTTTTAGCTTGCAAATTAGCGCAGCTCCACGGTACCGGAAGGTTCTGTGGCTGTCATCAATCAGATGCAAACTCTTCATGCATGAGATGAAAAACGATTTCTAGTCTTTGAGGCTCAGATAGCAATTACAGGAAACCCAAAGCTGGGGGGAGGGCGCATCCCCCCAAAGCGCTGTTAGCAGTTCTATTAACTTGATTTCTTGACGCAGGAGAATGAAGCTACAAGGATCCCAAGTAGGGAGACCTGCATTTTTTTCAGTGAGAATAAAATGGCAACTGTAAGAGGCCGCGAGAGCCTGGGGCGCGAGGAGAGGACCGAGGGTGAGTGGGGACTCAGACCCGCCGGCGTTCCTCGCGCTCGACGCCAGGTGGCGCCCTGGCCTCTGACCCCTGACAGACTTGGAAACCACCTTGTACCCCCCAGCATCCCTACGATGGATACCAGCATTTTTCCTGCTAAAGATTTAGATGTTTCTTACCGGTTTTGTCCATTTCAGTTTGGAGCATGGTCCAGAGAGGGTGCTGGGACGCTGGCAGTCCGGGTGTGGATGCTGGCTCTGGCAGTCTATCATTTCTATTATTATCAAACTTCCCACAATGGCTATCGCGTAGTCCCACCGGGGAGATTCGGGGGTCCTCAGGAGGACAAGCTGAGTCACGGCCGCTGCCCATCCTGGAGCCCGTGGGCATCTGGAGCCTTGGAGCCCCTTCCAGGTCAGAGCGCGGGAGGTCTTCCTGGCATTCTTCAGTGACGGCAGATCTTCCCTCACGTGGGGCTCTCACTCACCCTATGAGGCAGGTCCTGCATCATTACTCCTTCCTGAGGCTGAACCGTGTCCCCCCGAATTCTTACGCCAAAGTCCTGACTCCCAGGACCTCAGAACATGACTGAATTTGGAGATGGGGTCTTTAAAGAGGCGATGAAGGCAAATCGAGGTCGTAGAGTGTGGCCCCTCATCCACATGACAGTGTCCTTGTAAGAAGAGATCAGGACACGGACACGGGGAGGGACGGTGTCCACACGGCACACAGAGAGGCCTCTGCAGAACCCTATCTGCCCAGCCTGTATCTTGGACTCCTGGCCTCTGCACCGCAAGGCAATAAAAACCCATTTTGAGACCTGTCCATGGTATTTGTTATGGTTGCTTCCAAAGAAACTGAGGCACCCCTGTTTCAGAAACGGGGCTTCACCGAAACACAGAGGATAAACAGCCGCCAAGCTCCGGTGCGTCCTGGGTGGCAGAGCCGGGGTTTGAGCTCGGGGGGCAGCGGGACCAGAGGCCGCACAGCCACCTCCCCAGGACGAGCGCACGTGGCTTCTGAAACCACACATGTGCGCTTACGGTGGAGAAACCGCCGGGCTGTATCCCCACGGCCACCGCGAAGACTCGGGCGCCCTCGGCAGGACAGCACCACCTCCATGGGGACGGAGACGCAGCTCCTGACCTTCCCTGTGTCCTCATGTTGGCACACAGCTGCCCATGGGCGGGGTGCCCGGTTTCCCCGACCCCACCCGTGCTGCGAAGCACATTTCTGCCCACTGTCCCGTGGACATGAGAAGTCCCAGCTGAGAGCCAGCAGTGCCGAGCGCGGCGGGGAACAGGGTCCCCACGGCCCTGCGCCCTCCTCTGCCGCCCGCCCACGACCCTCACCAACAGTCTCTCCGTTCACTTTGTCTTGGCTTCACGCTCCCTGGCCGAGGGTCTTTCCTGGCTCACGCACTGTTTCTCCCCATCCTTCTGCAGTTTTCTCCTTCTCTTTCTGTCAGTCGGTTTGGCCCGTCTTGTCTCAGTTTGGGTGTTTGTGTTGACTTCGAGGGCATTTCCTCTTTCACAGATGGTAGTCCGTCTGGGGTAGAAGGTGCAGCGGACGTTTGCAGCTTGTCCGTGAGTGCACCTTCTCTGGGCTTCCTTTCGGCGTCTTTCAACGTCACCAAGTGTTTCCCTTTTAGGGTCTGCATTACTGCCTTTAAAATAAAAAGACCCTCCCTGCAAAACGTGGAAAATATATCCTCAATTTTATTTTGGATCTTTTTCATAGCCAAGTCATTAACCTCCTGGAATGGAATTTGTACTAAGGAGAACTCCCGCCGGTGGGTCAGCCAGCAGCACCTGATGAACAACCCATCCTCAGGACTATGACTTAAAATAATGCCCTTTTATTTCTGATAAAGCGAGACCTGTTGAATTTGGTGATTTATTTCACAAACAATGCCCAGCTGCCCTCTGGCCGGTCAAGGAACTGATGCTTACAGAGCACCTGCTATGTGCACACAGTGGGGTCACAGGAGGGGATAGCAGCCCCCGCACCTGCCTCCAGGGCCTTCTGTCCAGCAGGGCCACCATCCAGACGTGCTGCTGGCCATCGGGCCAGGGACCGGCGGGGCCCTGACGTCCATGCCGGCCACACCCGTGGATCTCCTGGTGTATTTCTATGCTAACATATGCAGAGGGTGTGTGTGTGTGTGTGTGTGTGTGTGTGTGTGTGTGTATAGCGTATAAAACCGTATTTGATAATTATGCAATTATAAATCTATATTTATAAAATAAAATTTTATAAGATAAAATAAAATTAACATGCATTTTTATAAAATATATATTATACAAAGTATATATTACGTACACGTATGTTATACGATATAAAGTAACCTTATAATTCTAGAAGTGATATATATATATAAACATTTGTATGCATCTCATGTATGTATACATTTTATGTATTTATACACATTTTGTGTACATTTTACATATGTACGTATGGCAAATGGGTGAAAATACCATCTGACCGAAGGACTGTGGGGGTCAGGAGCCGAAACCCAGGGCGGGCTGAAGCCCTGGCTCACAGAAGGCCGCGAGCAAATGCTGGGCGTTACGGAGTGCTGTGGTTTTAGGAAGCTGAGCTGGAAACAGGAGACGTCCCGAGTGTAGGAGGGAAGGGACGGGTGGGCAGGGGTGGGGGAGCAGAGTGTTCGCAGGGCGGGGCGGGGCGTTAGGTTCAGGGAGCCGTGGGGGCTGTGGTTAGAGGAGGGCCCAGCACCGGTGTAGCCCCAGCGACCGACACGGAGCGGCGATGGAAGATGGCTGGAGGGACCGGCCTGAGACACAAACCGGGTTCTTGCAGCTTCGAGCCTTCAGATCGGACTCTTGATACAATTGGTCTCACAAATCCCTAGAGGCAGAAAGTATAATTAGTACAATTGACATGGTTGGAAAGCTAATTGTATGTTCATTGAAAAATTACAAATGTAAAATGTGTGATCCCGATGAAAATATTTCAGTAAAGCCAAAATGAGAATGAATATGTTGGCAATGTCTTATCTCCCCAAATATTGAAATCTGATGAAAGAATTAACTTGGTTCAACAGAGTGAACTCCAATCCCGGCTGAACGGAGGCTCATGAGAACAGCATGATTTCGACAAAAATATTTGTTCGAAGACATCGTCGCAGAGAAGTGGCTGAACCCAGGGCTGCAGGGCCACATGGGGAGCTGCAGTCTCTGTGTCAGAGACCTGGAGGGCGCTCGCGGGCTATGAGGGTCTTTCCCAAGGACATGTCCCGGGCGGCGTGGACATCAGATAGTTGTGGGCAAGAATGAGTACAAATCCTGGACACAGAGGAGTTCGTGAGTGCACAGCGCCGAGCACTGAGGGATGGTGGGAGGCTAGTCCGTGGGTGGGGGCTGGGGCAGCAGGGATGAGTGGGAGCTGGATTTAGAGGGGAGTTTTGACTTTATTGTTTTAAACTTTGTAGTTTGAAATAGTTTCAGACTTTAAAAAATGCAAAGAGTGAAAAATAAGAGTATAAATTTTTTAAAAAAGAAACAAACTGAGGAAAATATGGAATCGTACAAAGGGTCTTAAATAAGAAAAAAGAGAGAAAAGAAATAAATTACAGAGGGAGCAGGTAGAAGGCAAATAGTGAAAATATGCCCTGAAATCTTGTGTTCTAAGTATCTCCACTGTTTGTCAATGGTAAATATTTTACATTAATTAAGAGATACAATAATTAAGAGAAGAGAATTAAGAGAAAAAAATCAGGCTGCTTTAAAACAACAACTATAGACTATTTGCAAGAGACACATTTTTCATCAGGACACGGGAAGTTTGAGAACTGATAATAAAAGGAAGGAAAAATATGTACCACGTGAGCCCTCATGGAGGGAGCTGGACGGCTCTGCAAACACCAGACGAAGCAGATTCTGCAGTGAAACATATCATTAGAGATAAAAGGAACAGTTCATTACGACAGAAGTGGCAGTTCAACAGGAGGTAAGACAACCACATGTCCCTGAGGATTTAGAAACTTGTAAATCTGTAAAGAAATAGGAACCAAATCCGTCATCTGGAGAGATGCTCCCAGGCCCCTGGGGAGGCTGCGGGTCAGAGCATGGCTGATCCCCATCACCTGGGGTGCAGATAGTGACACCGCACCTGAGCGCACCTGAGCACACCTGAGCACACCTGAGCGCACCTGAGCGCACCTGAGCACGCCTGAGTTGTGTGGGAATGCTTTCTCCCTCAGTCTTCTGGGCCGCTTGCATCTGCCCATGAAGCAAGTCCCCTCAACAGGCAAAGGACAGAAACCAGAACGATCCTCTGACCTCTGGGAATTAAAGGGGAATCAGTAGCAGAAGATGAGGAAACTCCCCAGCACTTGAGGCTTCAGTAATATTCCCGGTGGTGTAAAGACGTCACGAAGGACAAGATGACCTGTGTTGACTAGTTCTGTGAGGGGGGAAAACCCAGCATGCCCCCCCTGCTCGCCGCACCAACCTTTGCATGCTTGGATGGATTAGGAAGGTTTGCGAAGCTGTGTGCCCGGCTCTATCCGGTCCCCTGGCCCCGCACGCCCCTCTCCCCAGGTCGAGGAGAGCGTGTGTGGTGGGTCAGTCAGCTAACCTGGGGGGCTGCATCCTCCGTGCCCGCGCTGCCCGGGCACGGCGTCCCAGTGAGCGGCGCCTGCGGTGGGTCTCTCATCTCCGCGTGCTCTGTTTCAGGAAGATCTGTTGGAGGAACTGTCTTCTGCCTAGTAAGCTGTGAGGTGGGGCTTGCTTTCTCCTGATTATACCAAATCCACTCCCTTTTAAAGCCCCTTAGACCCCAGCCTCGTCTCAGCGGCTTCCTCCTGCTGGACCACGGCAGATGTTCCCATGACTGCTGATCTGTCTCTTGCCCTATGCCCACTCCCCATACCAAAACCGGACCCATGTTTGTAAATACACATGGGACTCTGTTACGACCTCCAAGGAATTCTCCAGGCTTTTGGAATGAAATCCACACACCGTGCCCTGACCGTCAACACCAGTGGGGTCCAGTCCCCGCCTGTCCCTTGTCCCTGTCCTCGGCTCCATGCTGGAGCCTGGCTCCTCCTCTCACGGCTCAGGACAGATGGGCCCTTCCACACCCATGCTGGCCGGCCTCATGCCCATGCCTGAGGTGTCCCAAGGCCACCTCCTGAGTGTCTTCCCCGACACCCCAGCCCTGCCCCAGAGGGGACGCCCACTCAGCTCAGAAAGCCCTGGGGCCCCTCAGCTGGGTGCCTTTCCGAGGTGTTGGGACATTTCTTCAAGCTCGGCCTCACTGCCCTCATGCTGGAACTGTGCATAGATGGGCATCTTTGCACGGCTTCACGGATGGTGTGGGTCTGAACCTCAGCTGCAAGGTTTGCTAACTGTCCTTGGACAGGTCAGCCTGCCTCTGAGCTTGAGTTTTCTCTCCAGTGAAGGGGAGGTGGTCGGGGAGCCCGCCCCCAAAGGGGCTGTGAAGATGGAGAGTTAGAACACGTCCGGTACCCCCAAAGCGCCTGGCACAGAGGAACCACCAACGCAAGGATTAGCTGTTGTTACTGCTATGATTCATCACATGCTGTTGTGGCCAGAGAGGGGCTCACATGTTACGAACACAAACCCTAGTATGAGTTACTAGTCCGTATAATACATCCTCTTTCTTCTTTTTAAAGATCTGTTGGGTTATGCATCTCACACCTGGAGCCAGCACAGGGTCCTGCGATGTTTGCTCCTGGATCCATCGACTCCGGAGCAGAGCCCACGGAGACATGGGCACCGGAGACCCTGGCCCGCGAGCACAGACCTCCCCTCACAGGTGCCGAATCCAGAGCTGGGACTGGTTGCCGGCAGCTTGGGAGCTGCCTGAATCTGCCCCGGGGACTTAGGGGATGTCACGTTCGGGTATTTGCAGTCAAGATACGTCCACACCCGGCAAGCAAAGTCCAGTGATTTTTCTTAAATTATCTTTCTGTAACATACATTCAGCACTTCTCATTGTAGAACATTTGGAAAATCCAAATAGAAAGTGCAAATTGCCGTCACACAGTTCTGTCCCCTGGGGGTAAATCATCCTGAAATGTTGGGTTAATTATTTTAATCATTTTTCATTCACAAATTTTACATCACTGAGGGCATGAAATAGATGAAATTTTTTATCTGCTCTTACTCGTAGAATTAATAAAGAAAACATTTGGTGTTGTTCTGTAACCGGACACATTTCTAACCCAACGTCAGGATGACAGACGGATGCGCCCACGTCTAGCTCCTGGCTCTAGGAGGCAGCGACAGGGTGATTCCCATATTTTGGCACCTGCCCCGGGGCCGACCTGACCGCACCGGTGGCCAAAGTCTCCTCAGGTCACACCTGTGCCTCCCGTCTCGTTGCCCCCTCTCTGCTCTGGTGGTTGGTGCGTCTCTTTGAGCCGCGGGATGCTGGGCGGTCGGGGCCGGCTGGCGGGCTCCGAGCCTGGTCTGGTGGGTCCTGCTTGCGCTCCACACAGGTGGGGAGCTCACGTGTGCTCTTTCCACCACCAGGACCTTCCAGGCCCGAGAGGCCTGGGGGGAGGGACACCGGGAGCAGAGCTGAGCCCGGCTCCACAGAACGGCCCAACTGACCCACAGACGTGAGGGAAGGAATAAACATGTGTTCTTTATGCCACAGATTTGGGGAAGAAACACGACTGATAGAGCCACGTCCTGGGCAGGTGGCCACGGACAGCTGTTTTCCTGTCGGCAGGATGGAGGGATGGAGACAGTCACGGCTCCTAGTCACTCCCCACCCCTTCCTAACCCCGTGTCCTGGGGAATCACTTTCACTCCTAAGGGTTTTCTTCATTATTTTTGCGGTTTTTGTATTATCAAATCACACTGGATGCTGAGCTAGATTAACTCTGCCTTCCTGGTGGCTTAGCAACATCGGGGTCTATTTCTTCCCAGGTCAGGTTCAAACAAGGGTTCTGGAGGGCAGGGGGGCCTCCCCGCCAGCGACGCAGGGAGCCCGGCTCCTCCCTCCGGAAGCTCCGCCCCCTGCACGCTCAGCTTCGAGGACCCCCGGCTGCAGACTGGGAAAGGGTATGGAGAGCCGTGCACCGTGCTCCCCACCGTCAGCCCTGGAAACACACCACTTCACCGCGGGGACATGGCCACCCTTAGCAGCCAGCGACACAGGACGCCCCAGGGGGACAGGCTGGTGCCCTGGGTGTTGCTGGCAGGATAATCCTGACTCAGGATTTTACTAGATTGTTGCTCAAGTTTATGTTCTGTTGACTGTGTATCACTCAGCGCTGAGAGGAGCAACATGCTTTTACTGTATCTTTTTTGACCGGCGCTTTATTTTATCTGCAGTTGTATCTGTTTGTTGGTGCTTATTTTTGACACTGTCCCTGATTTAACCCCAAACTCTGGATCAGGGGCTGCTCCAATCTCCTGCTTGTTTGCCAGCTTCCCACGCATCCCTTCAAAGTCTGCACGTGCTCCCCTTTTGTATAACCAGCACCTGCTGTGTCTGATCAGGGTTCTGACCAGGACCCCATCCTTACTGCTTCTGTAGACGGCATAGCCCATTCCTGAACCCCAAAGTCCACGACGAAGCCTCCGACTTCCAAATTCCTGCCCCCAGAGTCTCACGCTCCAGCTGACTGCCTGACACCGATCTGGGATTTCCCACAGGCACCTCAACCCGGACGGGACCCAAAATGAGCTCCTGAGCCCCCCGCATGGACGTGCGTGGTTGCGGTTTCTGTGTGTCCTGCATGTTACTGACGGTTGCTTTCCTCATTCGGTCACTCCTGCCACCGGTGCGGGGAACGTCCTTTCTCAGCTCCGTCCCCGGCACCAGCACACGGGGGCCGTGGTCCGCCTCCATGCCATCCACTCTCCTCACCCCAGCCTGCCCTGCTTGCAGGGCCCCTCTCACTGCGCTGGCCCAGCTGGGCGCTCACACCCGCTACACTCCTCCCTGAGCACAACTCTCTTACCACCGCTTCATCCCTCCTTGGGAACCGCACGTCAGGCAGGTGTTCCAGCCCTGGATGGCACGGTTACGGTGTGGGTGTCCCCTCTCAGCCTCCGGGTAGTCTGGCGGGCCAGTGAGGGGTCCGCCCACCCCACACACCCAGGATTCCCACTCTGAAGGCCCAGCCACACCAAGGTCAAGGTAACGAGCATCCAACTGTAAAACACATACAATTATCCAGAAAAAATGCATTCGTGGTATCACTGTTAAAAAAATCTCAAGTAAGCCTCAGTTGAGAAGCTGGTGCTCTAGGCTGTGCATTTAGCATATTTCTGGACCCACAGAAGACTCTGTGTGGTGACGGGGTGGCGGCAGAGAAAGACCCCCTCCCCTGGCACCCCTCCCACTGGCGGTGGTGAGGGGTCACCACGGCCGTGACAGCTCAGGCTGGTGCCCAGACCTTCTGCTGGCCCGCGGCTCATGCACGTGTGGTCACCAGCCCCTCATTCGTATGTTCAGGGGCCCTTGCTGGAGTCCCAGCCCCTTTGGGAAGAACTCCATAAATCATGAAAGTCTCATGAACTCCGGGTGGGGTGTAACCAGGGGGGGTGCCCTGGACAGAGTGCACCCTGCATCCCATGGGAGAGTCAGTCCCGGCCAACCCCACTGGGCACGGTGGCATAAACAGAGACTGGGAACACTGCATGCAGGATGCAAGGGTGGTGGTTATACCGCAAGCCACGGAAGAGCCTCTGTTCTTTATAGTCAACGTCAACATACGATCAAGCCTCGTTTTGCTCACACCTCGTGTGTGCTGAGAACGGTGCATGACTTGCATTCACGCCTTCAGCTGGACGTCGGCAAGCGTCCGAGGAGGTTGCTTACTTGAGCCTCCATGAGCAAAGAGGTGCCATGAGCAGAAATCTTTGTGCCTTGGACCCCGGGAAGCCCAACTGCTTTCTGGAGCCCCCTGGAGCCCATCTCTGGTCCCAAAAGACTGGTGACCCCAGACCTGGGAAGAAGGAAGAGAAACGAGAAGGCGCGTGTGTCTGATACGCTGGGACACCAGATATGTCCCTGGAGCTGGGCGGTCAATAGGGACCATTCTCTGAGTTCAAAGACCAAATTTCCTCCAAAGAAATTGTAGTTTTCACTATAATTTTGACAAATCCACTTTTATTTCCAATAATCTCCTTGAGAATGACACGTTGAGATGAAGTGGACAGAATGTTCAAGACCCTAGGAAGACCTGGGTTTGGATTCTGTGTTTGTGGCTGCAGGGCTGAGCCTTGCCGGGCCTCAGTTTCCTCACAGTGGTGACCCCTCGGGGGTCCCGTGGTGGCCACACTCAAGGGGCCCAGGAGCAATGCCCCAGTGACAGTGACAGATGAAGTTTGGTCGCGAGCCGGCCACCTGTGTGGACAGCCACCCCAGTCGGGGCCGCCATCACCAAGCTGTCCTGCAGTGAGGACACCACACTTGGATTTATTCATACCCCTTTGTATCTGAGCAACATAATGCAACCATCAATCAAGAAGTAATCATCCATTTCTGTATCTTTCTATTAAAAAGGCCATTTCTCATCTGCTTGACAAAATGAGTTACAAGCCATCTCAAACTCCACTTGCTGCTTCAAGTTCATTTGGGAACATCCACGTTGCAAAATGGAGCAGGAGGGAGAGACCACCGGCCCCACTCCACAGGGATGTGCTTATTTATTCTGACGATCTGTAAAATTAATCAGTGTGGCTCCCTTGGGAGCTCTGGGCTTTTGGAGGACGATTTAATTTACTTGGGGGGGGGACGGTTTCCCTGTCTTGGTCTCTGTGGTCTCTATGTATTCGTGACGGATACTGTCTGTCGCATTTATAGGACCAAATAGAAAAAAATGGTAAAAATATGAATCGTATTATAGATTTGCAGGTTGTGAATATTTTACAGTTGAATTCATCAAAAATTTAGCTCCGAGGTTGCTGACTTTGCTGTATAAAGTGCTAACCTGTAGTGCTGACTCTTGATTCATGAGAAGGAGGAACATGATTGTTTCTGGAGTTGGGTAATAGGAATCAGCTTTAACTACTATTTCCTTCCCTGTCTGCATTATTTACAGGAGGCGTAGGGCCAGCTTGGAGCTCTGAGAAACTCCATTTTGAGCAAAGTTTGAGAAAATACATCACTGTGGCAAACTTTACTTTGAAAAACCTTGTTAACTCGGGAATAAAATGTAAGTCTTTAGGACACAAAGCACAGTTGGCATGACGGCCCAGAGGGGACCTGCCCTTTCCCCCAGGTGCCCCTCCAGCTCTGGCCACAGCCTGGCCTCCTGCAGACACCGGGTCCACCCTCCATGCTGGTCCCCAACTCCAGACTCATGCTGTCCCCTCGCAGAAGTGCCCGCAACACCCGTGATCCCGCGTTCTCCAGAGCCCAGCTCCAGGGGATGACTTGGACCCCAACAGGTGCACCCCACCTCACCACCTGCCCCCCTAGGACACGGCCTCTGTCCTGCATCTCTGCTCGCCAACCACCACCCTGGGTTCAGACCCAGTTCAGCAAATCCTGGGTTCCTGAGTAAACATCACCTTTCCTCCTGTTTGCTTGGATACTGTGTGGTGTGTGCTTCTGTTTTGTTGTTTTAGACAATACAGTCATTGTCCGTGAAAATATGTTATTGACGTCAACTTGCAATGGGCTCATTACTCTAATGTGAATTAATGAACGTATGTGTCAGCCCCCTAATTTCTAAGGCAATTGATATCGATGGGCACAGCCTGCGTTGGCGTGTAGAGGGGCCAGGACCAGTCGCAAGCTTTCAGAGCCCCCGCCCTGAACCCGGCACACAGCCACGCAAGCGTGTGAACTTCGTGTGGTAGAAACATGCCGCGTGTTTGCGTGCCCGACTTGCAGCCTTATTCCTGACACACGCACTCTGACGTGCACACCTAGAAACACGCACGCTTTCACTGAGCACAGACTTCTAACGAGCACACTGCTGTGGCTGGCGAGTCTGTCCCCACGCGAGTGTGCCCTCCTAGAGTGGGTGTCTGGAGGGCCCTGATGGGGAGCAGGCTGTGCACACGGACGGCTTGACTAAATTGTGCCACAGTGGCTCCCAGAGTCCTGTGTCTGGGCAGCTTCCCATCAGCACGGCTCGGGTGTTTGTGGAGCTGGACTTTGGCCCCAACGCTGGGCTTCCGGGCTGGGCTGGACACCTGGGCCTTTTGGCTCCTGCCTCGTGTGCTCCCGAATGGCCCCCTCCAGGGATGCTGTCCCCAGGTCCTGTCCTGACACACGCAGGGGGCTCCTCCGAGAGGCCACGCAGCGAGAGACTGAGGCCTGAGCCTCAGTCGGCATTGTGTGCGGCACGTGGGTCAGAGGGGCTGCTGGGGAGGAGGGGCTGCATTTTGGTGCTTACCTGTGGGGGAGCCCTGGGCCACACCTGTAGGAGGAGGCACCTGGCGGGGGGTGGGGGGTAAATGGTGGGCGACCGTGAGCCTTGGTCAGTAGTACGTCAATGGAGAGATCCTTCCTGCAAGGCCTCCCCTGTCCTTCCTTCCCCTGCACCCAGGCTGTTCTCCTGCACCCGAGCGCAGAGCTTCCCTGTGTTAGAGTGTGGCCCTGTTTCGACTTGTGTTTTATATTTTCCATGATTCCCATGTTTCTAGAGCAGGACAGAGGGTCCGTCTGCATGCGGCCATGCTCCCTACAAATGCCTGTTCCGCTCGCTCATTGGCACAGCATGTCCATTTGCCAGGGGTGGGCCTGAGTTTGTCTCGGTGATGACCAGGCTACTCTGTTTCTTCATCTATTGCAATTATTGTAACATCAGATTGTACAGGGAAACTATGATACTTGAAGGAATGATCTCCACTTCACCTGCAGAGGGATTCACTTTGATATTGAATATTCTGGGCGAGCTTTTCCTTTGTTTCCTCAGCCATAAATGCTCACATAAATCAGTCCAATGTTCCACTTTCCTACTCTGCTCAAAGAATGACAAAAATGTACTCTTGGATTTGAAGGGTAGCTGAGCTGATCGATGCCAGAGAACATTCCTGAAACTGCATGAAACAGAGGCGCCTAAGCCGCTGGCCCAGCCACGGGGTCCCCGAGGCAGAGCGGAGGGGCGCACGGCTAGCGCACACCTGCGGAGGTGGTAATGTCGAAGTCCGTGTCTCACGGACGCCTACAGGACACCCGCTCGGCATCCGGTCACCCCCCAAGACGAGAAAACTCGCTCAGGGCCCGTCCCGCCACAGAGCAGCCCGTGGGCGCGAGGGCGTGCCCCGTGGTATCCCGGTGGGCTGCCTTGGTCACGGTGAGGAGGCGGACCGCGTTGGAGTTCCTGGCGAACCGACAGAGACCCCAGCGGAGAAATGGACGGCCCACACCTCACACAGGGACAGACACGGACAACAGGCCTCACCCGCTATCGCAGAAACGCAGATGGAAAGCGCAGCACCGTCTGCGCACCCCCACGGGGGCTGAGGCTTAAAGCCTGAGGTGCCAGGTGGCCCGCGGGGGTCACCTGGGGCTCGCGCCCCCTCCCTGGCTGTTGAGCGCTGGCCACTCCGGCCACGTGGGGACCCAGGTGCACGCGCGCGCCTCATGCAGGTGTGGCTCGTGGCACACCATCTGAGCGTCAACAAAGTTGAGTACAGGGCGAGAACGTTACACATCAAATCACAGCAAGATCTGCAGTAGCCGCGTAGCGTGCGGTCGCCATGACTGGACTTCGGGATCGAGTGCCACTGTCTTCATCCCACACCGGCAGCATGCAGCCCACCGCCCGTGTGCGTCAGAAGTCTCCGTTCCTGCCCCGACGCAGCCCTGGGACGGCGTCCTGCGTGCAGTCAATGGACAGCGTGGCCCGGGTGCCCTGCTGAGCCTGCGGGGATGGTCCCCCCAGCAGCCCGATGGCCCATTCACCCTTCCCCCTCCCAGCACCAAAGCGCTCGAAGCAGCAAGTTGAATCTCTGGTCATGTCGTGCGGAATCTGTGGGATGGGCAGCTCACAGAGAAGGCCTGACGCCTACGTTTGGGGGTCCGGTTCTAAAGTCTGTCTCCTAATGTGCTGTGAACAGAGTTCTACTTTGACCAGCTCACTCATTTTTACTTCCATTAGCTCGAAAGAGTGAGACCGGGGGCCCCAGGGCCTCCCCGCGAGCCAGGCCCTGCCTCTGCTCTGTGGCCTCATCTCCGGTGGCCGTCCTTACTTGTGAGCACACCCACGCCCGCTCGTCCGTGATTGCTGCTGGACCCCGACGCCGCCGTTCCCTCCCGGACGCGTGACCCCTCCCTTTGCGGGGACTGCGGAGAAAATCTAGCATTTCACACACGATTCTTTTAAGTCTGTGTTACCGGCATTTGGCTTTTGTTTCCAGAATGATTTACGACAATTGCGTTGGTTTTGAATCCATTACTGAAACGGCGTGGAATCCGTTCTGTGTTCAGAGAGAAGAGCTTGCGCCTGTGCGCCACCCCAGCAGCCTGGGGGTCTCAGGCTGACCTGGGGGGTGGGGTCTCAGGCTGGCCTGGGGGTGGGGGTCTCAGGCTGGCCTGGGGGTGGGGGTCTCAGGCTGGCCTGGGGGTGGGGTCTCAGGATGATCCCGGAGGTGGGGGTCTCAGGCGGGCCCGGGGGGGTCTCAGGCTGACCAGGGGGGTGTCTCAGGCTGGCCTGGGGGTGGGGGTCTCAGGCGGCTGCTGTGCTCCTGGGGCCTGGCCCAACCTCCCTCCCCAGGCCCTCTCGCACCCCTGCTCCTGAGCCTCCGACAAATTCATGTGTTTCTTTTACTTTTCTAAAAATATCCACCTATCACTTCAGATGTGTGAGGACTTAATTTGTTTTGTCTTATTTTTTTAAAAAAATCCTTGAGTGAACAGAAGATGGCAGATTTCATAACCATCCCAAGTTGGGTGTGGCGTTTGCCTGGACTCCTCCGCATTGACCCTTTTCCCATCTTTCCTGCCTTCTCTTGGGGACTGGGCGCCCCTGGGGCCGACACCACTGCTCTGAACCCCTGCCCTTCCCCTCCTCCTGCACAACTATGGGTGATGTCGCCTCACCACACGGGGTTCATGTGAGCTGAGCTGTAATCACACGACACGTTGTGGGGTACGGTGAGTGCGGAGCCTCCTGCCTGTTGGTCAGTGAGCTGCAGACCACACTGGCCGGTGGGAGGGATGCTGGGGCCGCCCCCCTCCAGCCTGGGGAACTCGGCCTCCTGTGGCCTCACCTCTGCTTTTGGGGGGCTGCTATCGGGAAGTCGGGGGTGTCTGTCTCATATTTGGTGTGCCTGGGTCTCCTCTCCAAACCCTGGCCCTCAGCTTTCCTCTCTGGGCCAGGCCCACTCTTTTAGGGGCCCCTCCCTTGTGGGGAACCTCCCACCCCCCCAAGACCTCTAGGCAGAAGCTCGCCACTCCTGACCTTCTGAAGCCCCTTCATCTTCTTGGGGGACAGTTTCTGGCTGGTGCCCAGGGACTTCCTTTAATTCAGGTCCAGCTGCAGCTGACAGATTTCCTTAAAAAAAGTCCTGAAGACGGATGACATGTGTATTTGTTCGCCAGGGCATCCGTGACAAACTACCATAGTCCAGGTGGCTCAAAACAGCAGAGATTTATTCTCACACAGTCTGGAGGCCAGAGACCAGAGATCCGGGTGGGGCAGGGCCATGCTCCCTGCAGAGGCCCTGGGGCAGGACTCTCCCTGCCTCCTCCAGTCTCCGGAAGCTCCTGGGCACTGGTCTTGTCCCTCTGATCTTGGCCTCTCCCTGTGTGTCTGTGCATCTTCTCCTCTCTTAGAAGGACTCCAGTCATTGGGTGATCTTTTCTTGAGTCCCTTCACTTGGCAGGGCTTGGAAACATCCTTCTGGGGACCCGAGTGCACCCACCACACTTCCTTCCCCACCACTTCATTTCATACACATCTGTCCACTTGGAGCCTCAACCTCTGGAGTCCTGATCAGAGGGTGAGCGGAGTGTCAGCAGAGATCAGCAATGGTTTGCCTGTGGGAGCATTGCCTTCTGGAACCTGGCCCACTTAGATAGGAACTTGCGTCCCCTGAGTCCTACCCCAGTGCGGACACCGCCTCCTCTCCCGACCTCCAGGGTGACTCTCGGACCCACATTCCATGAGCAGATGGGGTTCTTCCCACTGTCTGGCAGGTGAACATGGTCTTGGCCCCGCAGCTGGTCCCTGCGGGTGACTGGTGAGCCTCGTGTGGCCGCTGTTGGCAGTGGGTGGGATGGTGCTGACACCCTTCATGCCCCTGTGACAGGTGCAGAGACAGTCTCTGGAGTCTCCCACTCTGAGAACCAGCAAAGATGAAACAGTCCCAGCACCAGGCACTTGGCTAAGAAGCACATAATTGTGCCCATATAGCCGTGGTGACCTGGTTAATTAGAATTCAGGGACATTCACTTTAGTAGAAGAGCAATTAGGGGCTCTGCCTGCCTGTGTGGTGAAGCGAGCTGGTGATGAAGGAGGGAGGGCTGGATGGCCTGCACCCTCCAGATGGGAATCAGCATGCTCCCCAGGAACGAACCATTGCCAACCCTGCTTTCCATCTGCCTGGAGGGGATATGTTGGAGCACATACAAAAATAACTCCAGATTTCAAGTTGGCCTCAGCATCCCAACAGGGGTTGACCCTGAAATCACAGTTTTGTGTCTCAAGTATTCACAGTTCCCTCTGCGCCCTGCCAGCCATGGATGGCGGGCCCTGCTGTGTGGGTGGGCATGTTCTTTTATGGGTCTTTCTCAAAGAACACAGATGAGTGTAGTTATCACCACTCGATGCTGCCAGAGCCATATTGGTAGCTTCCAATAAGCCCACTCATTCATTTGATGACTGTTCATTGATCCACATGTCCTAAGAATATGAGATGCATATGACTCAGAGCAAGAAACAATACTTTGATCAGGAAGTGCACATTTTGTTGATTAGGGATTTGTGGAGGGACATCCAGGCGGTGGCCCAGGTACAGCTGGTGGTGAGGGAGGCTCTTCTTGGCAGGTGTCACAATGGACACACCCTTTGCAGCATGGTGAGGGCAGAGGAGTGAGGCAGAGACCTGGGGCACAGGCAGGTGCACGGGTGTAGAGACACATAAGGACTTGGCAAGGGTCCTGGAAGGCCGTGTGGTCCTGCAGGGAAGTGACGTGATTCACGTAGTGGTATTGGGTCCTTCCTCCAGCAGCTGCTATGTGGAGAGGGTGTGTGAGGCAGGCAGAGGGAAGCGGGTTATTGGGGTAGCTTTGGGGGTGGTGGGAGTTTGGGCCAAATGAAGACAGATGAGGCAGAGGTAAGTGACCAGCTAGGAATATCCAGGAATCATGGAAGGGTGAGTGGGCATGGGCCCAAGAGGACAGAGATGTGCAGACCCTGGAGCCATGCACTTGTTAGGTTTTCCTGGAGCTGGTGGCCAGCCAAACATTGGACTAAGGATTTCATTGTAAATGAATTATGTCAAATAAAGATGTCAAAAAACACTTAATCAATAAGATAGAAAAAATAGGCAAAATAGACAAATCCACAGAAAAATAAGCCTTACTAAATTGGCACAAATAATAGCAAATCTGAATTGTCCAAAATCTAACAAAGGAGATTGCCCTGTAATCAAAATCCCCGACACACACATGCAAACACACAAACTTCAAATTAGTCACCTCATGCTTGAAGTATTTCAAATATTTAGGAGCTCAGATCTGTTTTAACCAAATTGTTCCAGAGATTATAAAATGAAAGAACATTTCTCAACTCATTTAGGAGACCAGCATGACCTTGGCATCTAAGTCTGGAGAATTAAAAGGAGGGAAATTTATAGGGTGGCCTCTCTTATAAACATAGACAAAGAAATTCTAAGCAAAATACTAGCAAACCAAACTTGTACACATGTAATATTATAAATGATCATAGCCAAGTCTGATTTATTCCAAGAAGGCAATCTGGTTTAACATTAAAATATTAGCTAATATCCTGCTTCTAGTTCAGATATACAAAGTCGTAAGTGAACATTCTTGGCACTCTAACAATTAAAGCATTCCAGATACTTGAAAAAACATATATGTCAAAGGGAAGAACATCAAGAGTCCAGGACCAAAGCAACACAAATGATTTAAAGTCCAGATAGTGAGGAATTAGTGCTGCTCCTGTCCCTGGTGGGGGGAAGCAGAAATAATCCTATACATACAGGCAAGAGAAGCCCACCGAAGTTCTTGCAGACTTTCAACAACATGGTCTGGCACCAAATAACCCCTGGATAATGTGCAGCAGCAGAGGCTTCTTTCAAGTACAAGTCAGATGCTTTCAAAAGTGGGATGCAGTGCAGAGAGCTGAGAGAACCCCCAGATCCTGAGGACGGTTGGGGTGAAGTGGGATTGCTGAGACAAATCCCTGATGGACTCCAGGCTTTCAGATTTAATCAGCAGAGAGAGGGGAGGAGAGCTGATAAGGATCCCTTTAAGGATTGAAGGAAGGAATTGTAGTCCTTCGCAAGTGGTAGGAGCACCACGGGCAGTGCCCACAGTGCAGGCGGCAGGGCAGAGGAGGAACGCTCTGAGCTCAAAGGGGCTGGGTTAGGACTGGAGGGAAGCCCTAACTGGGATGGGGATTCCCAACAACCCAAACACAGGCCACCAAACCCATGTGAAGAAAAGACCATCCACGGAGGCACAATTCTCTTTTAATGCTCAGAGTCTAGGCTCTGATAAGGGACATTTTTGATACATTCTCTCAAATATTTGAAAACAAGGATAAACTGGTGCAAAGCCCAGAACCAGCTGTGGGTCAGACTTACCTCCCATTCTAGAGGCTTGGCATTTGAGACAGTGCCCTGTTCTGGATGTGAATATTATTGATTATAGTCTGTGTTGTTCTCATGTGCAGTATGTCCAAAATGAATTTAAGAAATCATATGCACACACATACATGGAAATGTGACCCATTTTCAAGAGAGGAAACAGTGAATAAAAGAAGAGCCCGACAAGACTGCTCTGTTGAGTCATCAGAAGGGACTGTGAAATAATTAAGTTAAAAAATGCCAAAGACCTAGTGGATACATATTAAGAATGACAAAAATGAAAAATGTATAATGCAGAGAACAAAATCATTGAATCAGAAGGCAGAACAGTACATTTAAATTAAGAAAGAAATGCAAAAAATGTCTAAAAACAGAAAAAAACATACATTTGAGACAACATTAAATGGTATAAAATATAATTGGAGACTCAAAAGGAAGAGATAGACAAAATGAGACAGAAGGAATATTTGAAAAGATAATGTTCAAGACTTTTCTAAAATCAGTGCAATGCATCAGCCTACAGGTTCAAGAAGCTCAAAACCAAAGCAGGATACATGACAAGAAAACCAGGTGTAGGTACATCCCAGCTAAGATACTGACAATCAGAGACAACAGCAGACTTAGAAACAACCAAGAGAAAGGTTTATTATTGAAAGAAAATAAATGATTTCTCACCAGAAACAAAGAAAGTTGGAAGTCAATTAAATGACATCTTTAAGGTCATAAAATAATAAAAATGGTTAATCTATAATTTTATAACAAATGAAAATGCCCTGTAAAGATCAAGGAGAAATAAAGACATGCTCAGTCAAATGTGGAGAGACTCTGTCTCCTTCTGTCCTAACTAACAAAAAGCACTGAATGAAGGTCTTCGGGTTGAAATGAAACAACATCAGACAGAAGTCTGCACTTCTGTATTCTGTTTTTTTCTTTAGCTATTCCTGTGTTGTGCTTAGATATTCACCCAGAGACTAGCTCAAACCCTCAGTAACTGTGCTCCCAGGGAGACCATGCTGTCTAATGAACTCGGCAAGAGCCTGTCAAGAGAGCGTTCCTCTCACCCACCTCCTGGCCTGTGGGTCATAACTACGTGGTGGAGCCCGACATGCCTCCGTGAATGAGGATGAAACTCTGGAGAGGGTCAGGGTCTGTGAAATAAGAGAGATCTGTCCTCTCTCTTTCACACACAAGTTGATATCTATTCATTGCAAATATACAAATATATGCATCTTAAGAAAACAATTATTTAAGGCAAAAATAATCACCATGGGCTCTGAGGCATGTCGGGCTCCACCACATAGTGATGACCCACAGGCCAGGAGGTGGGTGAGAGGAACGCTCTCTTGACAGGCTCTTGCCGAGTTCATTAGACAGCATCGTGTCCCTGGGAGCACAGATACTGAGGGTTTGAGCTAGTCTCTGGGTGAATATCTAAGCACAATACAGGAATAGCTAAAGAAAAAAATAGAATACAAAAAATAAACATTTATGTAGAATACATGGAACAAAGAAGAAATTGAATCAGTGTTGGACAAACTTCAGAACGAGAGACTTGAGCTTTCTCTTAGCAGGAACTCCCATTGGGTCTACACTGGCTGAGCACTCAAAGTGAAAGGTAAGTGCTGTGAGGCTTCAGAACAAAACAAACAAAAGAAAGAAAAAGACCCACTAATGCTTCCTGCTAGAGATAGATTTAACTGTAAAGACACAGGACAGATGGATGTGGATGGGAGGCAGAGGGAAGAGGCCCATGCTGACACTGGCCATACCGCTTCAAATAGCAGACTTTAAGAGAATGAATTTTCACTGAACGTGAAAACAGCTGATTGTATAATGATAAAGTGGTAAATTCATTGAAGAGACATAATACTATTAGGTAAGTATTGGCCTAACAACAGAGATTCAAAACACGTGAAGCAAAATTGTCAGAAATGAAGACAGAAATATGTAGACACAAAACCACGACTCACAGTTTTTGTCATTAGTCTTTCAATTGCTTGATAGAATAGGGAAAATATCTCTGTAGAATATGAAAATAATTATCAACCAATGTGTATCACTTGACATTTATAGAATGCTCTAGCCAACCTCTGTAGGTTGTGTGTTCTTTGCAAACACATGTGAAGCTTTCAAGATAGACCTTATCTGGGCTGTAGAAATGGGTATTGATCTATAAAGAGGAATTAAACACAAAAAGAATTATACAGAACACATGCTCAAATAATGGTTTTAGATTGGAAATCAGTAACAATGAGATACTTAAATCATCCACAAATATTTGGAAATTAAACCTCTGACTGCTAAATACTGCATGGTTCGAAGAAGAAACTGTAGAGAGAATGAGATGATATTTCAAATTGCATCATAATGAAAACCTAACATATCCCAATCAGTGGTATGCAGCTAACAGAATTTAGAGGGAAATTTATGGCTTATATTTTTTTAAAGTGGTATAAATAAATAAACTATGATCCCACCTTGAAAAAAAAACAATAAAAGAAAAACAAACAAATTGAGTGGAAGAACTAAGTAAGATCAGAAATCAATACACGTCTCTAAAAGCAATCGAAACAAAAGCAAAAATGAACTTTTGGGACTTCATCAAGATAAAAACTTCTGCACAGCAAAGGAAACAGTCAACAAAACTAAAAGGCAACCTACGGAATGGGAGAAGATATTTGCAAATGACATAACAGACAAAGGGCTGGTATCCAAGATCTATAAAGAACTTATCAAACTCAACACCCCAGAAACAAATAATCTAGTCAAGAAAGGGGCAAAAGACATGAACAGACACTTATCCAAAGAAGACATATGAATGGCTAACAGACACATGAAAAAATGTTCAACATCACTAGCCATCAGGGAAATTCAAATCAAAACCACATTGAGATACCACCTTACACCAGTTAGAGTGGCAAAAATTAACAAAACAGGAAACAACAAATGTTGGAGAGGTTGTGGAGAAAGGGGAACCCAACACTGTTGGTGGGAATGCAAGCTGGTGCAGCCACTCTGGAAAACAGTATGGAGGCTCCTCAAGACATTACAAATAGAGCTACCCTATGACCCAGCAATTGCACTGCTGGGTATTTACCCCCAGAGATACAGATGTAGTGACCCGAAGGGGCACCTGCACCTCAGTGTTTATAGCAGCAATGTCCACAAGAACCAAACTGGAAGGAGCCGAGATGTCCTTCAACAATTGAATGAACGAATGGATAAAGAAGATGTGGTTCATATGTACAATGGAATATTACTCAGCCATCAGAAAGGATGAATACCCACCATTCGCATCGACATGGATGGAACTGGAGGGTATTATGCTGAGTGAAATAAGTCAAGCAGAGAAAGACAATTATCATACGGTTTCACTCATATGTGGAACATAAGGAACAGCTCAGAGGACCACAGGGGAAGGGAGGGAAAACTGAATGGGAAGAAATCAAAGAGGGAGATGAACTATGAAAGACTCTGGACTCTGGGAGACAAACTGAGGGTTACAGAAGGGAGGTGGTGGGGGGGTGGGGTAGCCAGGTGATGGACATTAAGGAGGGCATGTGATGTGATGAGCAATGGGTGTTATACACAACTAATGAATCGTTGAACACTAACTACATCAAAACTAATGATGTACTCTATGTTGGCTAATTGAACTTAATAAAAAAAAGGAAAAAAGATATCAATACAATAGAAAATAAACAGAAAGAAATCAACAAAACAAAGGATGTTTCTTTGAAAAAATAATAGTAAAAACTTCTAACAACACTGTTCGAGTGCAACAAAAGGAAGGAAATAGAAATCGCCAATGTTAGAAGGCACAGACATCACATGCACTGGAAGTTTGGTGAGGGGAAATTATCAATTCTTTATAAACAGAATCTCAGCAAATTTGATGTAGCAAAAAATTCCTTGAAAAATACAAAGTACTAGACTGGACGCAAGGAGACATAGAAAATCTAAGTAAACCTATGTCTATTATGTAAATTGAATTCATAATCAGGAATATTCCCAAGAAGGAAATTGCATATTCAGATGGCTTCATCAGAGAATTCTACCAAACATTTATTATTAATACCAATATTATACAAACTCTTTCATAAATAGCATATGAGAGACCCAAGTGCTGGCAAAGGAACCATCAAGAAATAGAATTGCAGACCCACCATTGCTCTTGCACAAAGATGCAGAAATACTTAATGAAATATTACTGTTCAAATCTGGCAATAAATGAGAAGATTAAAACTGTGACTATGTGAGTTTTATCCCAAGAATGCAAGATTGGTTTAATATTCACCAGTCAATGTACTATACCTCATCAAGAGAGTAAGAGGAAAAATAAATGTGATTACCTCCGCAGATGCAGTAGAAACATATGGTCGAGTTCAGTACCCCTACATAGTGAAATCTCTCCGCAAAGTAAGAGTGGACATAGATCTGCAAAATCTGATAAAAGAGTATTTATGAAAAGCCTGAAGCTAACGTCTTAATTAATGGTAAAAACCTGAACATGATCCAGCAATCCCACTTGTGCGGATATGCCCCAGAGTTGAAAGCAGAGTCTTGAAGGGATATTTGTACACGCGTGTTCACGGCAGCATCACTCACAACGGCTCAAACGTGGAAGCATCCCACCTGTCCCTCAGTGGATGGATGGATAAACAAAACGTGGTGCATCCAGATGATGGAATAGTATTCAGCCTTCATAAGGGAGGAAACTCTGACACCTGCTAGAACCGGGTGAAACTTGAGGACTGTGTTAAGGGAGATGAGCCAGTCACACATGCACCATACACCAAATCCCAGGATTCCACTTACGTGAGGCACCCAGAGGGGGTCAGATTCATGGAGACAGAGGGTGGATGCTGGTGCCGGGGGCTGGGGAAGGGGCCATTTGGGAAGATGGAAAAGTTCTGGAGATGGGTGGTGTTGATGTTTGTACATTATGAATGTATATAAAACCACTTACAAACCATTAAGATTGGCTAATTTTATGCTATGTGTATGTTCCCACATTAAAAAAATTGGAAAAAAACCAGGAATAAATCTAGGATATCTACTAGTTCTACTTCTAACCCAAAATTATACAGGAGGTTCTTATGAGTAAGAGGAAAAAGAAAATAGAAACAATGACAACTGGAAAAAAAGTCTACATTCTGTAGCTTCTGGCAACAAGTGTGTACACAGAAGGTCTGCTCCACAGAGCGAGCTCGCCGACTGAGCAAGGCCACAGGATGCAATCCTACCACGCGGGGGCAGGCCCACCCTTAGGTGTTTACCGGCTAAGACATGTGTAAGAACGTTTGCGCAGCATTATTCATAATTGCCCCAAACTGAAAATAGCCAAGAAGTCTAACAGCAGGGAGCAGATAAGCAGCCTGGAGCGCAGCATACGATGGAGACTCCTCAGCGGTAGGGAGAAGATGCGTTTCTGTCCGTGATGTGACAACACGGGGGCATCCCAAGAACGCATCTGGCAGAGGATTGAAGGCAAAATTATGCGTGTACCGTGTGTTCCATTTGTACGGGATTCGAATCAGGCAAAACTAACCTACGGTGATGGAAACCAGGTGTTGGTGGTCGGGGTGCACATGGAAAGGGTTGGGGGGAGCTTCCTGAGGGGCGGAAATGTGTTGTATCTTGTTTTGGGTGCTGGTTACACGGACGTATACAATTGCTAAAACTCACCAAACTGAACATTTAAGAATTTTGTACTTTTGTATGTCAATTATATCTTAAGAAAGAACCAAAAAAATTTACCACATTAATAGAATAGGCTAAAAAATAGTCACTTTAATAGGTATAACATAAAACATTGGAAATGCATCAATGTTCGTTCACGATAAAAACTCTTAGCAAAGTGAAAGGGGAGCAGAACTCCCTTAACCTAATAGAGCGACATACACAAGGATGGGATCTTTTAACCAGAAATTGGGAATGAGAAAAGAATGCTTATTGTCACGACTGCTTTTTAACATGGGACTGAAGATTTTTGCACCGTAAAACAAAGCAAGGGGAAAAAACTGAAAGTGCGGGGATTGGAACATTAGAAATAGAAGTTCTTTGAATACAACCTAATTGATTATATAAAACTTCAAAAAGGTCATAGAATAATTATTAGAATTAATAAGTTACATTTATCACGGTTACTGGAACAAGGTAAATATCAAATTTGTTTTTACATAAAAGCCAACAATTAGAAATAGAATTTAAAAAATGTTATATAAATACTATCAAAAATATTAAACACATAGGAATAAATCTAATGAGAAGTGTGCATGACCTCTGAAGAGAAAATATTACCAGAGAAATTAGCCCAAGATAAACGGAGGGTGTGTGTGGTGACGGCATGGTTTGGGTCTAGCTCCCATCGGAGGGGGGCCTTTGTGTGAAGGGATGGAGGTCGGGAGGCTGGAGGTGAGGAGCGGCCTGGAGGCTCTCATATTTGGGGCAGCAAGAAGTGGGAGGCTTACCCAGGGCCATGCTTTGGCCACGTTGGATTGAAGCATCTCTGACAGACCACGTGGAGAGGTCGGAGGTCAAGGACACAACCAGATGCAAGTGCATGGAGCCCGTTTAATCTGCCACAATGGGGTGAACCCTGATTTGAGGTCTCACGTGGGGGTGGCAGGCCTGTCACCTCTTCTGAGTGGCAGCGCGGGAAGGCCATGACTTTGGGTTTGGATGTACCAAGTGTGAGGCGTCTGTCACCCCGCCAAGCAGAGATGGCCTGAGGGCGGTGGGTCCTTGATTGCATCTGCCTGCTTTTAGTCTTCATCTGAGCGGCATTCTGCTGTCTTCACGGACAACGTGGCCCTCTAACCGCACAGGCTCTGGCCTCCGGGGAATCCCGGTGGCGAGTGCCACCTTCTTCCGAGGCCGTGCGGCTTTCCCGCCGCCCCCCACTCTCCGGATGTGGCCCGCGTGCCCCGCCGCGGAGCTGCTCGGGCTCCGGGTGGGTACTTTGGAGGGTACACATGCCAACGAGGACCATCTCTGCTCCCGGGGCTCCAGAGAACGACTTTTTAGTGGGTTGCTATCACACGTGCTCAATTATTCAGGGGACTGTTCAGCTGAAATTATTCAATGGATTTGCAATCTGTTATATGGCAATTGCTGGCTACAAAATTCTCCCTGTCCCCTGAGCCCTTTCGACAGCTGACAAAATGAGGGTGTGAAATAACTTTTTGTTCCCTGTTAATAATGTTGGGGGAATGCAGAGTTGCTGTTTTTAAATATTTCAGGCCTTCCACTCAGAGATGGGCAAACAAAGCAGAAACAAATGGCAAGACTTACATGCTAGTGGCGGGTAGACTAATGACCTGGTGTGTTAACTCACTGAACAGTGGGCTGGGTCTCCCCCGACTGAGGACCCACTCCACGATGGCTCAGGCCGGGTCAGCAGCCGGCTCAGCCCCGGCTGCCTTCCAGCCACACAGCCCTGCTGCCTGGAGTCCGCTTGGTAACACAGGGATGGGGGACACCTCTGCAGGATGTGGAAGTCACCCCCAGTGCTGTCCAATATGGCCACTGCAGGTACGTCCTGTTAGGGGCCGAGGGAGGCCACCCCACACTCTGCACCCTTTGCCGAGCAGAGGAAAAACATAAGGTGGGTGACAGTTCTGAAATACAGTGTTTCCAGAAGTTTATTTGTATTGTTACTCTTATGCTCATTCGATGGGGCGTCCCAACTATAAAATGATTCCTTGCTGGATGTTCTTGTGCCTCTCGGGCCCCTTCTTGTGGTCCCTCAGAATCCCTACTTTGCTTCTTGTACTTCGTCCATCTCCTGCATGCTGCTGGGCTGCTTAGGGGGAAGCCGTGGGAATGCAGAGGACCTGCCTGTTGACTTTCACAGCTTAGCTCCATGTTTTGTGTAGTAAGGCGGGGGAGGCGTGTGTTTCTGGAAGATGGTGTGCATGTGCAGCGTGTTGGGAAACGCCGCGGGCTCTCGGTCAGTGGCTCACACACTGGTGCTGGTTAGTCAGAGGGGGGCGTCTCCAGCCTGGATGTTTCTCTGGAGCCTGCTGGTCTGATGGCAGCTCCCACATGCGTATGGGACTCACGGCCCCCCTGTCTAGGCTCCGCCACCGTCTTTTCACACCTCCCATAAATGAACTAGAATGTCATAAGCTCCTCGAAGCCCCTGGGAAGTGCAGGGAAGTCTTTAATAACTGGCTCTTGAACCACCGCCTCCTGGCTTCTGAGGTCTCTCCATTATTCCAAGAACATCCGTTTTATACGCACAGCCTCGAGCGGGTCTGTTTCACTCTGCCGGCCCCCTGCTCAGTCCTCTCCCAGTTGTGCAGGATTCTCAGCCCACCCTCCACTGAGGCTGCTCCCGCCAGGCCAGGAACGACACTCCGCTTGGCCACACCTTGGCTTTAGATATCACTGAGTCACCTGCTACAGCTGTTGGAGAAAGCCACAAGATCATGCAGTCTGATGACACACCAGACTGGTCACCACGGTCCCCCTGCCACCGGGAAGGCCGTCCCTCCCCTGACACCTGCGGCTGCGCTGGGATGTCCCTCGACCTTGGCGGCACCCAGCGCCCTCCCCCTCCTGTTGAGGACATCACCCTGGCCATCCTGGCTGCACCCATCCCCACCACGCCGTCCACCAGCTCATCATGGACTTCCTGCCCCGCTGTCCCTCTGGCCTGTGTCACAGCATTTTACCCAGCAATTCAAACATGCCTGAGCTTCTCTCACCTTAGTGAAAAATAGACCGGTAGATACTAGGTGAAAAAAAGGCATCTTTGCCCCACCGGAGCCCTCTGTGTGTTCCCCCCGCCTGGACGGGTCAGGAGGGGTCGTGCTCACCCCTCTCCTGGCCCAGAGCCCCAGGTCTGCCCGTCCCCTCTGCCACCTTCCGCTGGAAACTCCCCCTGCTCTGGTGGCCTCCTTGCTAGCCTGGTGGCTACTAGTAATCCTCTGTGGAGCCGCTCACCACTCTCTTCTATTTATTTAAATTCAATTAATTAACATATCGAGTATTATTAGTTTTAGAGGTAGAGCTCAGTGATTCATCATTTGTGTATAACACCCAGTGCTCATCACATCATGTGCCCTCCTTAATGCCCATCACCCAATTACCCCATCCCCCACCCACCTCCAGCAACCCTCAGTTTGTTTCCTATGATTGAGTCTCTTATGGTTTGCCTCCCTCTCTGATTTCATCTTGTTTTATTTTTCCCTCCCTTTCCCTATGTTCATCTGTCCTGTTTCTCAAATTCCACATATCAGCGAGATCATATGATAATTGTCTTTCTCTGAGTGACTTACTTCGCTTAGCATAATACCTTCTAGTTCCATCCATGTCATTGCAAATGGCAAGATTTCATTCTTTTTGATGGGTGAGTAATACTCCATTGTGTGTATGGACCACACCTTCTTTATCCAGCCTAACCACTCTCTTATTTCTTTGAAAGGAGAAGGGGATGAGGGTAGGGGTTCCACATTGACTCACGTAAACTTTGCACATATAGATTTAAAATAATTCACGGTGTGCACATTTCATACAAATGATTCCTACGCACTAAATGTGGAATATGAGGCTATTTTAGGGGAAGAAATCTTGAGTGGATTCCAGATGGAAATAAGAATCCCAAATAATCCCATTTCTTAGGAGAGGAAAGTTGCCAAGTAGCATTTCATTGCATTTGTGAACAAGCTTTTTCACTTAATTACATGCATTTTTACTATAAATGGCTAAGAAAGGTTTCTAGTGTAGTTTCAAGTCTTAATGTCAATACCAATGAATCTGTGAGTGTAATAAATGTGATTTCAGAAGAAATATTGACTCACAATCATACAAAATCTCACTTTTATATTAGGCAGATTGAGAAAATGGGATGGAATATGTTTAAGGCACTAAATGATGATGAATCATTTTTCTTGTATGGGGATGGGGTTACTCACTGGTTAAATCAGTGTACTTAGTGTACTTTTAACAAGACCTGGTAAAATCTGAATGCTGCATAACTGTTAGCTGCCACTGCTATTAGGAGGCTAATAATGTTTATTCTTTACATTGTTACTTGCTAAATGGATCAAAATGAATCCAGTGAATTATAATGAACTACAATTAGGAAAATTAAATCTATAGAAGCAAAGGAGCAAATGAGATGTCAAATGGAAAGCAAATTGAAACTGTGTTCAGATAACTTCTGGGTGCTGTTGGCCACCTAAGACCCGGGGATGCCTCCCCGCCTGTCCTGCTGGCTCTCCACCGAAGTCAGGAAGCCTGAGCAGGACAGGAACAGTGGGATGGCCTGCTCTCTCTGTGCTTCAGAGAAAACAGTCTCCCTGAAGGGCAGGATGGAAAAACAGAGGTCACGTCTCACTTTGGAGGCATCTCAACAGGTGGATGACATCTGGCTGAGGCTGCCCCCAACCCTGACCCGACCCAGGTCCTGTTGAGTGGATGTGGTGAGCCCCCGACCTCTGCCTCATGGAGGAAAGAGCATCCCCTCTGAGGAATGACACACTCTGTGGCCGCTTTGCATGTAACACCCAGCATGCTCTTTTTTCTCAGGACAAGAAAGGAAGAAAAGGCCATTGTGATCAAAGGGCAAGAGAAAGAGAAGCTACCAGAGGTGGCCGGTGATGATCAGGTGCTGAGGTCAGCAGACAGGCTGAGACAACAGTAGTTACAAATATGCTGAAGAAAATAAAGGGAAAGTTTAATCAAGTGGAAGAAAGTATGCATAATTTCCATACAGAATTGGGCTTTAATAAAAATCCTCAAATGGACATCTTAGGGCTGAAAAGTACAATTCCTTAAGCAGACTGGATATGCGGAGGATAGAGCAGTGAGCAGGGAGATGCCCACCGGGGCGCAGCAAGCCGCATCCCTGAGACACATTCACAAGATCCCGGGTGAGGCTGAGTGGAATTCTCAAGGGGAAGCGGGAGCCCACACGCCCCGGGACAATGTCTCCACGCGCTGGGGAAAACGGAAAGTGCTACCTGCCTATAATTCCACGCACAAAACATATTCTCGAGAAACGAAAGGGAAGTAAAGACGTTATCAAACTAGCAAAGGCATGAAAGATAGTAAAGTAGGATCTTCACGGTGGAGGAAAACCAGCCCAGACGGGAGTGTGGGAGTTTAGGAAAGAATGAAGGGCTAATGCTGGTGTCGAGATCGACTATAACCGCCACATTGGGGTTCGTGAAACAGATGGCGGTACAGGATCCTTGGGCAGGTGAGAAGTGTTCTCAGTAAGCTGCCAACGAAGATACATTGTAGCAAGTTAAGGATATGTATTTTGAGTTTCAGGGTATCTGGTAAAGAGAAACAGTTAAAAATTGTAATAGCAGGTATCAAAAGGTGATTGGATGAAATAACAAAGGTACTTGATTTATGGAAATAAAGGTCATGAAAGATCCAGGAACAGACCTGACCAAGAAGCAGGGGCCTGCGACTGAGCCCATCAGCAATTCTATTAAACAAAACTGAACCAAACCTTCTGAGAACAGAAACAGACAAAACCACTGTTACTCTCCGATTACACAACTAACTAAGTGAATTTAGCCACATCTCAGGACATAAATCCGCTGTGTTTCTAATACTAGCAGGGATGGTGGGAAATTGAAATTATAAAGCAACATGTTTTACACCAGCACCAAAAGACAAGAGATACATTGGTATAAATCTGACAAAACGTGAATGGGATCGATGTGCGGAAATCTAGAAAACGTTGATGAAAGAAATCTGAGAAGAACTAGATAAATGGAGGGATCTGTGTATTTGTGGGTGCGCTATCCAAGCTCACCGTTCCTCCAGCCCAGGCCCAGCAGTATGCCCGGGAGGGGCTCGTCCGTCTGCTCCTCATCGCCTGGCACGCCCCGAGTTGCCTCTGCACCAGACCCTGAGCACCAGGTGCCCCAGGAGGACTTTGGCCAAGACAGCAAGACCCAGGCCAGAAGCTGTGCTGGAGTGGTGTTGCCAAAACAGATGGTGGACACTGGTGGGGGTTACCCTGCTTGTTTGGGACGAGGACCCTGGTGGCTGAGGCTCAGAAAACCTCAGCTCGGCTATGACGAGGATGATGGGAAGGTGTTTTCTGGGGGCTAAGTGGGGGTCACCTGCTTGTTTTCTTCCTAATCCCAAGGGGGCCGGTGCAGGGGGAGGAGGCTGCAGTGCTCAGTGGTGAGAGCCACATCTGCAGGAGGTGCCAAGACAAAGCTGCCAGGAGAGACCAGATGAAACCTGTTCCCTCGGCTCTGCCTTCCCCGACCCCTCCGTCCCTGCTGGAGGCACCGTGAGGCCCTGGGGCCTGAACTTCCCCACCAGGCAATCTCCCCTGCTGCCGAGGCCCAAGTGCGCCACTCTTGGGGGACAGGTGGAACTGCCCTCTCTTGTCCCATGTCCTCTGGGGGGCACCTGGGCAGTCTGCCTGCCAAACAAGATGGAAAGCTGTATGCTGCTGGGTCAGGTGGGCAGGCTGTACCTTCCCTCGTGGGCTTCCTGGGGGCCTGATGAGTGGGAGGGAATGGTCCCTTTTGGGTGTTTTTAGAGAGGTTTAGCTGAGCCAGAAGAAGAGGGGGTGTCCTGGCCGCTCCCAAGGTCACAACAGGCATCCAGATGAGCTTTGGGGTTGGGTGCCTGGCGTGCTAGCCCAGCCGGAACACCGTGCTGTCTGCCATCCCGTGAGGTTAACCCCAGTGCCCCCATCTGCCCTCAGGAGCGCCTGGAACAGGATGAGTCAGTGTCCTTCCTCCTGGCTGGGCCTGTTTCCGCCTGGGCCCCTTGCAGCTGAAGGTCCTACTGCCTCCGAGCTTCCCAAGGTCCTTGTAGAGTTTCAGATGTGGCTCGAAAAACCCTACCAAATGCCTTCCTGCTCTAAAATCTCCAGCAGTCTCATGGAGCCTGCCAGTGGGAGCCTCCCGGGGTGGTGAGGGATGCCAGGGACGTGCGGGACCTTGGAACGGGCACCTCTGGCTGAAGTTCGGGAGGAACTTGCATTTAAGCGATGCGGAATCGTGTGCAGTCTCGACCCCACATTAGGCGAGTTGGGGTCTCCGCTCGTTTCTGGTGGCCTGTGGACCCCACTGCTGCAGTATGCGGGGTGTGCTTATGAAATGAGAATTAGCTCTGGGAAGTCTTCCCCCCGTGTGATAAGAACACACCCTTCATGCCTCTGTGTACAGCTCGGGAGTGTGTTGCACGCCTGGGAACACAACTTGTGTGTGGACAAATCTGCTTTTCTCCAAAACTGCCCAAGTGGTCAGCGTTTATCCCAGGGACCTTGTCAAACGCAAATGAATAAGTAAATTAGAAAGAAGAGCACAAGGCTGGGCTGAGCCTCATTTATTAACCAAGAAACACCTTGCATCTCCATGAGCAGACGATCCTGGGCTGAGATCAGAGGAGGGAGCTCAGGTCGCCTGCTGCTTTCCGGAAACAATATGCTTTGAAACAAGGCATCTGCTTTTCCAGCTACAATGAGAAGGCTTGCATTATTAAACAACGTGCTTAATAATTTAGGCTGAAATAAACTTGCCACACAGAAGAAAGTGCCCTGTGCACCAGCACAATAATGAGATGTTACTGAACTTGACTTTGGGGATGTGGACGTCCAGGCAGCCTGATGGCTTGCTGGTCACTGGTGACTAATGCCGAAGACAGTGGCCCGACACCTCTTCTGGATCCCATGGAGCAGAGACTGCACAAGCTGTGTCCTCCAGGCTGTCCACAGGGATTTCCTCCACCCAGTGCCCACCAAGGAGCTCAAAGGAAGGCCCCAGGCATCGGCTCAGGACTCTGCCTCGGCAGGGTCTGCCCCAGGGGCCTGTCTCCCCTGTGTGCCAGCTTGTCTGAGACCTGAGGGGTCCTCTTTACCCCTACCCACATAGCAGCCCAGAGCCGGTGATGGCAGCCCTTTCTGGGAGAAGATCCTGGGCTGAGATCAGAGAAGAGAGCCCAGGTCACCCACTGTTTTCTAGAAACATCCCTGCTAGGGTACCGCGCAGCCAGGATCGCCACCACCCCCGCTGTGCCCAGTGCCCTGTCTGTCCTTACACGCAGAGTCGGCTGCTCCTGTCGTCTGGCTGGGGACACAGGGTCTTCCCAGAGGCCACTCCTTTTCAAAAGATGGTGCCTATTCACTCCCCCTGGGGTTTCTCTGATGCTGCCCTTGACCCTCAGCCCTGGGTATCCTTCTGCCATGCACAGGGCTGTGTTCCACTTCCAAGAGAGACTCCCAGATGTGATGGCCTGTGAATCCTGGTGAGGGTCCAGGTGTGTGTCCAGATGTGGGTCCAGGCTGGGTGCAGGTGTGGGTCCAGGAGTGGTTCCAGGTGTGGGTCCAGGTGTGGGACCCAAGTGTGGATCCAGGTGTGGTTCCAGGAGTGGGTCTAGGTGTGGGTCCAGGTGTGGATCCAGGAGTGGGTCCAGGAGTGGGTCCAAGTGTGGATCCAGGAGTGGGTCCAGGTGTGGGAGCCAGGTGTGGGTCCAGGAGTGGGTCCAGGTGTGGGTCCAGGAGTGGGTCCAGGTGTGGGTCTAGTTGTGAGTCCAGGAGTGGGTCCAGGTGTGGGTCTAGTTGTGAGTCCAGGAGTGGGTCCAGGAGTGGTTCCAGGTGTGGATCCAGGAGTGGGTCCAGCTGTGGGTTCAGGAATGGGTCCAGGTGTGGGTCCAGGAGTGGATCCAGGTGTGGGTCCAGGCTTGAGTCCAGGCTCCTCGGGGGCACCTCGTGGGTGGGGCCATCCCTGTGTTACAGATGAGGCCACTGAGGTTGACTTCAGAACCCCGCTTGAGCCTCCTGGCTCAGATGACCCACTTCTGTCCTTGCAGTGGGTCTGGTGTACAGAATCAGGACATGTATAGCTAATCGATAATTGGATATGCATTGTATTAGTTTCCCTGGTGCTGCTGTAAAAAAAACACCACACACTTAGTGGTAAAGTGTACAACAAGCAATAAAATGCATCATTTTATAGTTCTGGGGTCACAAGTCCAAGGGGGTCTCCCTGGGCTAACCTTGGGGTGTCAGCAGGCGATCCTGCCAGAGGCTCCTGCCTGTGCAGCTCCTCAGGCTCTTCCTTGGTGGGGGCCCTCCTCTGCCCTCGGAGTCAGCGACTCCCCGCGCTTCCGCCCTGGCTCCCCTGGGCCACCCCCTTCCCCACCTAAGGATCTGATTTCCTCTGCCCTGTGACCCGACATATTCACAGGCTCTGGGGTGAGACGGGCACTTACCCTGCCTTCCGTGTGTATACCGGTCAGCTTAGTCCGACTCGGACCACTGATAGGTGCGTGTGGTGAGTTGTGAAAAATAACTTATTTGAAGATGTCATTAGAAATTGTTCCAGTGCAATAGACTTATGAATACATGCAAGGAAGTTCTAATTATGTATGAACACTGGCGTACACACATGTGTGCTGCAAAGTCAGGACTTGGTAATGGTAGGATGATGTATCTGTAATTTCATTTCATAAAATTGACTTAATAATTTCATAAAAAACTGAAATCCAGGGCACCTGGGTGGCTCAGTTGGTTAGGCGTCCGACTCTTGGTTTCGGCTCAGGTCATGATCTCAGGGACGTGAGATCGAGCCCTGTGTCAGGCTCCAAGCTCAGCGAGGAGTCTCCTGGATATTCTCCCTCTGCCCCTCCCCCACTTGCTCACACTCTCTCTCTCAAATAAATAAATCAATAAATAAAATCTTTAAAAAACCCCAATGAAATCCCCTTCGGCTGCTACCCACAGTACGCTCAATCCCTTCCATCAGCGAGAACATCCACGTGAGGGTCAGCACTGCCATCAGCCTCAGGCCGGCTCTCCTGACTCACGGAGCTGGGAGGTAGTAAACGGTGCTGCTTTAAGCCACGAAGCTGGTGGTGATTTGTTACACTCGTGTCTCCCCGAGCTTCAGACCAAGATGGCTGATTCTGGCACAACCCAGCCCGATGTCCCACAGGCAGCCAGCCCCGCGCCTACTTCCTGCCTCGTCTGTGGGAGGCGGGCTGCCCTCCTGGCTACTGCAAGGACCCCGCCCACAAGCCATGCTGCCGCGTTGGCCTGCACCCTGGCTGCCTTGGAAGCCCACCACTTCCTGCCCTTCCCACCGTGGCACCAGCTCAGCCCCAAGCCCCGAGCACCAGCACCTGGCTATGCACAGACAGAGCCCCGCACCTGCCTGTCCCTCTCTGAACTCCCAGGCATGTGTCCCCCAGGACTTCCTGGGCTGGGCAGGGCCACAGTGAGCTGGTCCCACTGCCTGGGGCAGGCCCGACAGTGCATGGCCCGAGCACCGCGGCTGTGGACTCTGGATGTGCCCTGGAGTGTCGGGGCCCAGACTGTCATCAGGAAAGGGAGGCCACACGCAGGAAGGTGATAAACCGCTCAGACTCTGGGTGCCTCGAGAGCCTGGGGAAGTCAGGTCCTGCGGCCTCTTCATCCATCGCTCACTTACCCCTGACCTGCTCACACGCCACAGCTTTGTACAAATGTGCAGATCACGGGGTAGGAGCCTCAGCCCGGCGCCCCTGGGACAGAGATGGCAGGAGCAGGCGGTATGGCTCGTGGGTGGAGGTTGGGAGCAAGACGTGGTCGATGCAGAGCTGGGTGCTTCCGATTCACGCACAATTAAACTCTGTTAAGACATCGCTGCCTTTATGGACACTTTAATTATTTGCTCCATGCATTGGAAAGGCACAAGCATTTGATTTACCATGTGGACGGGTCACAGAGATGAGTGGGGTGGTAAATACCGTGAGTGATTATTCCTGGTATGGGCTGTCTTCCATTTGTTTTGTCTGATAATTAAAGATTAATTAAATCAGACGGTCCTAATGGGAGCCTCTTACCTGCAATTTCCCTCACTGAACCAGAAAACACAAAGCAGAGCAGAGCAAACTCCTTCCACAGGGTGGAGGCGTGGCCAAGCAAAAGGGCGTGTTTGTCTGCTCGGCGCACGGTCAGGCCTGGCCGTTGTGCGGGATCCACGTTAGAACAGCTGCTCGTCCCTGGAGGCCCGCAAGTTCTGGGCTAGGCCTGCCATTAGCCCCCAGCTACACAGTGCGTTCCTGGTCGTCAGGTTTGCTTTAAACCTTGCCCAGGGGAATCCTGCACACATATTTACAGGAGTCACGTCTATTCACCATCAATACAGCGGGAGGACAGAAATGGACACAGAGAGGCGTTAACATCAGTCCTCCTCTGGGGAGAAAACCACTGGAGACCACCTGGCGTGTGCGCACTCTTCGAAACACCCTCAGTATGCAAATGCACACACACGCGCACAGAAATTACATGTGCTTAAATATGACACCAAACCGTGACCATATACATAACATAGTATATGTAACGTGATTTAATGTGATACATTTTAACCCAACAACACATAACGTAACATACGTTGACTATACTAGGAGGCAGAATAATGCCCTCCCCAAAATGAGCCACTCTGAGGATGCAGTGGACCTTGGGCAAGGGTGGCAGGAGCTCTGGAGGTAGGAGCAGGTGGGGAAACGGGACCCCGGAGCCCCCAGGAGGGGTTGGCAATCCCACATCTCCGTGTATGTCTGAGACCCGTGCGGGACTCTGACCTACAGATGAACTTGCTGCAGTTTGTCACGGTGTTGACAGGAAGTTAATATGATGTGAACAGGGCCCAAAGAGCCATCTGGGAGGTCACATGGTCTGTGCTTTCCAAGTGGCCCTCCCCTTTCCCTGGGCGAGAAAACGGGGTCCTGACATCTTAGTCTATTAACGTTGTGACTTTACCCTTCACGAAAGCGGCCCACGGCTGCATTCGCTGTTAGGCGTGGGCACAGATTTCATTCCAGGAAACCATGAACCCATTTCCCAGCCCTGCCCACCGAGTCACCCGCTCTTCCCGCCAATTTCCAGGCACTTATGTCCCCCGAGCCCTGAAGCCCGCGTCTGGAGGTGTCCCGCTCACCATTGTATTGCATTGCATTTTCGGCTTGATGAAACTAACTGGGAATATATCTCTTCTTCCATATGCGTTTTTAAGTAATTCTTCTATATTTTCAAAAGCTCCAGCTAGAACTGTAATTCAGATCATATCAAATGTTTGGATTAATTTGGGGAGAACTGACATTTTATAATAATTAGGTCCTAGATCAACAATTAGGTCCTAGATCGTAGACAACCCTGCTCGTTTGTTCAGATCGGCCTCCTTACTCATCATGAGCTTCCACATCGTCTCCATAGAGGGGCTCACGTGTGTTGGGTTAAGTTTGGTCCCAGCTCGGTCGGGAATGACACCTTCCTGATGAGACACCTGGGTCGGTCATCATGGACGCAGGTAATGCTGTTGGTTCTGTGCTTCGTGATGAACTCTGTTCAGATTCCTTTTTTTCTGAGGAAGTTATTTGTATTACATAAGGGAAGACACTCGAGATTTCCTTCTAAGCCAGTGTGACCGAACATACACTTTGTTTAAACCAGAAGCCTGACTTCTGGGCCACCGAGCACACACTGTGTACCTGCTTTGGGAATGAGTAGCCGGCAGGAAAACCCTCTTTTCCCGATGGTATCGATCAGTGCTCCTGCTTCCCACATTCCTTGACGTTAACACAGGTGATTCTTGCCCAGATGCTCATCTATAATCTTGAGCTTTTACAAGATGCAAAAAAAAAGAAAAAAAAATAGGTATGTAACCCTGTGAAAACTTGATTCTCTGGAGCGCTTTCCTCCCCGTGAAGACCACGTTTTCCAGGTGGCCGTCCTGGCGTGGGCTCGAATGAAACTCTCCTCCTTGCTTTCAGAGATCCCAAAAGGCTCATTCATTTTGCGTCAACAGTATTTGCAAATGAGGGAGGTAATGATTCTCCTCCTGGCAAGCACTCACGTGGTCCTTACTGTGGCAGCTCCGGGCCCCGCGAGGCAGGGACACTGAGCTAAGCATGGTCATCTGCTCCTGGGCTTGGACGGAAGGCGCCCTGAGGGACCCGACTGAGTGTCTCCTGCCGCGCGGCTTCAGACCTCCGCCGCCCAGCCCCACGTCCCCCCACCGCGAGTGGCACTGGTGTCTTCTCCACGCCCACGTCCTCCACATGCGTGGTGGTCACAGATGGTGCTGCCTCTGTCTCCGAAGCCCCGTCTGCATCACGGATTTCATCCTTTCCCTCCCCGATCCCTCACCCCTCCCTTCCTCGGGCTGCTCTGTGTGGCTTCCCAACCTCCTCAGTGGAACATATTCATCTTCCGCACTTGACCCCCTTGTTCCCTGGTTGGTACATGCAACGCCCTATGTCCTCCACCCCCAGCTCCACGTTAGCGGGCTCCACCGTGTTGCGCGCGGCCTTTCTACTTCCAAACACCCTCAATTCCTCATCTGTTCCGTTTTATGATTTGAAATTTATGACGACATGTCACGTTGTTTCCAAACGTATCAGCAGTGGGTATCTTGTTTGTGATTATTTTCGAAATCGATGGTGTGGCAGTTGGGATATATTTCCTGGGTAATATTGAAACTTTAGGAATTACTGATAACTTACTCTGTGCATATAAATACCCCACATATCTCAGCCTCATTGGCTCAATCTTCCGTTCTTTCCTTGTCCCTCTCTCTTTTCTGTGTGTGTTTGTCTGCTGGATCCAGAAGATTTTCGGGGCAACTGCAACAGCTGAGCATAGCGCGTGACTCATCTGTGCCTGAGCAGGTGGTACGGACAATGCTCCTAAGCTGTATGATCACACGCACACGTGTTCGCGACAGCTATGTGTCTGATTGTCCTTTTTTCTGCTCCGCTGGATCCTGCTTTGATGTTTGGGGTATGTTTCAGTGACACTTTTTTCTGCCCGATGTCCTGATCGCCCCCTAGCTTTGCTGGGGTGGTGCTCAGACTGTGCATCTGTCCCATCAGTTTCATGCTGACCGTTCTTCATTCGTGGTTTAAGTGTGTTGTCTGCAGATTATGTCCTGGGAGTCTGTTTATTTTCCTGTCACCTGAGAAGTTTTTTTTTTAAGATTTTATATATTTATTTATTTGAGAGAGAGAGTGTGAGCACATGTGAGCAGGGGGAGGGGCAGAGGCAGAGGAAGAAGCAGGCTTCCCGCGGAGCAGGGAGCCCGATGCGGGGCTCGATCCCAGGACCCCTGGATCATGACCTGAGCTGAAGGCAGACGCTTAAGGATTGAGCCACCCAGGCGCCCCTCTGAGAGGTTTTGCTTTATAAGTGATAAGTTTAAATCCTTTGACTTTATTTCAAGTGTTGTTATATATCAGGAATTCTACCATTTTATGTCCTGTTTTCCATTTATCATATTTATGTTACTTATCCATTCATTTTCTTTACTTCTATGTTTTTCTTGTGCTTTCTTCCCTCACACTGTATGTCCATCTGATCGTACTAGTGATGACCGCGTTTATTCATTGCTATTGATGTTTTACCTTATCGATTTTTATATTTTTCCTCTAAAAAGACAGCTGTTTCAGCAGAGTCATGTTCTCGCCTGGGTTGTTATGAGTAGGCGTTCTCTTTTTCTTTTCTTTGGCTTAGCTTATTTTTTAAATTTTAAGACAAAAATAACACCCAGATTTTAGGTCATCCTTATTCCCCACATGGCTTGTGACTTCTCTGGATTTGTTGATTTTATTTGGGAAATCCGAGAGTTTTAAATTTTTTTATTTTCTTCTGTGCCCACACATAATAAGTTTCTAAGCTGCACTGGGATTGCACTCCACGACCTGGCGGCCGTCTGTCTGTGCAGTGCGCACCCCTCCGCGTCTTGGCGCCCAGGGAAGTTCCGCGCCGGGTCTTCCAGCGTGTGATTCCCCAGCCGCACCCTCCACCACTCACCACGTGCACTCCCTCCGCACTCCAGGGATCACATTTTCATGTAATAACTGAGACTTCCACCTGCTTATATTCTTACGCGTGTCCGGCCTTCCTTGTGTTAGGTCCGTCTGTCCATCCTTCAGTTACCGTTTCCGTTTCCTGCTCTTTCACCTGTGGAAAGTGTACCTTCCTCGTGGACCTCAGCTGACATTGGTGTTTTGGAGAAAGGCCGGAGGGCAGACCCTTCGGCTTCAGTCCCTGGAGTTGAGAAAGAAACAGGGACACGACCCCAAGGCCGTGACTACTCCTGAGGCTCTTTGTTGCTGCCTGGCCGCCCACACCTGCCTCAGTCTCCCCTCTGCAGGAGGCAGACTGAGGCTAAGCCTAAGGCTTTCGTGGACGAAGATTACACACACGCCCTTCAACTCAGCAACAGAAATGCAACTAACAACAAAAGAACGGGCAAGGTAGACAAGCAGGCTGTGCGAACACACCTGTGTAAGTGACAGACACACACAACAAGGGTCAGCCTCCCTCGGAGCAAACAATCCTAGCAAGAGCCGCGAGGTCTCTGTGGAATTGGCAATACTGAAAGGATTCTGAAGATGCAGGGTTGGTGAGGGGCCGGGCAGGAGGTCCACGTGAGAGAGGGCCCACCAGGGGCCACATCCAGCTCTAGAAGCCCCACCCTCGCCTCCTCTCTCCCTCCCTCCCCCTGCAGAAGCCAAGCAGGCCTGCAGAGGCTGCTGCCGTGGACCCGTGGACCCGTCGGCCCATGCGCCCGGAGTGCCCTCAGGCCTTGCTCACGGGCCGGCGGAGGGTCCTGTGCGTCCCCAGCTCGGGAGGACACTGCTCCCCACTGCCGGCCTCCACCTGCCTCCCGGAATGCTCTGCATCGCGTTATCCTGGGCACCCGTCATCAAGAACGTCCCCAACGTTAGCGCCCAGTTGCTGGCTTCTATTCATTTCCCTGACAATTTTGGCAATTAGCATTTCCTCCCCAAATGGCCCATTTCAACCAGATGGTCCGGATTTCAGCATATAAACATAGACAGCCTCCTTCTCGTGCCCCTGGATCCATCCTGTCTTCCGCCTCGCGGCTGGAACTGACCGTCTCCTCCATCTGACCTGTCCTCTCAGAGAAGATTCTGGAGGTCATCGTTCTGCCACGTTCATGCTCCTGAATCCCGCTCTCCAGTTACTTACATCCTCTGCTTTCCCCTGAGCGGTCATGGGTCTCTTCCTCATTGCCTACATTCCATGCTTATTGTTTATTCTTGTTATTTTTAAACAGAACAAGTTACAGAAGCAGTGAAATCTGGTCTGAGCAGAGCTTCTGCCCCATCAAAGCTCTGGGGTGAATTAGTTTCTTAACACATCATGGTTGCAGATTTGGAGGAAGAGATACACTTTCTTTCTTCTCAACCAGGATTTTGTCACTTTTAGTTTAAGTTTTATTTGTAATGTCCTCTAGTGATTATGACATTATCAGGGAATATTCTCCATGTAATTTCTGATTTTACTAGTTACCACAAACTGTGTTTAATTGTGTATGTGACATAGTATATTATCTATTTTTTAAGATTTATTTATTTATTTTGAGAGAGTGAGAATGAGAGAGAGAGAGAGTACATGAGGGGGGGAGGGTCGGAGGGAGAAGCAGACTCCCTGCTGAGCAGGGAGCCCGATGCGGGACTCGATCCCGGGACTCCAGGATATTATCTATTTTTAAAAATCTTTCCAGTGCAATTAAAACAAATTAATTGCTTTTTAATTGCGTTGTTCAGGACATTTACAATTCATTCCTGTTTGTTATATCAGAAACAGAAATATATGGGTCAGTGTCTCCCCTAATACCGTCTTTATGTGTCTTCAACTTCTTGTATTTATCTGCCCATTAATATAGGTAATTAAAAATGTTTATGTTTTGTTTCAGGCATGTCCCTTAGAAGTAGCAAATAGGTACACTTTGTTTTGTTACAATTTGAGCAAATTTTCTTTCTAATGAAAAGTGTAGTTCATTTAAACTTTAAAAGAATATTTTAAGGGGGCGGAACAAGATGGCGGAGGAGTAGGAGACCTGGATTTCCTCTGGTCTCAGGAATTCAGCTGAATAGGGATCAAACCATTCTGAACACCTACGAAATCAACAGGAGATCAAAGAAAAGATTAATAACAACTCTCTGAACAGAGAAGGGACCACTTTCTGGAAGGTACGATGCGCGGAGAAGTGAATTCGAGGCGATATTTGGGAGGATAGACGGCGGGGGAGGGGGCCTCCATCGGCCGCTTCTGGCAAGTGCTAGAGCCGCGGAGCACAAAATCGGAACTTTTAGAAGTCGGTTCCCCTAAGGGACGTCGCTCCAGTGGCTAAGCGGGGGGGTGGAACCCTCGCGGAACAGTGTGGTCTCAGGACCCTCGGGGTCACAGAAAGACCGGGGGTGCCTGAGTGCGGCAGAGCTCCCAGGTACCGGAGCGGGGAAGCCGGCTGCAGAGACGGAGCCGAGGCGCGGGCTCTCAGCTCGGGGTGGCCATAAACTGTGATCCGCGGCCCAGTCGGGCCACTGCTCCTCCAGCAGGGACCCAACAAGTGGCAAAGCCGGGGAGACTCCCCTTCCTCCCCGGGGAGGAGCCGTGGGGGAGCGCACCGCAGGGATCTGCTGGGTTTGGAGACTCCACACGGGGTCGGGTGCCAGAGATAGAAACGTTCGGTCACAGGCCGGGTGAGCACGGAGTGCGGCCGGAGACCGGGGAGACGGGAGTAACTGCTTTTCTCTGGGGGCGCACTGAGGAGCGGGGCCGCGAGTTCTCAGCTCCTCTGGGAGGAGATTGGGAGGCCACCATTTTCACCCTGGTCCTCCAAAGCTGTACCGAGAGCTTGCAGGGAACAAAAGCTCCTGAGAGCAAACCCGAGCAGCTTCCTTAGCCCGGACCGACAAGGGCGGGGCAATTCCGCCTCCGGCAAAGACATTTGGGAACCACGGCAACAGGCCCCTCCCCCAGAAGGTCAGCACGAACAGCCAGCAAGCCAAGACCAAGTTTACCGATCAAGGAGAACGGGAGAACTCCGGCGCTAGGGGAATACTGCACATAGAATTCATGGCTTTTTTTTACCATGATTCATTAGTTTTTCAAAGTTAATTTTTTAAACGTTTTTTTTTAATTTTTCTTTTAACCTTTTTCAACCAACATTTTATCAATCCCTTTTTTTTAAAAAAACATTTTTTAGGGCGCCTGGGTGGCTCAGTTGGTTAAGCAACTGCCTTCGGCTCAGGTCATGATCCTGGAGTCCCGGGATCGAGTCCCACATCGGGCTCCCTGTTCAGCAGGGAGTCTGCTTCTCCCTCTGACCCTCTTCCCTCTCGTGCTCTCTGGCTCTCATTCTCTCTCTCAAATAAATAAATAAAAATCTTTAAAAAAAAAAAAAACACATTTTTTATTTTTCATTTTTAGAATCATATTTTATCCCTTCATAGTGGTTACCCTTATTTTTGGCATATATATGTAAGTTGTTCTCTCTTTAAAAATTTGAGATACAGTTTCTTTTAATAGATCAAAATATACCCTAAATCACTAGTGTATTGCTTTGTTCTAGTCTCCTGCCTGATCACATCCTCTCCCTTTATTTTTTTTCTCTTTTTTTAAAATATTATTCTTTCTTTTTTCAAACAACTTCTTATCGTATCAATTCCTTTTATGAAATCTTTTATAATTTTCATCTTTACAGTTATCTTCCATCCCTTCATTGTATCAACCCTTATTTGTACATATATAAGTTTTTCTCCCTT